>NC_063342.1:68931224-68975172 GCF_021869965.1 Rhincodon typus
TCCAGACCCAAAACGTCAGCCTTCCTGCTCCTCTGATGCTGCTTGGCCTGCTGTGTTCATCCAGCTCTACACCTTGTTATCTCTTCGCATCCTCAGTGTCAGGTTACAGACTAAGCAAAACCTCACAAGCTAAATTCCTTCCCCTCTCTGCTATATTTCAGTTTACGGGAACAAAATAAACCGAGAGCAAAGAAATAGTTGACCAATCAGTGAAAGATCAACTAACGTTAATCCAAATCTGCTGGGCTCTTTCCTGATGATTAGGTATGAACTCTTAAGATATACAAGAAATCTAGACAGAGGTTTGTCTATTACTTCAGATCTCCGAGGTAATTGCTGTGGATGCTGGGATGGTACTGGGTGTAACTCTTTCAAAATACCCGTAGACGTATCCACTCTCATCTGTCGTATGTATGGGGTTACCTTTGAATCTGAATGGTGAAATGTGGATGAGAATAGCCATTTTTCTGGTCTAACTTGAAGAGTCTTGTTGCATAAATAATATGAAATTTATTATAATATCGCAACAATTTACAGTTTATATGAATATGACCCACATAACCACAGAGGCTTTACGGAGCACGTAGCCCCAGGTCTGTTCCCTACCAGTTCCTCCTCTACTCTGACCAAGTCCCTATGACATTACTGCACTCAATCAAGCATAAACCCTTTCAGACTCTTTCAGGCCCTGACTTATCTGCTCTGAGAAGAGATTTTCATTTTGAAATCTTTTCTTTATATTTTGCTTTCCTCATCAGAATCAGCACCAGAGCGATCAAGATCATCCTAGAGATTATTACACCATGACTCCTCTTCCAGCACTTTATTGCAAAGGATACCTGCTCTTAGACTTTGAACAGCAAGAACTTTATGGCAATTTTCAAGGCATTTGCTCACAATGTTTACTGCACAAGGCAAAGTGTCCTAACTTAGCCATTTTCTATGTGCATCACCTAATAGACGACAACTGTTCACATATTTCAAAGTATTGAGCTGTTGAGCTGTGCATGATCATTTTCACCTCCACTATTCACTTTTTCATTCCTTTATTGAAGGGGAGCACCATCGGCAATGCCAGTGTAACCTACCCATCTCTAATTCCCTTGGTGTTGTTGAGACACCCTCTGAGAGATATTGTTCCCACTCATAAAAAAATCAAGAATGAGATAGGGCACAGACTTAAAGTGACAGAAAAAGAAGCAAATGTGAAAAAGAAGAAGAAAAAAAAAGAAAAAAAGAGAAGAAAAAGAACAAAAAACCATTTTCACACAATGACTGACATGGGTTTGGAATGTAATGCCTACAGAAGTGATAGAGGCAGACTCATTTTGAAGCATTCAAGAGGACATTAGCTGGTTATTTAAATATCAACAATGTGTAAGAGTATAGAGAAAGGCAGGAGATTGGCTCTAAGTTCATTTGGAGAGCTGATGTACACATGAGGGGCCGAATGATCTCCTTCTGCACCATAACGCTTCTGTGATTCTGCTCAACTTATCCAGAATTGCATACAATATCACCACATGTTGAACAGTGTTTCACCATATTTGACACTGTTTTCTCCAAATGCGCAATCCCAAACTAATGGCCCTCCTGGAACTGTACAATGAAAGGATAATCACCCATTGATAGCAGCCCTTGTATTTTGTAAAAGCATGCAGAAAGTATTATGTTCAAATCTCAGTTGCAGGATGCCCAGAGCGACGCTCTGATGTTTTTTAAATACTGCTTTAGCAGGCGAGACTCCAGGATGCTTTATGTGTGTTCACAAGTCAGAGGCACTGCATGGGCTTAGAGTCAAGGAGTGTGCTGCAGAGAAAGGGAGGGAGTAATGAGGGGAGAAACTTGACAAAGGGCTTTTGAGGCTGCAGATTTTATTTTGATTATGTTGAATATGTTTTGTTTTCTGGTGATATGAGGGTGATTGCCTTCACAACAAGGCAACATCAGACGAAGTGCTGTACCAAGAACACAAGAACACAAGAACTAGGAGCAGGAGTAGGCCGTCTGGCCCTTCAAGCCTGCTCCGCCATTCAATAAGATCATGGCTGATCTTTTCGTGGACTCAGATCCACTTACCCGCGTTCTCACCACGTTCTCCCTTAATTCCTTTATTGTTCAAAAAAAATCTACTTTTTTTTAAAAGCATTTACTGAAGTAGCGTCAACTACTTCACTGGGCAAGGAATTCCATAGATTAACAACCCTCTGGGTGAAGAAATTCCTTCTCAATTCAGTCCTAAATCTGCTCCCTCTAATCTTGAGGCTATGCCCTCATGTCCTAGCTTCACCTGCCAGTGGAAACATCCTCTCTACTTCTATCTTATCTATTCCCTTCATAATTTTATATGTTTCTATAAGATACCCCCTCAATCTTCTGAATTCCAATGAATATAATCCCAATCTACTCAGTCTCTTCTCATAAGCCAACGCCCTCAACTCCGGAATCAACCTAGTGAACCTCCTTTGCACCCCCTCCAGTGCCAATACATCCTTTCTCAAGTAAGGAGACCAAAACTGCACACAGTACTCCAGGTGTGGCCTCACCAGCACCTTGTACAGCTGCAACATAACCTCTCTGCTTTTTATTTCAATCCCTTTAGCAATGAAGGACAAAATTCCATTTGCCTTCCTAATTACTTGTTGTACCTGCAGACCTACCTTCTGTGATTCATGCACAAGGACACCCAGGTCCCTCTGCATAGCAGCATGCTGCAACTTTTTACCATTCAAGTAATAATCCTTTTTACTATTACTCCTATCAAAATGTATGACTTCACATTTATTTACATTGTATTCCATCTGCCAGACCTTTGCCCACTCACTCAATGTATCTATGTTCCTCTGCAAAGTTTCACAGTCCTCTGCACACTTTGCTTTGCCACTCATCTTAGTGTCATCTGCAAACTTTGACACCCTACACGTGGTCCCCAGCTCCAAGTCATCTATATAAATTGTAAATAATTGCGGTCCCAACACCGATCCCTGAGGCACACCACTAGTCACTGACTGCCAGCTAGAATAGCACTCATTTATCCCCACTCTTTGCTTCCTGTTAGTCAACCAATCCTCTATCCATGCTAATACTTTACCCTTAATGCCATGCATCCTTATCTTATGCAGTAGCCTCTTGTGCGGCACCTTGTCAAAGGCCTTTTGGAAGTCTAGGTACAGCCCCAGTAAATTTCAAGTCAATGAAAACCAGAGGGAAAACTCTCCGCTGGTTGTCGTCATATCTAGCACAAAGGAAGCTGATTTTGGCTGTAGGTGGTTTGGAGTTCCAGGATGTCACTGCAAAAGCTCCTCATGGTGACACCCTACACCCTCAGATGCTTCATCAATGACCTTCCCTAAGTCCAGAAATAGGGATGTTCATTGATGATTGCACAATGTTCAGCACCATTCATGACTCCTCAAATACTGAAGCAGTTTCCTTTTGCAGAAATGACCATCTCCAAGAGAGAATCTAACTATCGTCCCTTCAGCATTACCAATGCTGAATCCTTAATTATCTGGGGATTACCTGCAGCTAGAAAGTTAACTGATCCAGTTGTTTAAGTTCAGTGACTACAAGAGCAGGTCAGAGGCGAAGAATTCTATGACTAGTAACTCACCTCCTGTCTCCTCAATGCCTATCCATTTACATGGCATAACTCAAGGGCGTGATGGAATACTCTCCACTTGTCTGGATGGGTGCAGCTCTCACACTCATGAAGCTCAGCCCCATTGAGGGCAAAGTAGTCTCCCCTCTACAACCTCAAATATTCACTCCCTTTACCTCCTTGAGGCAGCAATATTATTATTATTCATGAGGTGCAATGCAGCAAATCACCAAATCAGGGATTTGGGTTGGATTCCACTCTTGGGTGACTGTTGGTATGGAGTTTGCACATTGTCCCCATCTCTGCGTAGGATTCCCCTGGGTGCTCTGGTTTCCTCCGGGTGCTCCAGTTTCCTCCTGCAATCCAAAGATGTGCAGGTTAAGATGGATTGGCCGGGCTAAATTGCCCATAGTGTCCAGGGATGTGCAGGCTCGGTGGGTTAGCCACGGTGGGTTAGAGTTACGGGGATAGGGTCAGGGAGTGGGTCTGGTGGGATGTTTTTCAAAGGGTGAGTTTGAACTTGTTGGGCTGAATGGCTTGCTTCCACACTGTAGGGATTGTATGATAACAAAAAAGGATGCAGGACAAAGACACCCCCTACAGTGTGCCATGGGTAGTGTGAAATCACCATGATCTTGATCTCGTTTAAAATGTGGAAGTGCAATCCTATTAGAATTTATTTTTGGTGTGTGACTAAGACTGTTTAATCCCAGAATGATAATGATACTGTTGATTACAGTTTTTGCAGGTAATCAAAATTCAGAATATTAATGATGCATTTAGAGGTCTCCATTTCGAACAATCGAGAATTATACAGAATAATGTGGAATGCACATGTTCCTTGAAGGGAAGAATTCTGCAAATTCAAATTCGGAAGGCCCAGATGCATATTAGTAAAGAGAAAGTTTAGGGACCCCTTTGTTGTGCAGAGACGCTGATAGGATGTAAACAACTAGAATAGCCCAGGTCACCAGAGTTGAACACTGATAGGCTTCCTGCTGGATTTCCAACTAGGGCAACTATACCTAATGGTTACTGTCTTAACCTGGTAGCATATTTACAAGTGGAATATACAGGAAATACACAGGAAATAATGAAAGTATCATTGATCCAAATGAGTTATATTCCTTTTTTGAAAGATGTTTCAGACACCAATTGATACCTGGTAAATCTTTCAAATGAAACAGTTTGTTGCCTCCTCACAATATGGTGCATGTGGGTAATTCCATTTTTAGACGACCCACAGAGAAACGATGACATGAGCAAACAACAACATTTGAACTAATCTTCGTCATGTCTCTTTCTTCAGTTATTGGATGTGAGCATCACTGGCTAGGCCAACATTTATTGCCTCTCCCCAGCTGCCTTAGAGAAGATGATGGTGAGCTGGCTTCTTAAATTGCTGCAGTTCTTGGCTATAGGAACACATACAATGCTGCTAGGGAGGGAGTTCCAGGATTTTGATCCAGCGACTGTGGGGGAATGACAATATATTTCCAAGTCTTGATGGTGTGCGTTTGGATGGGAACTTGTGGATGGTGGTGTTCACACGCATCCAATGCTCTTGACCTTCATGGTGATGGAAGTCGCAGATTTGGAAGATGCTGTCGAAGGAGCCTCAGCAAATTTCTGCAGTGCATCTTGTAGGCAGCGTACACTGCTGCTATTGTGCATCGGTGGTGGAGGGAGTGGATGTTGAAGATTGTGGATGGGGTGCCAGTTAAGCAAGCTGCTTTGTCTTGAATGGTATCAAGTTTCTTGAACCTTCTTGGAGCTGTATTCATCCAGGCAATGGGCAATATCCAAAAACATACAAACTTACGAACAAACTGCAAGAGTGGGCCATTCGACCCCTTGATGTTTCAATAGACCCTTGCTGTAGCCTTCAATAAGATCATGGCTGACCTGATTGCAACCTCAAATCCACATTCCTACTTGTATGGTGTAGATCATGGATGGGCTTTGTGGAGTCTGGAGGTGAGTTACTTGCTGCATGATTCCTGGCCTCTGGCATGCCATTGTAACCATAGTATTTGTATGGCTGGTCCAGTCAGTTTCTCATTAATGGTGACCCACAGGATGTTGATTGTGCAGATTTTAACGATGGTAATGCCACTGAATGTCAAGGGGTGGTGGTTGGATTTTCTGTTGTTGGAGATGGGCATTGCATGACACTCAGGGTGCGAATGTTATCTGCTACTTATCAGTCCAAGCCTTAATACCCAAACTGTTGATTGCTCCTTTCCTCCAGATGCTACCTGGCTTGCTGTGTTCTTCCAGCCGCCTGTTTATCTACTGAAGATGGTTGGACCTGGGCACTACCCTGAGGAATTCATGGAACTGTGGTGACTGACGTCTGATAACCTGAAGAAATTCTGAAGAAGGGTCATTGAACCCAAAATGTTGAATCTACTTTCTCTCCCCAGATGCTGCCAGACCTGCTGTGTTTTTCTGATTTTGTTTCCGATTTCCAGCATCCACAGCTCTTTGATTTTTGTTTTGTTCCAATAACCGCAATTTTTGTTCTAGGTTTCTTTTGGGCCACGACTGACTCCAAACAGTGAGCAGTTTTCCCCTTGATTCCTGTTGAGTCCAGTTTTTCTGGGGGGCATCCTCGATGATTGACTTAGTATAGTGTTGCCTTGATGTCAAAGTCAGTCACTCTCACATCAACTCACCTTAATGACAGAATATTAAGGATGTTGTATACATATGTAGCCCTTCCAAGTACCTCATATCTGCTGATACTTTGAATATACATTTGATTAGCACCGAGGACAAGGGCTAGTATATTAATGAACAAGCAGTCCAAGCTTGGTCTCACAGGTACACATGTATGGTGAATGGTCTTGAGAAGGCTTTCATGTATATTGTTATAGTGACAATATTTAAGCTCTCTTTCCATATCTTTCAATGTTGCTCTATCATTATTAGATACCTTATTCACAGATTCCTACAAGCTTGGTCACCTTATCTTCGGTCATAAAAGTGAATAAAGATTTGGAAATGTGTCAGGAAGAGGTCGTTGCCTCGGTTTGGATTGGGGAGATAGTCATACTGACATCAACAAAGTAGTGCATTTGATGATGGCTATATTGCTTGTGCAGAGAAAGTGGAACGTGTTGGTGAGACCCTAAACATCCACATTTCCCTCCCAGTAGTCCATCCTATAAACCCCAAAGCTTTCACACTTCCTCAGGTTTATTCACCCAGCCCATCTACCTGAGTCTGCACCAACCTGCTATTCACTCCCCCAACACCTTGAGGTGACCGTGCTAGGTATGGTCATTCACTGCCCCACCTGCACTCCCCATTTTCCCAGGTACGCTTGACTGTATGTCCCCTTACAGATACTGTCACCATGGCAATTCTCCCTTCTCCAGAGCCTGCAGCCTCCAGTCCTGAAGGCTACTTTGCCAAGCCTCATGTCCAATCCCTTTTCTGTCAACGGACAGACCTGACGAACCACCCCTTTGGGCGACCTGGCAGGACAGCTCCAGCTGAGAGGTGTGCACCTCTCTGACTTCACTAGCCTTGCCCCTGGCACACCTCCCCTGGACTGACTGCCATAGAGCCACACGACTAATGTGACCCACTCCCTGCTCTGCATAGGCACAGCACACCTCTCCCGTCCTGCTGACTGAGAACATCCCAATCAGGCACCTGATCGCGGTGGTACCAGAAGCTGTCCTCGACTTACTGGGACCCTCTTACTCATAGGACATCCATGGATATTTCAGTGAGAGTTCCCCTTAGGGTTTCAGCCCCACTGCTTGCTTGCTGCACACACAGTGAGTTTACGGTCTAAGCTGCTGGTATATGTTGCAGGAGTGGGATTGATGTGGCACACTGCCATACAGCAAACAGTACAGCCCCCTTGACTGGGCACTGCTGACCAACATGATAAGCTGCCTGCCTCTGCGCCTGTGCTAAATTGGGCACAGCAAGGCAACGCATGGCAAGGCGTGGATACTGTGAGAATGCAGGCTAAGTGAGCAAGTGTTAATAGTGCAAGCAAGCAGCCCTGTTATGCAACCTCGTCCAATCCATGCCTGCCATGCACTACATGTTCCTGCTGCAGTGTTCCAATGCCAGTGGATGGTGCACCCATCAATGCGAGCCTGTACTTCCAGAGAGCACTGCACGTGTACTGTAGATGTGTCTTGATGGGTGTGAGGGATTGGCAGATGCTGGCGTCAATGGAGCATACCCTGAGCTGCAGCTTGGTTGTACTCTATGTGAGGGATATTCCAAGCAGCAGCAAGCTGAGTTCACCAGGTATCTGCTTTGGTTTCTCATGTTGAATCTTTTGACATTGAGCTCGTCAGGTGACTTTGATAAGACAGAAAGCTCAAGAATACGAGGTTAGAGATAGTAGGAACTGCCGATGCTGGAGAATCTGAGGTAACAAGGTGTAGAGCTGGATGAACACAGCAGGCCAAGCAGCATCAGAGGAGCAGGAAGGCTGATGTTTCGGGCCTAGACCCTTCTTCAGAAATGGGAGAGGGCAAGGCGGATGGAAGATGCATAAAGGAGCAGATAGGTGGAGAGGAGACAGACAGGTCAAAGAGGCGGGGATGGAGCCTGTAAAGGTGAGTGTAGGTGGGGAGGTAGGGAGGAGATAGGTCAGTCCAGGGAGGACGGACAGGTCAAGGGGGCGGGATGAGGTTAGTAGGTAGGAGATGGGGGTGGGGCTTGAGGTGGGAGGAGGGGATAGGTGGGAGAAAAGATGGACAGGTTAGGGAGGCGGGGCCGAGCTGGGCTAGTGTTGAGGTGCGGTAGGGGGAGGGGAGATTTTGAAGCTTGTGAAGTCCACATTGATACCATTGGGCTGCAGGGTTCCCAAGCGACATATGAGATGCTGTTCCTGCAACCTTCGGGTGGCATCGTTATGGCACTGGAGGAAGCCCAGGATGGACATGTCGTCTGAGGAATGGGAGGGGGGGTTGAAATGGTTTGTGACTGGGAGGTGCAGTCGTTTGTCACGAACCGAGCATAGGTGTTCCACAAAGCAGTCTCCAAGCCTCCGCTTGGTTTTCCCGATGTAGAGGAGGCCACATCGGGGACAGCAGATACAGTATATCACATTAGCAGATGTGCAGGTAAACATCTGTTTGATGTGGAAGGTTTTCTTAGGGCCTGGGATAGGGGTGAGGGCGGAGGTGTAGGGGCAGGTTGCAGGGAAAAGTGCCGGGGGTAGTGGGGAGTGTGGAGCGGACAAGTCGTTTGTCGTGAACAGAGCGTAGGTGTTCCACAAAGCGGTCTCCAAGCCTCTGCTTGGTTTCCCTGATGTGGATGTTCATCCACTTCACTAACACCTTCCACCCCAACCTTAAGTTCACCTGGACCATCTCTAATACCTCTCTCTCCTTCCTGGACCTCTCTGTCTCCATCTCTGGCAACCACCTAGAAACCGATATCCATTTCAAGCCCACCGACTTCCAAAGCTACCTCGAATACACCTCCTCTCACCCATCTTCCTGCAAAAATGCCATCCCCTATTCCCAATTCCTTTGCCTCCGCCGCACCTGCTCCCGAGATGAGACATTCCACTCCCGGACATCCCAGATGTCCTCGTTTTTCAAGGACCGCAACTTCCCCTCCACAGTGGTCGAAAACGCCCTCGACCGTGTCTCCCGCATTTCCCGCAACTCATCCCTCACACCCCCTCCCCACAATAACAACCAAAACAGAATCCCCCTTGTCCTCACGTACCACCCCACCAACCTCCGTATCCAACGCATCATCCTCCGGCACTTCTGCCATCTGCAATCTGACCCCACTACCAAAGACATTTTTCCCTCCCCACCCTTATCTGCTTTCCGGAGGGACCACTCTCTCCGTGACTCCCTTGTCCGCTCCACGCTCCCCACCAGCCCCACCACCCCCGGCACTTTTCCCTGCAACCGCAGCAAGTCTACACCAGCCCCCATACCTCCCCCCTCAATCCCATCCCAGGCCCCAAGAAAACCTTCCACATCAAGCAGATGTTCACCTGCACATCTGCTAATGTGGTATACTGTATCCGCTGTTCCCGCTTTGTGGAACACCTACGCTCGGTTCACGACAAACGACTGCACCTCCTAGTCGCGAACCATTTCAACTCCCTCTCCCACTCCTTGGGTGACATGTCCATCCTGGGCCTCCTCCAGTGCCACAACGATGCCACCCGAAGGTTGCAGGAACAGCACCTCATATTTTGCTTGGGAACCCTGCAGCCCAATGGTATCAATGTGGACTTCACAAGCTTCAAAATCTCCCCTCCCCCTACCGCATCCCAAAACCAGCCCAGCTCATCCCCGCCTCCCTAACCTGTCCATCCTTTGTCCCACCTATCCCCTCCTCCCACCTCAAGCCCCACCTCCACTTCCTACCTACTAGCCTCATCCCGCCCCCTTGACCTGTCCATCCTCCCTGGACTGACCTATCCCCTCCCTATCTCCCACCTACACTCACCTTTACTGGCTCCATCCCTGCCTCTTTGACCTGTCTGTCTCCTCTCCATCTATCTGCTCCTTTATCCATTTTCCATCTGCCTCCCTCTCTCTCTCTATTTATTTCAGAATCCGCCTCCTCTCCCCCATTTCTGAAGAAGGGTCCAGACCCGAAACGTCAGCTTTCCTGTTCCTCTGATGCTGCTTGGCCTGCCGTGTTCATCCAGCTCTACACCTTGTTATCTCAGAATACGAGGTTAGTTGTGACGTCAACGAGGCCTCTACTAAGTTGTAATCCCCTTTAAATGGCAACTCACCCATGCCTAGCGCGAATCTTTCCTTGCCACTTGTGAAAAGCATAAAAGATGCAGTGAGTTGCTCCTCACGTTGAGATGTGCCTCACATGGATTTTTGTGCCCGATGCTGTTGCACATTACTCAGACCTCAGTAAGATTCCACCTCTGGTGTTGTTACTCAAGTTGTGGACATGTAATACAGCTGCTTCTCCGGCAGTGTCTGCCTCTATTTCTTGGAGGCCAAGGTCTTAGTTAAGGTTTTATTATCGAGAATTATGTCAAACAAATGGCTCAAAAATCAGCCATTCAGTCCATCCAGTTGAAACTGATGTTTATACTCCACTCAAGCCTCCTCCCATCATTCCTTCTCTGTCTCCATGAGCATAACCTTCGCTTCACATTGCCGTCATAACTTATCCAGCCTTCTCTTGAATACCTTTACCTCATTTGCCTCAAACACTCCCTGTGGCAGTGGGTTTCATATTCTCACTATTCTCTGTGATAAAGAGGTTTCCTCTGAATTGCCTGCTGGATCCTTTGTGCCCAGTTTATGTCGATGATCTCTAGTCCTGCTGTTCCCCAACCAGAAAAAATATTCTCTCCCTGTCCACTGTATCAAATCTTTCAGAATTTTTTAAACCTCTGTTGGCTCATCCATCAGACTTCTCTTTTCAGAGAGAAAATCTCTAAGCAGCTGATCTTTTCAAGATGGACATGACCTTATATTTTGGTCATCACTCTTAGAAATCATTTTTTTTTGCATCTTCTCTATTACCTCCATATCATCTTCAGAATATGGTGACCAGAACTGTAGCTGGTACACCTACTGTGTTTTAACCAAAGTTCAATCAAGTTCAGCAAAAGTTACCTACTTTTCAATTCTATTCCTCTCGAGACAAACTCTGTTGGTGAGTTTGCTTTTTTTAAAGGTGGCTTTGGTAAACAATGTTGTTATTATTTCTACTTCTAAATCCCTTTACTCTTCTGCTCCACTGAGACTTTTATTTTCTATGTAACATGAAGGTTCCATTCTTTTCTCAACACAATGTGTTATCTCACAGCACTTACCAATGTCGAAATGCATTTTCCAATTATATGTTCATTTTGCAAGTTTATTAATGTCTTACTAATTGTTTCAGTTGTCCTCAGTGGTGACTATCTTCCAATTTCATGTGTTACATGATTTAGAAATAATGTTTTTGATTCTGAAGTCCAAACTGTTTGTATAAATGGTGAACAATAGTAGTCTGATCACTGATCCTTTTTAGCCACACTTCCTATTGTCTATCACTATGAAAAACTACACCTTTCTTTTTAATTTCTTAAATTCTGACACTGCCTCAGTAGGCCATCCTTCTGGTTTCTGCCAGATAATGACTGTTTGATTTTCCCCCTCACTTTCCAAATATCTCTAAATCCTTTTTGAGATTTCCCTCACACTGACATCAGTGAGGTAGAACACTTTTCAGTACTCTCATGTACAGCTGCCCAAGATGTTACCTATCTCTCAATTGGAGAACTTCGTATCGCTATTGCATTTTTATTCTGCTCTTCCCCACCTTGGACAGAATTCTAATTAGCCTCACAGGGTGTCAGGACACTGTTGGAGGGATATGGGCCAGGAGCAGGCAGGCAGGACTGGTTTAGTTTGCGATTACGACCGGCACAGTCTGGTCCAACCAAAAGGTCTGTTTCTGTTCTGTATGACTCAGTGACTCTATGAGTCAATGACTGTACCTGTTGGACTGTGGACCAGTATCTATGTGTCCTCCTTCTCAAACTGTCCTAAATTCCTTCTTTCCATCTCTCTGACTGTTACAATACACCCTGCCTGAACAAGTGCTTTCCCCTGTAGTGTGACTGTGCTCAGGATAATTCTATCTAAAAGAACCCCTCCCTTGCAGGGGTGACACACTGACTGTCTGTGAACTCCAAAGTACCCACGCCCCCAAAACGTGGCCATCATACCCACCTCTTAAATGTTTTATTTCCCTATTTATTACAGCTAAATTAGATGGACAGCCTTTGTTTAACAAAAAGGGAACAATTGCTGTTTACCCAGCCGAAGCAAACAAAATACATTGTTCTCTAATCGACTACCAGGCCTATTGTTTATCCCAGTTTATCCCAGTCCAATGAATGCTATGGGAAAATCTGAAACTGAAACTTATTTATCATAGTTCTTTAACTCTGGTCCTTAGCTAATCTTAGTCTATATTCGTTTATAGGCAATTACCTGTAGGTATGCATTAAGATTTTTATTTAAACACATGTTCTTTATTAGTGCATTAATTTGCGCAAAGCACTAAAGCACATAAATTTGCACTACTGACAAATTCACACCTTTGTTAAACTAATGTAGCATGTCACAGAATGATGGAATGCTCCAGTACTGAAGGAACCAGTTAACTCAAGGACCATTTAAAAGAGCCATGTGAGCAGACCCACTAACCTGCTCTCTCTCTATTGCCCTACTTTTATTTTCCTTTTCAGGATTTCATCCAACTCCCATGTTGAATGTTGAATTTACCTCCAGCACCCTTCAGGCATCGCATTCCAGACTGCAAGAACTGGCTGTATAGCATTATTACTTCTCACATCGCTTTTGGGGTTTTCTGCCAATTACCTTAATTCTGTGTCATCTGCTTACTGATGCTCCAGCCACTGGAGACAGGTTCTGATTCTTTTGTCTTATCAGAACCATTCTGAATTTTCCATAAAATCTCCTCTTAACATCCTTGACTCTAAGGAGCACAATTTCATTTTCTCTCGACTCTCCATGGATCTGAAGCCCCTCAACCCTGGTACCATTTTAATAAATCTCTTCTGCTCCCCCAATAGGGCCTTTACATGCTTCCAAAAGCAAGAATGAAACATAATGTTCCAGTTGTGATTGAACTAATGTTTTATAGCATTTTTGCATCCTTGTTTTGGAATTTGATGGGTTTGGATTGTGGTCATAGAGGGCCTGCCTCAATTGGTACCAGACAGACTTGCCAGGATCTAGCAGCATTGCAGGCCACTATCAATGCAGCCTATATTGACATTCTTCATTGATATCAATGCCAAGAGTTGTGTGGCCTGCACATGATAGCTTTCAGGACTAGGGTTGCAGGCCAAGTAGACAATGTACAAAAGGCAGCAGTTGATGTTCATCAGCAGCAATAAGTGGCATTGATCCTAATGTTTCCATGTACCACTGCCCACAGGATGCTGAAGGGATGAATCTGTACTTGTCCTCCTGAAAGAGAGAAGGCTAAACGTCAATGACAATGTGTCTGCCAAAGCTGAATAATTGGACATATGGGGAAGTTTGTGCATGGTTGGCATGATTGCACGGTGAACTGTGGAATAAAGATAGTATAGGTGATATCTGAGTGTCAGGGTGTGGGAGTGTGGTGCATTGAGCAGTGCATGTGCACTTGTGTTTGTGTGTGTGTTTGTGTGTGTGTGTGTGTGTGTGTGTGCGTGCGTGTGTGCGTGTGTGTGCGTGTGTGCGTGTGTGCGTGCGTGTGTGTGTGTGTGTGTGTGTGTCTGCGTGCGTACGAGATGTGCTAGGTATCAGATATGATGCACAGATATACTCACCTTGACCACCTTGGAGAAGCTGATATGAATTTTGTGCATTGCTGCCAGGTTCCTGGTCACACTTGAGGCTTTATTAACAAGCAGGACAGCTTGGCTTTTGCGAGAGACTGCTTTTCGAGTGGACAACTTGCATAAAACCTGCAGCCTTGCCTCAGGCTATTCAGTTAACACTATGCCAGTGTTTATACTCCACATCAACTTCCCAACTCTGAAATATGTTTTCCTACCCACCTATCCATCAATTCCAATCTTCATCATTCGTGTTTCAAACCTCTCCTTGATTGCATTAGTGCTGTCTACTTCACGTGGCAGCACGTTCTACCTTCTTATCACTCTGAGTTAAGCTATTCCTCTTAAATTCAGTATTTGTCCAATTAGTGGGTCTCCACTTTTTATGACCTTCTCTGGACTTCTTATAAATTGTAACAATCTCTCCAAATCCATTGTATTAAACCCCTCCGCATCTACCCTATCAAGTCTTTTCTCCTTTTTCCAGGGAAAACAAGCCTGAGCCTACTCTGTACTTGCAGACTGTTGCAATCTCTGAGTCCTAGTAGCAGTTATGCAAATCCTGCCTGCATTCTCTCCAGTTCTTCACCATCCTCAGTATATTCCTATCACAGTTCTCTGCCTGAGTTTATCTCAAAAAGAGTAGTGGCTGTTCCATTGAGAGAGCCACAAATGTTGTTCATGCTTGCATCCTAACAGTCCTCTAAACCCAAAGGCAATGTGCAAACCCATTGTGCCATCGTGACAATGTCTGCAGAGATCAATCTTTACAATAGTTTTCAAAAAGTGTTATTGCTTCCTCACAGCAAAGAGAGATTATTTAGAATGAAAACTTCTGGCTTATGAGAAGTTTGTAAATTCAACAAAGACAATGGTAACTTTAATGTGTGGAGTTCTACAGGCATTGGACCCAGCCACTTGCTGTTTCAAACTTTATTTAGCTTGACAAAAGTTATTTTCGACAATGTGTCTAACATCCTAGAAGGCTATTTTATGAATTATCGTCCATTCCAAAATGATCAACTCTTGGCAATGTGACAGCTGATTGACAGATTGAGTTTAGCATTGCAAACAGTAAGGTTATGGTCTTCAGCGCTGAAAGTAGCTGATACTGATGGATGTATCATTCTCATTGTGTAAAGTGCAACAGGAAGATCAAATGTAGATGTACTTGATAAGTAAATGTATGCCATGACAGCATTTACCAACATAAGCATAATGTTCGGAAGCATATAAAGATCCATAAATTTAAGGAGATTACATGGACACTCTATAAGACACTGGTAAAACCAGTTTGAAGCATTGTGTCAATGTTTTATTACCGTAATTATTATAAACAGGGCTGAGTTATCCTGTGTGTGATCATAAAACAGTTTTTGGCAGCAACTACTCATGAATAAATCCAGTCTCAGCACAGCTGTAAGATCTGAATTTTCCTTATTGTCAGTATTTTGAACAGTTTCCCTCATTGGCAACTAAGAAAAAGAACCAGCTTAGCTGCTAAATACTTTGGACAAGAACATGTGAGTTTTGCAGACAGTTTTAATTATCCTGCACAGGAGTTTGTTTGAGTAGAATGGCTTGGACTTTCTAACTTAGCTGAACCGTTGTGTTTGATGAATCAAACCATTGTGGGATCAAGCCCCTCTTCATTGATTTGAGTTCCCCATCACAGCAGCAGTACTGTGAGGATGTTGCACTCTCAGAGTGCTGTGCTCTGGATGAGACAACGAACTGAGGCCCTATTTATGCCCTCATGTAGAAATAAAGGATCCTATGACTGTGTTTGATGAAGAGCAAGGAAAGTTTCCCTGGTGTTATGGCTATTGTTTACCCTTCAACCAACATTGCAATGCCACAGTACATAGTCATTGTCACATTGGAGCTTGTGACAGTTTGCTGTGCACCAATTGCCTGCCAGGTTTCCTACTATTCACCAGTCACTATGCTTCAAAGGTATTTAATTGACTGTAGAGTGCTTTAGGGCATCCTATGTTGTGAATGCATTTACTTTTTGGTTGGGCACAAGTGATTGAAATAAATGATCCTTCTCAAAAAATGATTGCTGTTTCTAAGCAGTGAATAGAATCCCTCCATGCTGCTGGTAGCACAGCACAGTTTTTATCAGCAGTCGGAATCATAGAATCCTTACAGTGCAGAAGCAGGCCATTCGGCTCATTGAGTCCACACCGCCCCTTCAAAAAGCATTCCAATCGGATCCATCCCCCCATCCTAGCCCTGTAACTCTGCATTTCCCATGGCTGATCCACATCCCTGTATGCTACAGGCAGTTTAGCGTGGCTAATCCACCTAACCTGCACATCTTTGGACTATAGGAGGAAACCGGAGCACCCAGAGGGAACCCACGCAGACACGGGAAGAATATGCAAACTCCACACAGACAGTCGTCCGAGGCTGGAATCAAACCCGGGTCCCTAGCGCTGTGAGGCTGCAGTGCTAACCACTGAGTCACCGTGCTGCCATCCTGTGGTGATCAAGACCATTCGTAAACTGAGATTCACCCCGTGCTTCCTCCCATACCTCTTTTGGCGTGTGTTTAGCTGTGTTGCCACAAGGTAGAAATGGTAATTGTGGCACTAGGTGCTACTATATGTGACCATTCATCCAGGCACAAGCTTTACCACCACCTCATTCTTGAGAAAGCCAGACAATGCTATGTCAAAAACACTGATCAAGTTATTCATCTTTTAGCACTTCGTAAACAGCTTAAAACTTTGTGATCTTACTCCAGATGATTGTGTGACTAGATGCAACAAAGTTACCAAAGCTGTCTTGACAGGATACCAGCCATGAACTGGGAAGGTGATTGGCCCTCCCCTCCCTTTGAATCCAACTATCCAGTGTCCTTGAAAGATGAACCATTTTGATCTTTCACCAACACGGTTCATCTTTCATGAACTCTTCTCCAGTCTTGTCCTCCATACTGGAAAATAGTATTGAGATCTTTGACAGTAGCATTTGCTGTCAAGTTACAAGACCATATTATATATTACAAACTGAATGAGGCACCGTTCTGTTAGATTGATTTCATGTAAAAACTTTTTAACAATTGCTGCTTTTCTATATAGATTTATATTTACAAGTTTTTTTTACTATATCACTCCCAGTCCTATTCATATTAAGCTGGTAGTGCACTTGTTAACATATTGATGGCTGTAGGGCACTTAAACATTGTGGAATTTCCCTTCTTCTATGCCTATCCGTGACAAGTCCAGTACCATGCACAGCACCACTGTTATCTTACTGAAGGTATATTTTTACTATGCGACCCACATGATTTTCCTGGATGGACAAGTGTTTCATTAACACTCAGAAAACAAAATTCATAGATTAGACTCTCCATTGGTGAGCTAAGAAGCCATTTTTTTTGTGTGTAGAATGACCTTCCAGAGGTGGTGGTGAATGGGGGTACAGTTAGAATGTTTAAAAGACATTTGGATAAGTACATGAATAAGAAATGTTTGGTGGGATATGGGCCAAGCTCAGGCAGGTGGGATTAGTTTAGTTTGGGATTATGGTCGGCATGGACTAGTTGGACCGAAGGGTCTGTTTCCGTGCTGTATGACTCTATGATTCTATATACCCCATTATATAGGTCAAAATGTAGGTGAGAATAAACCTGATAGAGTGCAATTTTGGTCTGCTAGTTTGCTTCCACATCACAAGACTATTTGTACTATTTTGCAACATTATCTGCCTCTGTCCCTACCTGACTGCCCTTTAAACCATAAGCCACACTTTTTGCCACTTTCACTTTCAACATTTTCACTGTTCACCTTGACCGATTCCAAGATCCATCCCCCACAAATAAGAATACACCTATAAGTCTGCTGCCTGAATCTGATGCTATATCAAGATCTCTCACCCATCACCCAGTCCTCAATGCTGTAACCTGGCTTCCTTTTGCCAGAGGCATTGACTTGCAAAGCTTCAGCTCCCTTTATAAATCCTCACATAGCCTTCATAAGCCCACCCCTTCTGACCTCGTCGAGGACACTTCTCAACTTGTATGCTTTCCCGCTTCTTTTCATTTGAACTTTGCTGCTACAGCTGTGGTGGTCACCTACACTAAACTTGCTACCTCTGTCACCACTCCTAAAGACCTGTTCAGAATGTATCGTTTCAAGGTGATAAGAAATTGGAGCAGGAGTAGACCATTTTGCTGATGAACATCTGATAACATCATAACTGATCTGATTGTGGCTTTAACACCACTTTCCTGCCTGTCCCCTGATAACCCTTGAGTCCCATGTAAATCAAAAATGTCTAACTCAGCCTTGAGAGTTTATTCAATGACCTAGACTCCACTGCTCCCTGGGAAAGAGAATTCCAAAGCTTAGTGGCCCTCTGAGAGAAAAAAACTCCCCCTTCTCCTCAGCCGGGGGGGGTGAATCTGTGGAAGTCATTGCCACAGAGGGCTGTGGAGACCCAGTCATTGAGTGTCTTTAAGACAGGGATGGATAGGTTCATGATCAGTAAGAGGATCAAAGATTTTGGGGAGGAGGCAGGAGTGTGGGTTTGAGAAATATATCAGCCATGACTGAATGTGGAACAGATTCAATGGGCCGAATGGCTTAATTGTGCTCCTATATCTTCTGGTCTTATTATAGTCTTATGGTCTTAGCCCTGTCTTAAATGGCAGGCTTCTTATTTTTAAACTGTTCCTCCTAGTTCTGTGAGAAAAGCAACAACCTTTCAGCATTTACCCTGTGAAAACCCTTCAGGATCTTACATTTTCAATAAAATCATTTCTCATTCTTCTAAAAAAAACCTGACCATGCATGAAGTCTCCAGTAATATTGCTGCAAATTCTGATCCGTGGTGTGATCAACTTGTCTGTGAAGCATCTGTGGATGCCTTTATTTGCTGGGGGCACAAATGTCGGTTTGTTCTTAAAAATTGTGTCTCGCTGTTGTACTGTTTGCCTCAGAATAACTAGGTGACAGTGTGCGGGCTACAGTACATGTGGTAATAGGGCAGGCAGTGGTGCACTGGTGGTGTCATTGGCTTAGTAATCCTGAATGCCTCATTAATGATCTAGGGACATGGCAGACAGTATAATTTGAATACAATTTTAAATAAGTTCGGAATGAAAATGGCGACCATGTAACCACTGCAGATTGTCATAAAGACCCATCTGGTTCACTAATGTCCTTTAGGGAAGGAAATCTGCCATCCCTTCCTGGTCTGGCCTACATGTGACTCCAGACTCTCATCAATATGGTTGACTCATAACTGCCCTCTGGGCAATAAATGCTGGCTTAGCCAGCAATGTTTACATCCCACAAACAAATAAAATATAAACTGTTGATCTGCTGTATGCATGGCTGGATAATGCACCTAGACGATAATCTTTAATTTATTGTTTGATGCATGTGTTCAATAGGTTGACCGACAATCAGTGTGCAGCTGTATAAATCAAGGCATTGTGTGTAAGAGTGCTGGCCTTAAAAAGAAAATGAAAGCCAGTCAACAGCTGGGCTGCACTTACCACCAAAGACAACCTCAGTTGTGGAAGAAGGAAAGGACAAGTTCAAAGGCAAAACATCATTCAGAAGCTGGTAAGGAGCCATCTTTATAAAATAGGCAAAGGCCTTACCAAAGGAGGATCCGTAGGAAGCAAGAGAAAGCTCCAGGAAGTAAAGTTAGAAATCCCTGAGGGAAAATGGAATAAATTTATGTAAAGTGACACAAAGATAAGGGAAGGAATTGGAAAAGAGAGCACTCGTCTCCCACAACAAACATTGCCACCGTCAACATTAGGCTTTGTGAGGTACTGCTGCAGGGAAAGTGAAAGAGCCAGAAAGGGATTTACATCAGGATTACAGAATCAGAAAGGCCTCAGAATTTATTCACGTAGAAAATGAGCAATTTCGAAGGAACCTAGTGAAAGAGTCTAGCAGAAGAAGAAAACACAGGAAACATTTAAGATTTAAAAGGACCCGAATTCAGTTTAATAAAGGTTACAGCCAAAGAAATTGATTTAAAAATTTGTGTCGCAGAAAGTGCTTGGTGTCTTAGATTATGAGGAGTGGAAAAATATCTATTTTACCCTTGAAGAAGTGGGAAAACTGCACCTTGGCTGCAGATGGTAGGGAAATCCGGGAAAAGCTAGAAATGCAGCAAGCAGAACAGAGAGATTTCAAACACACAGATTGTAAAAAACCTTGAAAACAATAAAATGCTCCACTTTATTACCATTTAAAGCTTTATTGAAGAATTCAATACAGTATTATGGAAATACACAGTTGAGAATAGTGGCAAATAAACATAATGTTGCAACATTGCTGTGGTATGGAGCCCAGCAAACTTGTCAGGCATTCAGTGTAAAACCCCATTGGTGAATACAAGGTTAAAGAACAACTGATTTAAAGTAATATTTAAATGATTCAGATTTGAAAATCCTTTACAGTAGCAAGATTGATTAGCACATTAAGAAGAAATGGAAAATGATATAATACTACCTAGCAGATTCAAGGTCAGAGATGGACCTCATAGAACATAAGATTGAATTTCATAGAAGGGACAGTCCATAAGATGCAGCATTGCTACGAAATGCTGTAGGTGGGATTCCTGTTGAGAGCATTGGTGTGCTACGTGTGCATAAATTAGTTGAAAATATGCATTGACTAACAATCGACACCCCTCACTTTTGAGCCAGCTTGCATATTTGCACCTCAACTTCATTAAGACATCAGAAGGAACCCTCTAATTCCAAAAGAACAACTGGTCCCGAAAAAATCTGTGTTCAACCAACCAGTAGATGATATCATTGAGATCCCTGGACACATGGTGGAGCCCACAAAGAAGAAAGATTCTGTTGAGTTTAACAGATGTTGGCATAACAGAGCTGTTTCATATGATCATGAAGAAACAGCAGCCAACAGGGCAAAAAAAAACAATGTGACAAAAATAAAAAAGAGACTAGGCCTGTGCTACCATTCACCAGTGTTATGTCAAAGGATGGCCTGATCAAACTCCAGCAAATTGGTTGAGAACACATACTTTGGGCTCTGATAGTACTTCATAATCAGGGCAATTTACAAGTGTTTCCCTTCAGAAGATACATTAGAAAGAATGTACCAGGAACACTTAAGCATTGCCCGGTGTATAGTCAGAGCTCAGTCTGGTGACAAGAGATTGAAGATCTCATACTTATTTGAGAAATCTGCAGAAAAAAAATACAGGATTGGCAGTATATGAAGCATTTCTGTTATGCCATTATCTGTAATCACAACAGAATCTTTCTTCTGGAAAACACTTCTGTTGTCTCTGAAGGTAGCTCAGAAGCTAAGCCTCAACATAAGATATTCACAATACGAATGAGCAGTGCTTCCCATTTAAGCCAATTCAGAAACCTTTCACCAAATCTCTTCAGACAAAACAATAGTCAATGCCAGTGACAGGGGCGGCACGGTGGCTCAGTGGTTAGCACTGCTGCCTCACAGCGCAGGGACCTAGGTTCGATTCCACCCTCAGGTGACTGTCTGTGTGGAGTTTGCACATTCTCCCCGTGTCTGTGTGGGTTTCCTTCGGGTGCTCCAGTATCCTCCCACAGTCCAAAGATGTGCAAGCTAGGGGGATTGGCCATGCTAAATTGCCCGTAGTATTCAGGGATGTGTAGTTTAGGTGGGTTATAGGGGGATGGGTCTGGGTGGGATGCTCTGAGGGTCGGTGTGGATTTGTTGGGCCGAAGGGCCTGTTTCCATACTGTCAGGATTCTATGATGATGAGACAGAGCGCGATGTTCAGCCATGTCTCAGTAATATGACGCAGAGTCTGAAAAAGTTTACCTCACTGGTTAAACAACCACAATCAGTGACAGAATATGCCCAGCCTGATAAACAACTCAAGGTGGGGGATAAACTGCATATGACTCCATGGGAGCCAGACCAATGTCGTCATGTCCAGGAAATGGTTAAGAAGCAGAAATTGTCTGATCTGTGCATCCAGGATGCTACATAAAAGGAGTCTTTCCATTACAAAGTGACTACTTGATCCAGAAACACAAGATGGGTTGAAGGGCCTCCTTCCATGCTGTAGACGTTCTATGATTCTAGACACTGCAAGGAATAAAGTAATCATTTCAGTAGAACAGCTGACTTTCAGGAAGGAAATTCAGGCTGTTAAAGGTCCTCCAGATAAGGTAATAGACCAGAAACAATGTCTACAAAGAACAATGTCCTCTGCAAAGGATATCCAAGAGATACAAGATCCTTCAGCGGAGAAATGATTCAGAGAATAGAAGCAGAGGCAACACTTCTCAAGCAAGGGACCTACCGTTATTCCAAAAAGACCTACAATTTTGAAAAAAAGTTTGAAACATCCAATGCCTCTTTTTTACACACTATATAGTGTTGTATCCTGTACCATGAGCCACTAGATAGATGGCAGGTATCACAAGGTGCCAGGAGTGGTTATCTGGGAAAATGCCATACAAAAGAGCAATATGTTGATGATATCTAGGTAGGGGTCAAGGATGAAGAGCTGTGTGCTTTGCTGGAGCTAGGAGAGAAATCAGAATGGGCTTGAGATTGGAGGTTAAATCTGGTTACCTCAAACAAAGTGACCTGAGTGATGTCCGAGGATCAAGATTTTAGAGGACAGAGATGGGAGGGAGTCTGTTGAATGTGCAGATGAGATAGGAATTGTCCTCTGCTTCTGCTGTAATTGTGGAGTTGGCAGGGAAGTGGGAGCACTGATCGAACTGGTAGAATCCAATTGCATAATAGCTGGAAAATTCATCTAGTACCAGCTGATCCTTCCAGACCTGAGTATAGTCCTGAGGAAGGGTCACTGGACCTGAAACATTAACTCTGATTCTTCTTCACAGATACTGCCAGACATGCTGAGCTTTTCCAGCAACTTCTGTTTTTGTTCCTGAGTATTGTTGGATTGCACAGTGGGGAAAGTTGCAGACTTCTGGGCTTTGCTGGGACTGTGAACTTTAAAGCTAGAGTAAAGTAGTTTAACAATGTGTCAGCAATGGTGGCAGTCAATCAGAAGAAAAGACAGCCAATGACAGGACATCTGTAAGGGAGTTGGGGATGGTTTTCTGCACAGATGAAGTGCTGGGACAGATGGAACGATATGAATGAAAGAGGAACTTTGGATATGGTCAGAGATAGTCTTCCTGATAACTATGACCATGGGGATGAGTGAAGTCTTGCTTGTGAGTGGGTATCATGGGATTATGTCGATCAGGAAGATTTTACTTTGAGGGGGATATCTGAAATGACAATTTTCTGAAAAGGAAAAAGAAAGGGAAGAGTTTTGTGGAAGAGATGTTATCAGTGCTAAGAACGAAAAGGTGAATTAACTGGTTATTAGAAGTGAACTTGGCGGGGAACAGGAAGGGGAGATGATGGTGAATCTCTTCTCTACTCCAGCTCCAGAAGAACCCACAACCTCATCATCTGGCTTGAGAACTGATCCAATCCAGTACCGTACCTAACATCATTCTCACCTGCAACAGAAACAATCCCATCCAATTTGCTGCTTATTTTGTTTGTATTTCTTCTTGGGTTGTGGCGGAAAAACTTCTTGAACTGCCCAAGTTCATGCACTCAATGTACAGTTCCTTTAACCTTTGGAGTGGTTTAATATGACTGAGTGGTTTGAATGACTGCTGTAGAGGGTAGATAAGAGTCAACGTTACGGGTTGGGACTAGAAACAGGATAAGATTAGCAGATTTCCTTTCCTCAAGCACATTAAGACAATGGTAATATTCTGGGTATTTTCCTGCAAGAGAAATCCATAAGCCTGGAGTAATGATCCAGAGACATCAGGCAGGAAATGTTGTAACCCCAAGATTCTATTCTCCAACAGCAACAAATATCAGTAGTGAACCCTGACCCCACACTCCAGGGAGCTGCCCTGTAGTCATTTAACAGTCAAAGCGGCATTAAGTGGTTCACAGCAAGACTCCCACACCCATCTGGGTTGGAGGTTCTGCCTCCAAGAACAGAGTCTTGTCAAAAGACTAACAGCTCCCTGGCTCCTTCAACAACATCAAGATTAATGGCCAATGCTGGGATTACACCTTGTTGTTCAGGCTGGATGGAGAGAGAGGTAGGAGAGTGGAGGTTAGATGGGGCCAGGATAGCAGGCACTGGTGAGGGGGCTGAGAGAGGGTTGGATACCACATTGTACAGGCCGGAGATAGGGGGTGTGATGCAGGGGGAATGTGGTGAAGGGAGAACTTTGAGGGCAGGCTCAATTTTGTTTTGGGTGGCTCACCAATGTACCTAGGAGACCTATAGTGACCATGGAACTTATAAGCTTCAAACCTAGCATCCTCCTGTGCCTGCTGTGGGGAAATTTCCAGCAGAGTGGGAAGAGTCCACTTGTTGACCAATTAAGGGCCTCAATTGGCTCAAGGCTGGTGGGGTATCCAACACATCTCCCATTGTATATGCAATCCTAATGGGTTCACCAGTCTTAAATGATTAACTCTTTACCCTGAGGCTAAGCTGCCATGTTCCAGACCCCGCAGCCCCCCACCCCCCCCTCTGCCCCCTCCCTCCCCACAGCTAGGGAAGACAACCTCTCATCGTTTATTCTTCTCAAGTCGTTTAGAGTCATATACCTTTCACCTGCGATAAAAAGCTGCCATCAGTATTGATGACCATGTAACCACAGGATTGTTATAAAAATTCATCTGGTTCATTAAGGAAGGATGTCTGCTCTCTTTACCTCGTCTAACCTACTTGTGACTCCAGATGCACAGCAATTGGATCAGTTCTTAGCTGCCCTCTGAAATGACCCAAAAGTGAGCCAAACTGTTATGAACACTCAATGATAGGTAATGAATGCAATAACCTGCATTGAACAAGTGAAAAAGAAGGAACTGTCTGTTTTTTTTATGACAACCTACTGCTTCACAGTTGGTTTTGCAGATTTTCAAAGACAAAAGTTCAGACTTTGGAAATGCCGAGTCTGGATTTTTAATCTCAAAATTTCCTGCTTCCAAGTCTTGCCCTCTGGATTACTGAACCTGTAACAGAAACTCTGCTCCAGTTGGCATTGCTAGGGTCTCTGGGACCATCTCAATATCCCATTGACACAATCCTCAACAGATAGTGACCTTCCGTGTCAAGTAATTATCTGGAAAGGTTGGTGTTGTTCTCCTCAGAGGAGATTAAGCAGAGATTTAATGGAGGTGATCCAAATCATGAAGGTTCTTGATAGAATAAATAATGCTACTTGTATCTAATGTCACAGTTCCAAGTTTTAGAGGTACAGCTTTTTATTTTTAGAAATTGAATTTTAAATGTAAGTTCAGTGAGGAAAACTCCTAGTAAACTCATAAAGGCTGCTAAACTATACAGACTTAAGGCAATTAAAATTCAAAAGCTAACTTTTTTTTACTGGATTAAGCCTGACCAAAAATCGTTGAGTGTTATAACTGGAGGCATGATATTTTCTGTTATCTCAGTAAAAGCAGTCAGTTGTCAGGTGGCGCTCCTGGAATTAAGGAAAACTGTGGAATTAAGGGGGATTATTTGCATTTCTACCTGGGAAGAGGCCACGTCTGTCGTTTGCTGTGGAAATGGAGAGAACAGAGTGAGGTTTTTTCTATTGGAATTTGTTTTTGTGAAGTCAGTGAGGCATAGCTAATAGGCAAGACTGGTTAATGTTTAGAAAAGCAGCTAACAGGCTGTCAGTTTTGAGTTTTATATAGCTTGTAACTCCTTGGAAGTCGAGAGATAGAGCCAAACATCCACTTGAAGTCGAATAAATGCTTGATCCATCATCCATCCACCTTGCAGCCTGCGATTTGGAGCTGGTATTCAGTATAAGGCAAAGTTGGAAAGAGGCAAAAGCAGGTGGAAGATTTGGAAGCTCCTGTAATCCTTAGTGAGAGACCGAAAGATAATTGACCTGCAGTTGGACTTTTGCAATTAATTAACTTGATTGTACTTTGAAACCAAAGCAGTGAGCCTTTGAAATCAAAGGGTGTTTTTGATGCTTTGAGCCACTGCACAGGAATCCCAGGGAGGCTGTTGCTGAAGCTTTGTTGGGAGTAATTAGGGGCCTCAGCTGAAAGCCAGTGGAAGTACCCCCATTACATTTTGTACCTTGGTGAATAGATAGAACACTGAAGAGGAATTGGGATGAATTTTACCCACCCTAGGAAGAGTGAATGAACCTTGAAGATCTTGCGAGGTAATGGAAATCTTGAGAGGAATTGAAAAATAGAACTGGGTTTATGGCATCTCTTTGTAAGTTAGCAGTGTTTAGAATCATACAGTCAAACAGCATGGAAACAGACCCTTCGGTCCAACTCATCCATGCTGACCAAGTTTCCCAAACTAAACTAGTCCGACTTGTCTGCTTTTGGCCATATTCCTCTATACCTTTCCTAGCCATGTACCTATCCAAATGTCTTTTAAGTGTTGTAACTGTACCTGCACCTACCACTTCCTCTGGCAGTTCATTCCACACATGAACCACCCTCTGTGTGAAAAAGTTGCCTGTTGGGTCTCTTTTAAATCTTTCTCCTCTCATTCCATCTACTCAACCCAAGACTTCCTCGATACCCTCAAATCAGCAATGACAAGATTATGGCATCCTTGGACATCACAGCATGATTCACATAAATCGACATCCCACTAGCCAAAGAAATACTGGCCACGTTACTAAAGAAAGCAGCAGCGCAGACCAGCAGCTCCATCAGCAATGACAACATTCTCAATCTACTAGACCTGTGCCTCACCACACACTTTGTCTTTAATGGTCAATATACAGACAGATCAATGGCACGCCCATGGGGTCACCCATCTCAGGACTCATTGCAGAGGCAGTCATGCAAAGACTAGAACACACTACCCTCCCCCTCATTCAACCTAAACTGTGGATTTGGTACATAAACGACACATTTGTCATCATTAAACGCAACAAATTAGAAGAGACCCACCACCTCATCAACAGTGTATTCGGAGGGATTAAATTCACGAGGAAAGACGAAAACAACAATCAGCTTCCATTTCTGGATGTTAAAGTTGAGTGTTTGGAACAGGGAGTTCCAAACCTCATCATACAGGTAGGCACCCCACACCGACCAAATCCTCAACTTCCACAACAACCACCCCAACGTCCACAAGCAAAGCTGCATTAGGACACTATTTAAATGGGCCACCATTCACTGCAACACGCCAGAACTACTCAGGAGAGAGAAAGAGCACCTATACAAAATCCTCGCTATGAACGGATATCCCCGCAACTTCATCCACAGATGCCTCCTAAACAGACAACAATAGGAGGACACAGTAGCCCTAACACACTGGCCACACTGCACTACATCAAGAGCATATCGGAACTGACAGCAAAACTCCTAAAACCACTAGGAATCATGGTGGCCTACAAACCTCACAGCCACTCTACGACAAGGATTAACGATCCCATCCCCCCAACATGCAGAACCAACGTAGTTTGCAAAATACCATGCAATGAGTGCCACAAGCATTACATCGGACAGACAGGAAGGAAACTAGCCATCAGAATACACGAACATCGGCTAGCAGCAAAACAGCACGACAAACTCTCCTTAATGCTGGTACACTCAGTCAATGAAGGCCATCAGTTTAACTGGGATAACGTAACCATAGTAGCCCAAACCAAACATAGACACGCATGGAAATTCCTAGAGGTATGGTTCTTCGCTTGTAATGCAATCACCAGACATATAGAATTGGACCCCATATATAAACCCATACAGAGCAAAACTGGAAATGACACTCACCATAACGGACCGGACAGTATAATTTCCAAACGGAGTAAAACAACACTGTTTCATCGGAGGCCCCACTGATGATGTCACCTAGCATGGTGATGAAACGTTTGAATGAGAACAAGCCAGGTCAGCGAGCAAGTCCACAACCTTTCTCCACTCACCTCAAAAGTATACTGTCAAGTTTTACCCTAGGGAAAAGATGTTTGCCTGGTATGCAATAACGATCATTTTTGCTAACAAAAATGTGAAATTTTATGGTGTAAATCTGTTGGTTAATTACAGGATGTTGAGATTTGTTCTTTAAATATTTAAAGCACCCTAGCAAGATCATAACGTTAGGGGGAAACTGTTTCCAGTCAGCAGAAGCATTGATAGCCATAAATCAACGATTGAAGGAAATTGGCAGCAGAATCGAGAGGAGGTGAGGAAGGTAAATAGGTCTAGGCAGTGAGTTCTTGTAATCTAGAATACACTATCTGCATGGAATGTGGAAGCCAATTCAATAATAATTTTCAAAAGGGAAATGGATAAATAATTGAAATGAGAACGTTTTCAGGATGATGGGTAGAGCATGGGGCGTGGCACTAATTGGAAAGTGTTTTCAAAGAAACTGCGGATATGATGGTCTGAATGGACTCTGGTGTTGTCTCATTTTATGATTGAATACGTTATGCAAATGTTCCCTGAATTCATTAATGTCTGAGCCTGACAGGATGGATTATTTCTGAAGTGGAAAGTGTGCTGAACAACCATCTGTTTTGAACATAGGACAGCGTTGCAGTGATGTTATTGATTATTTTCGCTTTACATTTGGTGCTGTTGAAAGTATGAAATACTTCAAAATGTGGCAGTGCAGCTTCAATGATTCTGAAGTTAGCATGCTGCCTGTATTACTCTAAAATGGGTTTGGAATAATCATACACTGTGATTCCTGCCCCAGTTACCATGCATTATTGAATTTTTAACACCAGATCCTTTTATTTGCTATGACAGCTGACCGAATTCAGGTGTCTTGTAAAATCTGACATGTTGCTTCAGATCACCTCCCTTGCTCACTATTATTTGAGCTACTTGACAGTGCACATGTAGTGATTAGAATGAGGTCAGCCAGGTCCTTGATTGGGGCTGTTAATTTGGTCCAATCAGGGAGCCCTGGCTGACAGATAGAAACAGGAGAGTCAGGGGTTCGGCTCACTCTGAGAGCTGGCTCTGAGGAAGCCGGACCAGTGTCAAGTACTGTGCATGTGTAAATAAAGGGTGGCCTGGTGACAGGATACCAGCCTCTGCGGAGTTATTTCAGCACTCGGACAAAGGATTAATCGGTCATCGTTGATCTCCCGGGTCAACCCTGCTGGGTCCAGTTTTAGTCAGGTCGGTTAGTACAGGCCTCAGAAATTTTGCATCCTGTATTAGCTCGACATTTTCAGAGAAGAAACAAAGTGCAGTTGATGTTAATGGTAATTATAGTCATAGAGTCCAGTGCGAAAAGATCCTTCAGTCCAACTTGTCCATGCCAACCAAATATCCTAAATAAATCTAGTCCCATTTGCCAGCATTTAGCCCGTATACCTCTAAACCATTTCTATGCATATACACATCCTGATGCCTTTTAAATGGTGTAATTGTACCAGCCTCCACCACTTCCTCTGGCAGCTCATTCCATACACGCACCATCCTCTGCATGAAAAAGTTACCCCTTAGGTCCCTTTTAAATCTTTCCCCTCTCACCTTAAACCCATGCCCTCTAGTTTTTGATTCCCCTACCCTGGGGAAAAGACTTTGACCATTCACCCTGTCCATGTCTCTCATGATTTTATAAACTTCTATAAGGTCACCCCTCAGCCTCCGACCTTCCAGAGAAAATAGCCCCAGTCTATTCAGCCTCTCCCTATAGCTCAAACCCTCCAACCCTGGCAACATCCTTGTAAATCTTTGGTGAACACTTTCAAGTTTCACATTATTATAGATTTTGTGATTTACCTTGATGGGTTTAACGTGGAATAACAACTTGCAGTTAAATGGCGCCTCAACATGTTGAAAATACCAAACGGTTCTCAAACAGGGTGGTGTTAATAAGAATTTGGACACTGAACAAAAGGAGAATATCAGGATAGATGAACAAAAGCTAGATCAAAAAGTCAGGCTTTAAAGGGCACCTTGCAGGAGTGGGAGTAACTGAGAGGTTTCAGCTAGGAATTTCATAGCCTAAGTTCAGTACAGCTGAGGGCTTGGCCCCCCAGCAGTAGTGCAATTAAAAGCAAGGAGTAGCAATTTGCAGGTATCCTGAAAGCTGTTGGGAGTCATTGCAGAGATCAGGAAAGGGAAGTTCAGATAGGGATTTGAAAACAAGGATGGAGATATTTTGAACTGGCGGCCATCATTAGTCATTGGAGCCAATGTATGTAAACAAACACAGGATGATGAGGGGGGCATGAGACTTGTTGCCAGTTAAGACATTGACAGCAGAGTTTTGGATAAGCACGAGTTAACAAAGGTGGAATGTGGAAGACCAGACAAGAGTGAGTTGCGATAGCCAAGTCTGGAGATAGCCGAGGCACCAATTAGGAGTTCAGCAGGGGTTGAACTGAAGCACAGTTAGATTTGGGTGATGCTACAGGGGAGAAACAGGAGTCTTAATGATGAGGCAGATACGTGTTTGGGAGTACACCATGATTCAGACAACAATAAAGTTGCTAATAGTCTGGATCTAGCATCAGACAATTGCAAGGAAGAGGGATAGAAATAGTGACCACGAGTTCATGGCAGGGAAAAACCAATAGCATCAATCTTTCAATGTTTAGTTCAAGGGAACTGCTGCTCATCCAATACTGGGCAATTAATCTAACAATAGGGAGACAGTAGTGATTGAAATAAGTGAGATGGGGACTCAGAATGCAAAGCTGCATGGTAACAATACTAGCAGAGCTTGATTTTAACACTGAGGAAGTTCTAAATGTATTAAAATCAAATTCCAAGAGAGGGTTTTTATTCCATCCATGTTCTCTGTTGTGTTTTGTCTCACAGCACATGTGTGATATACCTTTAAGGGACATGCTCATGCTGTTGATAACAAGGTGTAGAGCTGGATGAACACAGAAGGCCAAGCAGCATCAGAGGAGCATTTTCTGAAGAAGGGTCTAGGCCCAAAACGTCAGCCTTCCTGCTCCTCTGATGCTGCTTGGCCTGCTGTGTTCATCCAGCTCTACACCTTGTTATCTCAGATTCTCCAGCATCTGCAGTTCCTACTATCTCATGCTCATGCTATTGTTGGTATAGACCTCTCAGTAGAGCTGTTGTGGTACAGTGGTATGATGTTCCCACCTTTAGGCTAGTTTAAGTCTCACTGGCCCCAGACATGTGTGACCAGATTGATTTAAAAGATATCTGTAATGCTCTTACTTTCCATTTAACTGTGCACTTGTGCAGCATGATGGGTGAAGTATGCTTAAAATACATCTGACTTGCATAGTTTGAAGCCAGATACACAAGTGCCTGTAAATGTCAGGAGGTGTAACAAGAAATCATTGAATTATTCAATGTTTTGTGAACCATGTTTGCCCTTATGGGCTGAATCTTGTATTTTTTCAGTTAAGTTTGAGCTGCGTTAAGTTTATTGGAGGCATTTTCGCCACAAAGCCTAGCAAGTTTTCTCAATGTAGCTTACCAAACACACTGCATTAACTGCCTATCCCACCCCTAAGGTGTTGATTCCAAACCCATCTTACCATGTACCATTCTCACAACAAATCATCACACAGTGGATTTTTGCTGGAAGACTGGAATCCCTTGCATCTGCTCCATCTTTAAATGCTGGTTCTGAACCTGAATGAGCGCTGGCATTATGAAGCTAACCCGCTCACTGATGGATGGACAGAATCTGAAAATGTCTGAGAAGGGGAGCCAGCATTCCCCAGTGGAGATGTGGAGGTCGTGCTCAAAGGAGAGGAGTCCTCTTCCCAAAGGAAAGGCAGAGGAAACAACGCCACCAGCCCCGGGCAGCCTGCTTATCATCCAAATCAGTGCTATCCTTATGGTCTGGAGGAACAGCTGGCAGCACCTTAAAAAGTTGAGCGACCTTGTCTGCAGTGCCAATGTAAATGCCACACTTTGCTACTTCGCACTCTGTCTTTGCTACTGCAGCCGCTCTTGCCAAGACTCATGCTCTCACGCCACTTTCACTATTGCCTGTAACGTTTTCCCTCACCCCTACACCACTAACCCTGCTTGCCATCTGTGCTGCCTAAACACTGACCCGGGCCATGTCTCCATCCTCCTCCCAACTGTACTAACAGCCGTGCCACCCACTTTCAGCTCGTTCACGGCAGCTTATAACAGCCTGTATGGACGGAGGGGAGCCTGACATTATCTGAACAGGCCCTGGTCAGGTGGGTTTCTCTTCAACTTGATGCAAATTGCAATCCACATTATCTTTGCTGCTCTGCAACTAATGTGGAAAGTCACCTATAATGTCTGCAAAAAGGGGTCAGTGAACTCTTTCTATATCTCTTACTGGCTGGCACTCTTTCTGAGAGCTAAATATCTGAATAATTGGTCCAATTAATATATGAATAGTGGCCATTATGGAAAAAGATTTCCTTTTAGTCAGCATTGATATCCCTTAAACTCTCTTTGTGAAAGGTTCTGTGCTACTTGGCAATGTATGTCTCATCTATCTAGCTGTAATGAAATGGATTTACAAAAGGGGAATCTGACTCCTCCTTGAGAGCTAGACTTTAATGAATGCACATTCTGACCCAATATGCTGGAGGTGGATTGCGCAATTTGTAAATTAAGTTTTACATTAAAATACTCTGCCAATACTTTGCTGTGTGAACAGCCTCTTGCAAATATAGATATGCTCCAGGAATGGTAGAAAGTAGCTAAGATAAACTCTAATCATCACTGAATTCATAATTTTAATTACTGTACAGAAACAAAAATAATATGCTTTAAATTATCATCACTAACTTACACTTATATTTTGCAGCTATTGTTAAAAAAATACAAAGTGCTTATTTTGTGTTCTATCTACTGTGTTAGCCAGCAATCTATGTAGATTGTAAATTTAGCTTTGGTTTCCTTATCTGAGGAATGATGCTTAAGCTGTGGAGGGAGTGCAATGATGGTTTACCAGACTGATTCCTGGGATGGCAGGACTGACATATGAAGAGAGACTAGATCAGTTAGGACTATATTCACCGGAATTTAGAAGAATGAGGGGGATCTCATAGAAATCTATACACTTCTCATAGGACTAGACAAGATAAAGGCAGAAAGGATGTTCCTAACGACTGCGGAGTCTGGAACCAGAGGCCACAGTATAAGGATACTGGGCAGGCCATTTAGGATTAAGATGAGGAGAAGTTTCTTTTCCCAGAAAGAGGTGAGCCTATAGACTTTTCTGCCACAGAAAGAAGTTGAGGCCAAAACATTGAATGTTTTCATGAAGGAATTAGATATAGTTCTGAGAGCTAAATGGATATGGGGAGAAGGCAGGAATATGTACAAGAGTTGGATGGTTAGCCATGATCATATCGAATGGAGGAGCAGGTTCAAACGGTTAAACGGCCAACTGCTCCTCTTATTTTCTATGTTTCTATTCAAGAAACATTGTTATGTGATATTACTTACATTCAAGTTCCACTGTTCATTCTACATTTGGTTCTACCCAGCGATAGAGGTTGGGTTTGTAATGAGATTTTCAATTGGTCCCACTAAACAGTTCAAAGGTTGTTGAAGAGCAGTTCAATGGTTAATCAGTTAGATTAATCAATTAGTTAGATTAATTAGATTAATCAATGAGTTAATGAATTAGTTGGAGGGGAAGAGAGAGTGGAGCGCATACTCACTGTAGGAGGAGAGGTGCTGGCTGAACAGCTGAGAAGGTGTCTGCAGGCCAATGGTTCTGTGTCATTGGGACTGACCAGGAAGGTCCAGCAGCTGTTTAGCAGCTTGTTACCATTACGACTCAATAGAAGTTGTAGGAGTCAGTAGGTGCAGCTAAGCGTTCGAATTGGGAGTCTGGAAAAGTTCTGAAAGCTGAAGGGCCCAGAATAAGCCTATAAATAACTAATAGCTCAGAGCAGCAGAGAGTGAGTTTAAAGAAGCCCACAGGCTGTATTTGCTTGGTGCAACTGAGAAATACTGGAGCTCGGAGAAATTCAGGGCCAATATTATTTTGCTGAAATGAGCTATCCACCAAAAATCTGGAGTTGTATTTCTAAGTGATGGAATGCAATTTCAAGAAACTAGAGGAGACTAGTACCAGGAAAAGAGGATGAAGTATCAGATATCAGTGTGGCTGTCTGTTGCAGAATGACTTCTGAGGGAATTCTGAAACTGGCTAGAAAATTGGAATCTCTTGTAAAGTTTTGATGAGTTTTAATGACTCGCAGTATTATTAATGTCCGGGGACAGGGTGGGCCTTGCTAGTGGTATTGCTAAGATATCTGTGGGAATGCATTTGCCATTTTTGTGCTCTGCTGCATGATAGATCATAGTTTGTCTGTTGCCCATATATACCTCAGTTAATTTTGGATGTTCTAGTATCATTTGTATCCATTTTGTAGATTGTATTAATATTCTAATTTTGTAAAGTTTGTTTAGTTTGTTCAACATTGTAGAATCTTTACTCCTTTAATAGGTACCTGGATCTCACCTTTTACTTATTTAAAGAAAAAGTTTCTGATCTCTAGTTGCATTATAACTGAATTTAACAGTCTGGTCCAGGATCATAATAGATTAAGGACTAAAATAGACTGCACGCCATAGAAAGTGATAGAAGGGAAAAACAATAAAAGTCTTACAAAAGGGATGGGTTTTAAGGGTGATTTTCAATGAAAAGAAAGCATTAAGAAAGATTTGCATTTCTTTCATGACCCAGGACTTCCCAAAGTGCTTTACAACCACCTTATGCAACATAGTCAGCCTTGTAATGTGTTAAATGCAGCAGCGAATATGCCCATACAAAGGTCCCAAACGAAGCAGTCTGATAGTGACCAGATAATCTCTTTAAGTTTTGTGATGTTGAATGAGTGAGGGAAAAATATTGGCCAGGCCATCAGGGAGAATTTCCCTGCTCATAGAAGTATTGCCCATTCAAGAAGGCAAGTGGAGCGTTGATTTGATATCTCATTTGAAAGACAGTTTCTAACAATGCACTATTCTGTCAGTGCTGTACGTGCGTTATCGGCTTCTTATTCTTAAGTCCTGGAGTGGAATTTTGACACACAATCTACTGGCTTGGAAGTGAGTGTGCTACCAACTGAACCACAGATGATGTTAGAGAAAGAGGAGTTTGGAGGAGAGGGTTTATATCCCAAAATGTAGGGATTAAAGGGCTAAAGGGCAGTTGGTGATGGACAATAAATGTTGGACTGGTCAATTATTCCCACATTCTGTGAAAGGATAGGGATACACAGTCGTCAAAGATGCAGGTCAAGGATTTGGAGCTCTACAGGTTCCCAGTGATGGAGGAACAGAAAGATGTCAGAGGAGGTTTTGGAGGAGGTTGCAAAGATAGTGAGGGCTGAGGTCATGCACAAGAATAAGTTTCTAATGTAGGTCAATGAGCTTGGAAATAGTGGGAAGTGAGACTTGATGTGGGATAGAAGGGAAATGTGGGCAGAAACTATTTTCACCATTTTCTGTTTTATTTCAGGTTTCCAGTAATGCCGGTTTTTTGCTTTTGTATTAGCGTTTACATTGCTGTGACTTATCTTTCAGGAATGCCCACCTTGAAGACATTCAGTTTATCTAATGGATCCCTATTTGTCTTTTAATCCCAGTCACCTTCATTGCTTGCTGTTTCCCTCTCATGGCTTATCAGGTTTACATTACTTCAACGGTTTTAACCTGACTATCTCCTCTTCACCATGAATGTCCAATCCCTCAACACCTTCACCCCCACCAGGATGATCTGAAGTCACTCTGCTTCATCTTTGAATGGATGCCCAATCTATTTCTATCCATCACTAACCACCTCTTCCTGATTGAACTCATTTCCACATTCAGCAACTTCAATGTTAACACTATTCACTTTCTCCAAATAAAATGTGTTGCTATGAGAACTGGTAGAGGTTTCGGTTATGCATTCCTTGTCTTTTGTGGTATATGTAGAACATTCCTTGTTCCAGTCCTCCTGAAGTCCCTTCCTTCTGGCACACTGAACTAGACATTTCATTAACTCTGATTCCAATTTCTACCCATCCTTCCATTTCGAGGTCTACATCATCCCTTTCTCAACATTTCTCTTTCAATTTCTGGGGATAAGCTATTGAGCTATATTCACTCTAAACTTAAATGACTCCCACAACTATCTGTACTACACTTCCTTACATCTTGTTTTTCATAATGGCTATATTCTGTCCTGGTTCTCTGTCTCTGTTACATCTGATGATATTACCTTCAATGCTTTCTGATATTTTCCTTGCTCTTCAACAAAGATCTGAGAACCAATCCACACCATTGATAGGGCCCTTCACTATGCTTGTTCCATAGACACATTTCAGCTGTCATGCCTTGGACTCTCTCAAAACCAGGGTGAATTTCCTCTTGTCTTTGCATTCCACTCCTCGGTGTGAATGGATTGTCCTCCAACATTTCAGAACCCACTATCCATGTGGCCACAACTAAACACATCTTCCCCAAACTTCTCCTCTCAGCATTTCAAAGAGATCTTTCACTCCATGACACCCTGGTCCACAGTTCAATCACGCCCCATATCCCTCCACTTTTCCAGTCTATCTTAGCCTATGCAATACAACACCTGGCCTTTTACCTTCTGCTTTGTCACCTTACAAGATCTCAAACGCTCCTTCCAGGTGAAGCAGCAATTTGCACGTACTCCTTTTTGATCTGATTGACCAGATACGCTGCTCACAATATGGTCTTCTCTGCAGTAGAGAGAGTAAGCTGATTGGATGTCTCTTTGTCACATACCACTATTTAGTCCAGAAGTGTGACCCCAGTTTCTGTTGGCCTGTAATATAAATCCTCCTGTCCACTCCCACTCGGACCGGTCTGTCCTTGGCCTCCTGCACTTCTTCACTGAAACGTTGAGGAGTTTTCATCCATCATTTGTACACTCTGCAACCTCCCAGACCAAACACTGAGTTCTGAGGAAGCGTCACCTAAACGTTAACTCTGTTTTTTTTCCTTCACAGATGCTGCCAGACGTGCTGAGCTTTTCCAGCAAGTTTTGTTTTTGTTATTGAGTTCAACGTTTTTGATTATAACTGTACTTCCAGTTTATTCTGTGTTTGTTAGTTTTATTTTTGAAGAGCAGCATTGCATTGCGATTCTGCATTTTCTAATCTACACCACATTGAGATGCATTTCTTGGTAATCTCCATTCATCATATTTTACTTTGCACCATTTCCTTCTTTTTTGTCATTTAATCTATCCTGTCTTTCTCTCTAACACTGAACTTCCTTTCTATTCTATCCTTTTATTCCCTCCCCTGCATCCCCCAACCATTTCTCAGTCTCTGCACTTGCTTAAAATCTCTCAAACCTCACGTTTTTTTTCCAGTTCTGATGAAAGGTCACTGACCGCAAGTATTAACTCTCCGTGGTGCTGCTGAGTACTTCCAGCATTTTTATGAGACTATACCTCGTGTGTTATAGGAATCCTGAACTCCTCTTGTAGGTGCTTTCATTTCAAAAGCCTATGCTGCAGGTGCATAAGCGCAAATTATTTATCCAGAGAAGCAGCATGAACTACATCTAACTGTGAGCAGTTTTATTGCTCCTGTTTCCAAGGATTATAGTACCATTGTGTAACAGTAAAGGTCATTGATCCAATCAAATGTAACGTTTCCTCATTTGTAACACTTCAGAAGTGCTTTAATGACTACGGTGTGCTTTGGGGTGGCTTGAGGTCATTAAAGATGGTTAATAAAAGCAAGTTGCTCTTTGTTTCCTGCTTGTTTGCTTGTAAAATTATTATTGACTAGGGCCTCATAATATGGAAAAGATACAAATAAATGAGATCGCATCTATTGTACACAAAGCCAGCCAGTTTGTTAGTGATCAAAGTGGAGAGATAGAATAAGTTCCATGTTATGCATACAAAACCCATGAATAAAAATATGTTAAAAGTATCTGGACCATGGCCCATTTCTGTAAAGCTATAACAGTTGTCATACAAAGGGCCCTGGAGAACTCTGACTTTTTTCACAAAGCCATCAACATGTTTATTGCTTATTGGACATATATAAAAGATTGAATAGTTCACATTAAGTTCCATGGTTTCTCCATGGAAACTTTCCAATTTTTTTGTAATAACAGCTCTTGTAGAACCCAGGCTTCAGGCTAGCGATAAGGTCATGCCACCATCTCTGAGCTGAGCTTGAGAGCCAGATCACTGTCAGGTCGATCCCGGAGTGGAGTTAGCATTTGAAGCCTAAGGGAAAGTTTGGAAACAGGGATATAAGGGATACCAGGCCTGGGAGTTATTGATGGTCTTATAGTGACAGATTAAGAGGAGCAAGAGGCCTTGTAGGGAAGATTAAGAATGATATGGAAAAGTGGGGGAGTGTCCAGACAATCTGGAGTTGTCTGATCATGAGAGATCACCCGGATAAAAACACTGGATCTGACCGAGAAAGCACTGACCTTCTGAATCTGGCAGAGGCCTGGTTTAGCTGCCGGCTTTTGCCAGACGTCTATGGTCAAATTTATAACATTAAATAACAATGAGGCTCACACAGAAACATAGAAAATAGGTGCAGGAGCAGGCCATTCGGCCCTTCGAGCCTGCACCACCATTCAATATGATCACGGCTGATCGTGCGATTTCAGTATCCCACTCCTGCTTCCTCTCCATACCCCTTGACCCCTTCAATCACAAGGGCCACATCCCAGCTCCCTGTTGAATAGAACGAACTGGCCCCAGCAGCTTGCTGTGGTGGAGAATTCCCACAGATCCATCATAATTATAAAGTGGCAACTCATCTCCTGGAATTGGCTTGGCTACCTACGCTCTGTCCTGTCTTAGTTAACGCTAACAGTAAATGGATTCAAGGCAGCTTTGGATGCGGGTTCAGATTTTTGATGCTTTAATTCCTTACCTGACCCAAACCTGCTTGGTACTGAGGTTAAAACCCCTACCAGTATTAGGCTCCATATGTGACCATTTAAAGTGCACCCCAGTTTAATATTTCACTTCTTCCAATGTGCTTGCTCACTGCATCAAGTAAGAACTGCATAGGAACAGAAGTACACCATGCAGGTCCATTATTCAGTCAGACTATAGCTGACCTGTACCTTAAACTCACTTACACAATTGATACCTGTGCCTTTATACCCTTTTCTACTGAAAAAGTTATTGACCACAGTCTTGCAAAAATGAAATTCACAGGATCCCGGGCACCACAGGGCTTTGGACAAGATCAACAAACCACTAGCTTTTGTAAAGAAAACAATCCCTGACTTAACTCCTGAATGGTCTAGCTTTTATTTTCAAATTGTGACCCCTTGTGCTAGATTCCTCCATCAAGGGAAATAGTTTTTTCAATATCTACTCCGTCAAGCCCCTTTTGCCATTTTAAACACCAATTAGGTCACTGCCAACTTTCTAAACTCAGGGGAATACAAATCAAATTCATCTAAGCCATCTTTTGATTCCTGGTGTCATTCTGGTGAATCTCCAATGCTCTCTCAGCGTGGCCAATACTGTGTAACTTTCCTGAGGTACAGCACCCAAAAGGGAACATCATACTCCAGGTTACTGAAGAATGCTCTCTACAAACGCTGCTTAATTCCTGCCTTTTGTATCCTGACCACCCTCAGGATAAAGACCAGCAAATGTCTGAGGAAGGTTCTGAGGAAGAGTCACTCGACCTGAAATGTTAACTCTGATTCCTCTCCACAGATGCTGTCAGACCTGCTGAGCTTTTCCAGCAATTTCTGTTTTTAACCGACAAATATCAGGCATTTTTCTTGCACTCATGTATCAGCATGCACTTGGACACCCCTTTTTTTTGGCTCTTCCATAGTACCTTGTTTCTCTTCATTTACTTAGAAAATATTCCAGTTTGTCCTTCTCGGATCCATTTGATATGGTTTTGCCCAATCACTGAATCTACGTTCGTTTGCAACCACATTACTTACTAACATGGCCCCATCTGCAAACTTGGATAGTAAGGCTCTTTATACCATAATCCAGGTCAGTAATATATATGGTGAAAAGCTGTTCCTGCAGTATTGATGGTTGTGGACCAGCACAATTAGATGGCCTTACCTTTATCTCTGCTCACTGTCTCCTACCTATCAACCAATTACCAAAGTATCTCTGGTTTGATTTACATTTAATTTGATCTCTATAGGATGAATTTTAACAAAATATGATAAAAACAGATGCAATTTTCACACCTACTTATTTTCATAAACTCAGCTCGGTCGAGTGGTATGTATGGCTCATAATGTGGGGGAGGTCGTGGACCCTGCTGATGTCCTAGACGATGGGGCTTACAATAGATGTTCCCAGCTGCAGAAATGTGAACTCTGAGTTCCAGAGCTTGAGCAAGGGCTGGAGACGCGCTGATGTATCTGCATTAACACCATTACTGAAGCAGTCACACTGCAGCATAAGGGGATTGGAGGAACAGAGGGAATGGGTAACCATCAGGAATCTAAGTGGAACAGGCAGGTGGTGCGTAAGTCCCCTTTAGTTCTGCTTACAAATCATTTTTCTGTTTGGAAGCTGATGAGGGCGTTGGTTCCTTGAGGGAGTGCAGACACAGCCAAACTGCTGGGACCATGATCAATCCAACTATCCAGACATTGGGACTGTTCTCCCTGGTGAGAAGTAGGCTGAGAGGAGGTTTGATAGAGGTTTTCAAAATCATGAGCAAACTTGTCAGAGGAGATAGGGAGAAGCAGTTCCTGCTTGTGAAAGGAACAAAAGTGAGAGAGCAGAGATTTAAAGTGATATGTAAAAGAGGCAAGGGTGATGTGAGAGAAACCTTATTTCTATCAGCAAGTAGTTAGGATATGGAATGCACTGTCTGGAAATATGGCGAAAGCAGGTTCAGTTGAGACATTCAAGACAGCATTGGATAGTTATTTAGGTAGAAATAATGTGTAAGGGTACGGGGAGAAAGCAGGAGATTGGCACTCGGCAATAATACTCATTTGAAGAGCTGGTGCAATCACGATGGACAGAATGATATCATGAAATTTCTGTAATCCTTTGGTACCCTTGGGGAGGAATCCTGGAGAATGGAATTCCCATTGCCTTTTCACAGACCGGTGTGAGACTTTGTTGTTCCTTCCTTTGACATTTTTAGATTCCCTTGTACAGCATTTTTCTTCTTTGTGAAAATGAATATAAAGTATTTATTTAATACGTCTTCCATTTCCTTATTAATCAGTGTTGGATGTCTTCAATAGATCCAAATTTTATTTCACTATTCTCCTTCTCTTAATATATTTATGAAACCTTTTACTTCTCACTTTGATATCTGTTGCAATTTTTTTTCTTTGGCACTGCTTCTTATCTTCTTTGTGCCTCTTTCACTTTTTGTAGCTCCCTCAGCCTGCTGCATTTCTACAACTCCATTTCAGCAGGTGGCTTTGTTTGGCTCGATCCTGTTATTTCCTTCACATATTGACTACAATAAGTGGAACATGGCCCTTTAGAAATGGCACATTCTGAGAGTGTGGAAATTCTCCGGAGGTGTTTTCATCCTCTTCCTGTGTCATCTGCTGTGGGCTGCTTGATGGGCTTCTGGGAGATAAAGAGATGATGTTGAGCTGATGAAGTTAAGAAGGGTTTAAAAGTCATCATTGGTGCATGTTGTTATTTTCATGGTTGATGAGATTGAGTCGATGTGAGTGTGCATTGTGTACCGATAAGGCTCTATGATATTTAATTCTGGTCATCATCAGGCAGCTGAGACTGCACCATTATATGAAAGTAAGACAAGCTGTTGTGGAGAAAGCTGGTGGGATACCTCCAGCTCTCTGCCTCTCCCCTGGTGTTCTGTGCTCCCTTCTTCAGGCAGCGAGGGAAAGACAAGATCTATGAGTGAGATAACTGGCACACGCTGGGTGCATTAATGGTCAGCATTCATTGTGTAGGATTGGTATGAGATGACATTAAGATGAAGTTGAGAGCCAGAGCTGGGTGGTCAAATACAGACGTCAGGAGGTGTCTAGACAGAAAGCACTAGGTGTATCTCGAACGGAAGTTACCAACTGCAACTAAGTGGTCAGTTACTGCCCCTTCGGCCTGCCCTCAATCGTTACTAAAGTGATAGATGGTTCCAATCAAAATGCTATCAAGCATGGGCCTGCTCACAATAACCTGCTCAGTGACGTCCAGTTTGGATTCTGCCAGGGCCACTCTCTCCTGACTTTATAACAGCCTCAGTTCAAACATTGACAAAAAAGCTGAATTCCAGAGGTTAGGTGAGAGTGATTGCCTGTGACACCAAAGCTACATTTGACCATGTATGACATCAAGCAGCCCTTGCAAAGCTGGAGTTTATAGGAATAATGGGGAAATCTCTCTGCTGCTTATCTGGCACAAAGGAAGATGGTTATGGTTTTAGGAGGTCAGTCATCTCAGCTCCAGGACATCTCTGCAGGAGTTCCTCAGGGGAGTGTCCTAGGCCCAACCACCTTCAGCTGCATCATCACCTTTGCTCCATCGTAAGGTCAGAAGTGGGATTGTTTGCCGATGATTGCACAATGTTCAGCACCATTTGCAACTCCTCAGATGCTGAAGCAGTCCATGTTCAAATACAACAAGACCTGGACATTATCCAGGCTTTGGCTAATGAGTGGCAAGTGACATTCGTACCACACAAATGTCATTCAATAACTATGTCCAACAAAACAGAATCGAAGTGCTTTTTACATTTGATGGCATTACCGTTATTGAACTCTCAACATCCAAGGGTTACCATTAACCAGAAACTGAACTGGTCTGGCCATGTACATACAGCGGCTACAAGAGCAGGCCAGACGTTAGGAATTCTGCAGCACATAACTCATCTCCTGTCTCCCAAAGCCTGCCCACCATCTACAAGGCACAAGTCAGGGGTGTGATGGAATACTCCCCCCTTGCCTGGATGGGTGCAGTCCCAACAACACTCAAGAAGCTTGGTTCCATCCAGGAGAAAACAGCCCGCTTTATTGGCACTGCACCCATAAACGTTCACTCCCTCCACCACTGATACACAGTGGCAGGAATGCACTGAAACAATTCACCAAGGTTCCTTTAGGCAGCACCTTCCAAGCCCACGAGAAGGAGAAGGGTAGCGCCGCCATTTGTCAAGTCCCCCCTGGAGTTTCAAACATATTCCCATTCCTTCACTGTCACTGGATTAAAATCCTGGAACACCTTCCCTAACAGCACTATAGGAGTACCTACACCAAATGGACTGCTGTAGTTCAAGAAGGCCATCTCACTATCAACTTCTTGATGGTCACACATCTACTGAATGAAAGAATAACAAATGCAAGTTGATGTGAGGGATGATATGCTGGAAGACAGCTGGGAATGCAGTACCAGGAGGGTTGGGGTAAAACACACATGCATGTATATTTGAAAGTGCCGTTGTACTTACCATTCCTGCCCTGGTTAAGTCTTAATATTTCCCGTATGCTAACTGAGAACATGGCACTTATACCGCTCACCTCCTCTGCAATCTTCCGACTTGTGTTTTGTTCCCTATGACTGGTTTCTTCCGCCCAGTGGTAATGAACTAAACCTGGCTGCAGGCTTTCACAGCCCACAGCATCCCTTATGAAGTATGCTGCTGCCTCGTAGTGTTGTGAAACCTTTGCTCTGGATTCTGTCTATGTTTAGACACCTGCACAATACTTCAGGCTTCATCCTCGTGAAATCCCTTTGAATTGTTGAGCTGAAACACTCGAATGCAGGTCAGGAATCACTTCACATTGAAAATCTTCTACCACCTGTCTGCTCATTTCACTAACCTGTCTCTATCTTTTTGGTGTTCTACAGTATCCTCCTTCCAGTTTACAATGCTTCTAAATTTTGCATATGATCCACAAAGATGAAATTGTATTCTTTGCAAATATTCCCCAACATTACCGTAAGTGCTTGAGGCCTTCTTCTCTCTGTCAATATGAACACTGTTAGGTTGTAGTATAACCACAATGCTTCTGCCTTATACTTCTGTGCTATCCATCCTTGCACATTCTCCCACCCTGCTCTACATCATGTCTGTAAAGGAGGTTAGAATATAACTCTAGAGACAACAAGGTGCAGGGCTGGATGAACACAGC
>NC_063342.1:68975572-69023588 GCF_021869965.1 Rhincodon typus
TCTGTAAGGATGGCAGTTTCCTTCCCTAAAGGACATTAGTGAACCAGATGGGTCATCATTAGATTCTTAATTCCAGATATTTTTATTGAATTCAAATTCCACCATCTGCCATGGTGGATTTGAACCCACACCCCCAAAGCATTATCTGGGTCTCTGGATTAACAGTCCAGCGATAATACCACTAGGCCATCACCCACTCACCACCCCACACCCACACACACACACACACAACCTCCCCCCGCCCCCCCCATCCCCCACCATATCATGCTGTTTAAGAGGAGCTGACCTTCTAACTCGTTTTGTTTTCTTTCTTATCTTGGTGGCTCTAAATAATTATTCAAATGAGGCGACTGTTAAATTGGAGCCGCTATGTCGCTACTAAATATGATCAATTCAATTTGTGATGTCCCCACTAAAATCTTTCAGTTGCCTTGTGGAGATGATATTTCATGCTATAGAACAATTTCTTGCTTTTCTATTAAGCAGTTCATTCAACCATTAATTTTCTGTCGGCGATCAGAGTCTCTAATTCCCTGCTCTATTTCTCTGAACTCCACTTTAATCTTGGCTCTCTTACACTTTCAGCTCTGTCAAAGGGTTTTAGCCAAAACATAGGCCTGCCTTTGATACAATCCAGATTGTCCTCCTGCTGCATATCTAGCATTTAAAACAAAAACTGCTCTGATTTCCAGCATTTTGAGTTTGTTTCATTTTCCCTTTTATTGAAACCATTAATTGAATTTCAGAAAATTACAATTCAGGATGTTGAGCAATTGTCTAGGAAACAATGATCAAACGCATTAATTGAGTCTGAATAGCTATTAATTGCACTGTGCAGATGAAAAGGAAGGTATTCATGGGATTTAGGCCTAATGCAACAATACATTAACGTTATGCATAAAGTTCTCGCAATTCAGTTCATAAAGAGCTGTTTAACAATTAATATGTACTTTTGAGGAAAAGGTACCTCATTCTCCTGCTGCAGGAGCTTATCTTCCCCAGCACGATTGTCATTCAGTGATAGAGGGAACTGCAGATTATCCAGCTCTGCACCTTGTTGTCTCTGATTGTCATTCAGTCCTTGAATGGCACAGATAATGGCAATAGGGTTTAACAAAGCACACAGTGCAGTTGAGACCTAATAAATATTTCACTGGTTTTCTAAGAGGTCTTCAGCTGAGAACAGGATTTTGCTTAGTGCCATCGTACAATTCACTGCAGGGCAATGCATTTAATCATCCTTTCAGCAGTTCAGTCCAAACAAGCAAGATAACACGAAATGGAAATGTCTACTTTATGCTTCATACAGGCGACAGCCTAGATGATGCTGCAAAGTGCTTTCTGAACAAGTTAAGTTGCTTTGACAATTGCATAGACGTTTATTTCCAGTAGCGAAATTTGGAAATAATTGGGAGCCGTTTATATTTACTGCCATCAGCTGAGTTGCTTGCTGAGCCAGCAATGTCTTGGTTTCAAAATTCTCACTCCTGTTTGAAAATCCCTCATCCCTCTCTGAGTCTATAACCCCCTAAACCCTTCAAAAAGAGTGTGCTCTGTTTCGATCTTAGATTCATGTACCATTAAGGGTGGGTACTTTAAACTACTGTCAGTTATTACAAAAACAGAAATAGCTCTAATGGTTCTGAAGGAGGGTCACCGAACCTGAAATGTTAACACTGCTTTCTGATCTGCTGAGTTTCTCCAGCTGTTTCTGTTTCTGGTTCAGGTTTTCAGCATCGGGAGTTCTTCGCTTTTTATTTAGTGGCAATCATTATCTGCTCTGACACGCAATGTGATATAGTTATCCGATGACCCTGTGCTCAGAACACAGCAGCAGTGATAGAGATCAGATGTCAGATAATCCCCCAGGGCATATTGCATGAATATAGAAGCCGAAAGATCTGCAGATGCTGTAAATCAGAAACAAAATCAGAAATTGCTGGATAAGCTCTGCAGGTCTGGAAGCATCTGTGGAAAGAAGTCAGAGTTAACGTTTTGGGTTCAGTAACCCATGCTCAGAACTGTTATTTGTTGTTACATGTATATATAGTCTTGGCTGCAAACAAGCAACCCACATTATTGTTTTACCAATCCTGCTAATGTGATTGGTATGTTTATGACAAATAGAAGAAAGTGACATGCTCTTCCAATTCTGGGACCTTGTGGTCCTCAATTTCCTCTGTTCCCATCTTTGAAGTCGTTAAGTTATTTGCAATTAGTTACACTCATAAAGTGGGAGACAGTAACACATTTGGTGATTAATTTCATGCATTATTTACAACACATTAATCTTAAACACCGAATACAACCATGCAGAAAAAAACATGAAATAACCATTCATCCAACATTTATTTGCATAGGTATTAATAAAAGCCCATCAGGCTGGCTACTTCAAGGCTGTCTGGGGTCTTATAAGCAAAAGCAGCCTTTCTCTTCTGTTCCTAAGTAAAACCTGACATGGCTTTATGGCCTTTGCTCTTGCAGGTTGGGATGGTGGGATGAGATGCAGCCAACCAGCTGGGACTGGGGGGTGGGGAGCAGGAATGGGGCTGAGCAGCCAGCAGCTGGAATTGTGTGGGGTGGAGTTTGGGGGGAGTCAGTGCACCCCCAGTGGTAAAAGGCGGTTCAGCAGCTAGCAAGTTGGCCAAAAGTATGGGTGGGCATACAGCAGCCATATTTGCTGGCCACCTTCACGTTGGCAACACATGCTCCCTTTCTCTGACGATCTTCGTCTTGTCGGACGCAGAGAGACTGATGTTTTACAGCCGTTCTGTTTCATAAGCCTGTTACAATGAAAGCGAAAATACTGTGGATGCTGGAAATCTGAGACAAGGGCAGAGAATGCAGGAGGAACGCAGCAGGTTTGGCAGCATCTATGGAGAGAGAAGCAGAATTAATGTTTCAAATTTACGTCCAACTCTGCTGGCGGACAGACCTGCTGCATTTCTCCTGCAATTTCTGTTTTTATTTGATAGAACTGTTACCTGCCAGAGATTAGAAATCCCATGGCCAACATAATGAGACGTCTTTTTAAGTTCGACCCTGTGTTTACTGAAAACAAACTTTGATGTGTATTCTCATCACAACAGATTGCATGCTTTTTTGTAACAATCTCTTGCCCTCTCACTGACTCCCTGCTATGAAAATCCCATTTAAGTTATGGGCTATTTTGTTACTCCTGTTTTCTTGGGTTAGGGCCATGATTTGCGATGTGTCTGAGCCCAGTCCTGTTATGGCATGCAGCAACAAGCTTTTCTCTGGCTCCTCATTAGAAAGATTGCAGTATGCAGTTCAGTGTGGTCTATATTGCTGGCTGCGCGAGTGCTCAACAGCAGACCCAGCTGTGTGTATGTGTGTGTGTCTGTGTGTGTGTGTGTCTGTGTGTCTGTGTGTGTGTGTGTGTGTGTGTGTGTGTATGTGTGTGTGTCTGTGTGTGTGTGTGTGTGTGTGTGTGTATGTGTGTGTGTCTGTGTGTGTGTGTCGGTGCATGTCTGTGTGTGTGTATCTATGTGGGTGGGTGTGTGTGCCTGTGTGTGTGTCTGTGTTTGTGCGTGTGTGTGTGTATATATGTGTGTGTGTGTGTGTGTGTGTCTGAGTGTGTGCCTGTGTGTGTGTTTGTGTGTATGTGTGTGTGTGTGAATGTGTGAGTGTGTGTGTGTGTGTGTGTGTGTGGCCAGCACCTGATCCAGCTAGCTTGTACCCTGAAAGACAATCTGACCATCCGACAGCAAAGGCTGTGTTGAATACATGGGCACATCTGCTGAGTGCCTGTAGTGCAATTGGCTGCAACTAGAAACTGAATAAATGGAGCACTAGGTCAGAGAGGCCGCAGGGATGGATGTCAACAGATGAAAAGATGCCTTCAGGCACAGCAACCAAGGTGACTAGCCTCTTCCGCAGCTACACTGTCCTCATCCCCCATCCCCCACCTCTTCCTCCATTAGATCAATGACTGTATTGGTGCCGCCTCGTGCTCCCACGAGGAGCTCGAACAGTTCATCCACTTCACTAACACCTTACACTCCAACCTTAAGTTCACCTGGACCATCTCCGATACCTCTCTCTCCTTCATGGACCTCTCTGTCTCCATCTCTGGTAACCACCTAGAAACCAATATCGATTTCAAGCCTACCGACTCCCACAGCTACCTAGAATACACCTCCTCCCACCCACCTTCCTGCAAAAATGCCATCCCCTATTCCCAATTCCTTCGCCTCCGCCCCATCTGCTCCCGAGATGAGGCATTCCACTCTCGGACATCCCAGATGTCCTCATTTTTCAAGGACCGCAATTTCCCCTCCATAGTGGTCGAAAGCACCCTCGACCGCATCTCTCGCGTTTCCCACAACTCATCCCTCACACCCCGTCCCCGCAATAACAACAAAGACAGAATTCCCCTTGTCCTCACGTACCACTCCACCAACCTCCGGATCCAACGCATCGTCCTCCGACACTTCCGCCATCTGCAATCCGACCCCACTACCAAAGACATTTTTCCCTCCCCACCCTTATCTGCTTTCCAGAGGGACCGCTCTCTCCATGACTCCCTTGTCCGCTCCACACTCCCCACCAGCCCCACAACCCCCGGCACTTTTCCCTGCAACCGCAGGAAGTGCTACACCTGCCCCTACACCTCCCCCCTCACCCCCATCCCAGGCCCCAAGAAGACTTTCCACATCAAGCAGATGTTCACCTACACATCTGCTAATGTGATATACTGTATTCGCTGTTCCAGATGTGGCCTCCTGTACATCGGGGAAACCAAGCGGAGGCTTGGAGACCGCTTTGTGAAACACCTACGCTCGGTTCGCGACAAACGACAACACCTCCCAGTCGCGAGCCACTTCAACTCCCCCTCCCAATCCTTTGGATGACATGTCCATCCTGGGCATCCTCCAGTGCCACAACGATGCCACCTGAAGGTTGCAGGAACAGCTCCTCATATTTCGCTTGAGAACCCTGCAGCCCAATGGTATCAATGGGGACTTCACAAGCTTCAAAATCTCCCCAGCCCCGACCTCAACCCAAAACCAGCTCAGCTTGTCCCCACCCTCGTGACCTGTCCATCTTTTCTCCCACCTGTCCCCTCCTCCCACCTCACTGACCAACTCCAACCCCCACCTCCTACCTACCAGCCTCATCCCCGCCTCCTTGACCTGTCTATCTTCCGTTGAGTGACCAACCCCCACCCTAACTCCCCACCTACAATCACCTTTACTGGCTCCAACCCTGCCTCCTTGACCTGTCTGTCTACTCTCCACCTATCTGCTCCTTTATCCATCTTCCATCCGCCTCCCTCCCTCTCTCTATTTATTTCAGAACCCCCTTCTCCTCCCCCATTTCTGAAGCAGGGTTCAGACCCGAAACGTCAGCCTTCCTGCTCCTCTGATGCTGCTTGGCCTGCTGTGTTCATCCAGGACTCTTGTTATCTCGGACTCTCCAGCATCGGCAGTTCCTACTATCTCTGGTCACCATGGAATTCAGTGTACAGAATCTGCCGTAGGGAATCTGGTAGCAGCGCTGAATGAGTTAAACCACCTCAAGTAGGTGGTCAAGGTTGATGTCTCTATTATCAGAAGACATCGCCCAACTCACTGTGTCACCAACTTCACACATTACTCATTGCACCACAGCCCCATTAGTCATTCACCAGCGAGGCCAGTAGCTCAGCACTGAATGATCTCCGTTGCTCAATCTGATACTTGAAACCACCAGCCCAGATACTGGCACTGCGTGAACTTTAGAGGGCAGTATAGAGTTGTTGGGATCTTCATGTCAGGGTGTCACCAGGCATGAACTGGATGCAGGCAGTTCAGGGCTCGGGAATAAGAGTGCAAGGTTACACAGGAGTTTGAGCTCAGAGGACTCCAGTGATGTCTCTGCTGAGGGCCATGCACGCTGAGATGCTGGGTGCATTGTTGGGGCTGCCTGACTCCCGTTGGGTTGGGTGGGGGGTGGGAGGTGGTGCAAGATAGCACGGGGTATCACTCGGACCTGGACTGGACTTGCAGCTTTTCCACCATGGAATAAGGGGGCTGACTCTATGACAGGACTTGTACACCCTGCCATGATGTAGGGTCAGTCGGTAGTGGTTGCATTTCCCATGTCAGCACAGGCAAAAGCTACAGAAAGTTTTACTGGCTTCGACTGATTTGGGACAGTCAAAAGCTGAGCCCTCAGTACCCCTTTCTGCAAGGCTGTCTGTGGTCTCCCCAGTGTCACTAGGGCAGCATTCTGTAGCGGCATGAGGACAGGGGATGGCATGGCAAGTTTTAATGTGTTTCATCTTGGTCAAGGGACACCCCGATGGAGATAGCAGATGGATGGGAAGAGTGGGGGTGTGTAGTAGAACCATGCTATCTGCCTCCTCACCATCTACTGTCTCATGTGTGTTGAATTGGCTGGAATGGCTGAAGGATGTAACAATTGGCTGGATCCCCTGACATACCTGAGTCAGTGTAATGATACTATGGCTTCAAGAGGTCTATTTTGTCCTTTGTTTTTAAAAGAAAGGTTTTAAGACAGAGGTTTCAAGATGTCTATCGAAAACTTTTAAAGTAAACAGCTTATCAAGCCTTGGAATTTTTTTTGAAAGTTGGAACAATAGAAGCAGCCTGAATGGGTGTTGTCGGGCTCCCACAGAACCGGGATTTTGAGTCTTGAAGAAGTGGAAGCTATTTATCCCCTTCCCTCGGTTACACCTAAAGGCTGGGGTTGTGGCGGGTGGGGGGTTCCCTTCCTGGGCTGCTGGAGTTGTATGTGAGACAATCAGTTTTCTGAATTTACCTTTTGCCAAGGATATTACCATATTGAAACAGTTAATTAGTAATAGTTACCATATCTATTATTCTGTTAGTCTCTTCAATAGAGTTACAGCTAAGCAAATTCTTCGCTTTTATTCTTTCTCTTGCTGCATTTTAACTACAGCGTATGAATAAATTGTGTTTTGCTTAATGTCAAGTAGTTTGACCAATTGGAACACATCTGGAACACAGCACCTTAAATTTCTCTTTAAAGTAAGAAAAAGTGAGGGTCTAGCCTACTTTCTAGATATATTTCAGAACAGTACAGCACAGGAACGGGCCCTTTGGCCCACAATTTTGAGCAGGTTTGGTCTGGTCCATAACAGCCAGCTCCCTTTGCAGCGTGGGTCACAGCACGGATCACATTGCCAATGAGCAGAACCATAGCTCATGTCATTTGTTGACCCTAGGGTTTTCGTGACATTGCAATGATGCCAGCACTTGATACCCAATTTCATAGCCAGTTCATTTCATACCTTAATACTTCTCTGGGCTTAATATTTCACCACATTATTTAAATATGCCGACCAATGCAGTAAATTACCCTGGTCATAAAACTCATTCACCTTGAAAGGAAATGACAAGCTTGTCAAGAATGTAACAAATTCTTTCTGTGTTTCTGTTTTGCCTTTACCTGAAATAATTATAATGGAAACAAGTATTGATAATCTTAGGCTCCTTATGCTCCAGGCTCTACTGTTTTCTCTCCATACCTCACCACTGTTCTGTTTCTCTCTCCTCTTTTAAGATTATCCTTAAATTCAGATCCATTGATAAAACTCCTGTTCATCTGTTCTAATTTCTTCTTCTTTTGCTCGGTGTTAATATTTGTCCATAATGCTACTGTAAAGCAGCCTGAGTCATTTTTCTATGCTGAAGTCACTTTATAAATGCAAAGTGTTGGTAACATTCCCACGAACTTATTGATATTGTTAGTGATAGTAATATTCTGTTTGCAATTTATTAAACGGATCACTGGAAAATGCCAATAGAAAGGATCTATAATACTAATTTTAACTGGACAGCTATGGCCAAAAGAAACACCTAATTCTCCTGAATAAACAATGCCTCAAAAATTGCTGTCATTAAGTGCAAAAGGCAGCTTCCAATGAGGACAGCTAAATAATTAAACCTGAAAGTTAAGATGTTACTGTATGAGATGTGTCTCTCTGCTTCATGGAAGGGACATTTTAATGCTCGATCCCCCTTCAAATCCCTCAAGTAACGTAACATCCCTGTACTTAGACTGTATTTATGAAATACACTCACCACACAGATAACACAAGTAATTTCAGGTCTTAAATAACTTTTTATAACGCAATATATATTAATTTCTACCAGGTAACATTTCTGCCACTGAAGACTAACTGTAACAAGTGTGGAATTTTATTTCTTCGGGTTTTAATTGTTAAAGATGCTTTTATAAAATTTAAAATTCATGTTTTGAACATTTTCAAACATTTTGAACATTTTTCTGTGTTCTCTTAACCATCTCTTTTCCCTTCTTTCTATCTCACTTTCTGTATGTGATTTAACATTGTACCTATGATTCAAATTTGCACCTCTTTGTTCAGAACTTGTGTCGCTCATTCACAGTTCTTTGATCTGATTGATTAAGGAAGTACATAGTCCTTGACCTGCTCACTCAGATCCTGGATATCAGGTCATGGGCTGTATCCATCTGCAATGTCCGGTGCTAATCAGGGAAATCAAAGAAGCAAAGGCTGTTTCTCACCATTTCCTTTGCAAAGACTGAAATTGCATCTTTTCACCTGCTATGAGCAATGTCACAGGATATGCACCAGTGTGGGTTAATTTTTCAGTGTTACACTCTGAGGACAACGTGCATGTTCTGCGTTCATACATTGAAAATAATTCAGGGAGCCTTTCCTTTGAACAGTGTCTCTTAAATGATTTTAGTCAGCTTTTATATTGAGAACAGGTTTCCTTTTTAGTGACAATTAAATTTGGGAACATCCGTTCTTAAGATTAAATTCTATTAGCTTGTCAGCGTATGCAGCATTTAATTAAATCCTTGTCAGAAAGATTTTATTTGATTGTAGATTAATTGTGTCGTGCATTTTTATATATATTTTTAATGTGTCACACTTCATACCCTTTGAATGAAATGGCAGACATGTAAGCGCTCCATCTACCTGAGGAGTTCCTAATTGCTTTCTGGCTGCTATTATAATCAGTTGCATAATATGACAGAGTGGTCGGAGCAGCCAAGCGATCAAATATTGTGTGAGGGGCGAAAAAGATGAAAAATAGTCAGAATTTTAAATCATTGCAACCTTAAAGGTAATTTTCTAATGAATATAAAATCAACAGAGTCATGATAGAGACTTGAATTACTTCAAAATAAACAGGGAGATAAATAGTATCAGGTGAAGGAGAGAGAAAAACAATCTAAAATTATATAACTGAACTTTCTTAATCAGAGTGTCTTCTCCCAATATAGAAAGAGGGCAGTGTTGAATTCTGTTCAGGGAATGAAATGGAGCGCATTTTCCTTTCAGATACACAACAGAACTCAGATTTCTTATAGTTCAGAAGATGAATACTTGGACTATCCAGCTTGAAACTGAATTCTTTTGTCCTAAGGTCAAATTTGAAATGTCAGTTGTAGGGATCCAAGTGAGAGTCAAATCCATTTCTATACTCTGTCAGACTCCACTTCGAAGTAAGCCCACCATAAGTCCATGGGGCTGTCAGAATCCCAGCATCATTGTTGCATTTTCCTTACCAATGTTGATTCTGTACTGTGTGCAGCCTCCCAATATTATGAAATCCTTTTTTATTTTTGTGTGGGATGAGGGCGTGACTGGCTGGGTCAGCATTTATTACCCGTCTCAAGTTGCCCTTGAGAAGGTGGTGGTGAGCTGCCTTCTTGAATCGCTGCAGACCATGTAGGTAGACCCACAATTGCCCTTAGGGAGGGAATTCCAAGATTTTGACTCAGCGACAGTTCGGATATTTCCAAGTCAGGATGGTGAGTGGTTTGGGAGTGGTATTCCCATGTATCTGCTGCCCTTGTCCTTCTAGGTGGAAGTGGTTGTGGTTTTGGAAGGTATTGCCTGGGTATCTTTGGTGAATGTCTGCAGTGCATCTTGTAGATAGTACACACTGCTGCTACTGAGTGTCGGTGGTGGAAGGAGTGGATGCTTGTAGATGTAGTGCCAATCAAGCGTCTGCTTTATCCTGGATGGTGTCAACCTTCTTGAGTGTTGTTGGGGCTGCACTCATCCAGGCAAGTGGGGAGTATTCCATCACAGTCCTAACTTGTGCCTTGTAGATGGTGGACAGGTTTTGAAGAGTCAGGACATGGGACGGCATGGTGGCTGAGTAGTTAGCAGTGCTGCCTCACAGCACCAGAAACCTGGGTTTGATCCCACCCTTGGGCAACTGTCTGTGTGGAGTTTGCTTGTTCTCCCTATGTCTGCATGCATTTCCCCCGGGTGCTCCAGCTTCCTCCCACAGTCCAAAGGTGTGCAGGTTAGGTGGATTGGCCATGCTAAATTGCCCCATCGTGTCCAGGGGATATGCAGGTTACATGGATTTGCCACAGGAAATGCAGGGTTACAGGGATAGGGTGGGTCTGTGTAGGATGCTGTTTGGAGGGTCAGCGTAGACTTGATGGGCTGAATGGCCTGCTTCCACAGTGTACGGACTCTATGATTCCATGAGTTACTCAGTGGAATATTCCTAGCCTCTGAACTGCCCTTGTAGCCACTGCAATTATATGGCTAGTCCAATTAAGTTTCTGTTCAATGGTATCCCCAAGGAATAAAAGTAGAAGTTGCTGGAAAAGCTCAGCAAGGCTGGCAGCATCTGTGAACAGAAATCAGAGTTAACGTTTCAAGTTGAGTGACCCTTCCTCAGAACCCCCAGGATGTTGAAAGTAGGGGATTCAGTGACTGTAATATTATTGAATGTCAAGGGGCAGTGGAGATGGTATATTGTTTCAGAGATAGTAGGAACTGCAGATGCTGGAGAATCTGAGACAGCAAGGTGTAGAGCTGGATGAACACAGCAGGCCAAGATGGTATATTGCCTGGTTTTTCTGTGGCACAAATGTTACTTGCCACTTGTCAGCCCAACTTTGGATGTTGTCCAAGTCTTGTCACATTTGAACATGAACTGCTTCATTATCCAAGGAGTTGTGAATGGTGTTGGTAAATTGTGTAACCATTGACAACAGCCTCCACTTCTGACCTCAGTGATGAAACAGCTGAGGGTGGTTGGGCCTAGGACATCACCCTGAGGAAATCCTGCTGAGATGAATGGCTGCCAATAAACACAGCCATCTGCCCATGTGCCAGCTACAACTCCAACCAGTGGAGAGTTTGCCCTATGATTCCCATCAATTCCAGTTTTGCTAGGGCTGCTTGATACCTCAATTGGTCAAATTGGTCTTGATTTCAAGAGCTATCACTTTCACCTCACCTCAGGAATTCACCCGTTCTTTTGTCCATGTTTGAACCAAGGCTGTAATGAGGTCAGGAACTGAGTGGTCCTAGTGGAACCCAAACTGGGCGTCACTTGAGCAGGTTATTGCTGAGCAAGTGTTGCTTGATAGCACTGTCAATGACACCTTCCATCACTTTACTGATGGTTGAGAGTAATCTGATGGGGTCATAACTGGCCAGGTTGAATTTATCCTGCTTTTTGTGTACAGGATATACCTGGGCAATATTCCACATTGCCAGGTGGGTACCAGTGCTGTAACTGTACTGGAACAGCTTGAATCAGGGAGCAGCAAGTCCTGGAGTATAAGTCTTCAGTATTATTCACTGGAATGTTGTCAGGGCCCATAGCCTCTGCAGTATCCATGTGCCTCCATCCTGCACTCTTCATCAAACCAGGGTTGATCCCTTGCTTCAATTATGAGGAACGTTTGAGGACTCTGGGACTATACTCATTGGAGTTTAGAAGGATTAGGGGGGATCATTCAGAATACTGAATGGCCTGGACAAAATGGATGTTGGGAAGATATTTCCATTGGTAGGAGAGTCTAGGACCCGAGGGCACCGCCTTAGAGTAAAGGGAAGACCTTTTAGAACAGAGATAAGGAGAAACTTCTTCAGACAGAGAGTGGTGAATCTATGGAATTCACTGCCTCAGAAGGCTGTGGAAGCCAGGTCATTGAGTACATTTAAGACAGAGATAGATAGGTTCTTGATTATCAAGGGGATCAAGGGTTACGGGGAGATAGCGGGAGAATGGGGTTGAGGAAGTTATCAGCCATGATTGAATGGCGGAGCAGACTCGATGGGCCGAATGGCCTAATTTCTGCTCCTATGTCTTATGGTCTTATTCTTCGATGGTATTGGTTGAGTGGAGGATATGCCGGGCTGGAGTACAATTCTGCAGCTGTTGATGGCCCACAGCGCTTTATTGGATGCCCAGTCTTGAGCTGCTAGATCTGTGCGAAGTCTGTTCAATTTAGCACGGTGATAGTACCACACAACACGTTGGAGGTTATTCTCAATGTGAAGGCAGGACTTTGTCTCCATAGGACTGTGCGATGGTCACTCTTACTGATACTGTCATGGACAGATGCAACTGCAGCTGGCAGATTGGTAAGTATGAGGTCAAGTATGTTTTTCCCTCTTGTTGGCTCCCTCACCACCTGCCACAGAGCCAGTCTAGCAGTTATGTCCTTTAGGAGCCGACCAGCTCGATCAGTAGAACTGCTGCTGAGCCACACTTGGTGGTGGACATTGAAATCCCCCACCCAGACTACATTTTGTGCCCTTCCCATCCTCAGTGCTTCCTCCAAGTGTTGTTCAACATGGAGGAATACCGATTTGTCAGCTGAGAGAGGACGGTGTGTGGTAATCAGCTAGAGGTTTCCTTGCCCATGTTTAACCTGAAGCCATGACACTTCATGGGGTCCGTAGCCAATGTTGAGGACTACTTAAGCAGCACCCTCCCAACTGTATACCACTGTGTCACCACCTCTGCTGGGTCGGTCCTGCCGGTGGGACAGAACATATCCAGGGATGGTATGGTGGTGCCTGGGACATTGTAAGGTATGATTCCGTTAGTATGACAACGTCAGGCTGTTGGCTTGGCTAATGTGAGAGACAGCCCTCCAAATTTTGGCACTAACCCCCAGCTGTTAGTGAGGAGGACTTTGAAGGGATAACAGGGCTGTTTTTGCCGTTGTCTTTTCCGGTGCCTAGGCCAATGCCAAGTGGTCTGTCCGGTTTTGTTTCCATTGTTGAGTCTCTGTAGTGATTTTTTACAGCTGACTGGCTTGCTGGGCCATCTCAGAGGGCAATTGAGAGTCAACCACATTGCTGTGGGTCTGGAGTCACATGTAGGCCAGACCAGGTGAGGGTGGCAGATTTCCTTCCCTGAAGGACATTAACAGTTGGGTTTTCCCCAAAAATTGGCAGTGATTTGATTTGATCTGATTTGATTTGATTTATTGTCATGTGTACCTCAGTGTAGAGGTTTGTTTATGAGCATTACAGACAGATCATTGTAAGCAAGGATGTATAGATCGTATGGTGAAAAAAAAACTCAGACAGAAGCATACAGGTTACATTGCAACACTAGCAAAATCAGCATTATTTGAAGTTAGAGAGTCTGTTCATCAGTCTAATAACAGCGGGGAAGAAGCTGTTTGTGCGTGTGTTCAGGCTTCTGTACCTTCTGCCTGATGGAAGAGGTTGTAGGAGATCATTACCAGGGTGTGATGGGTCTTTGATGATGTTGGCCGCCTTTCTGCAGCAGCGAGCCACGTAAATAGAGTCCATGGATGGAAGGTTGGCTTCCGTGATGGTGTGGGCTGTGCACACCACGTTCTGTAGTTTCTTACGGTCCTGGGCAGAGCAGTTGCTAGACCACGCCATTATGCACCTGGACAGTATGCTTTCAGTGGTTTCGTGGTCATCAGTAGAATTTTCATTCTAAGTCTTTTTCATTGAATGCAACCTCCACCATCTGCTGTATAAGGATTTGAACTGTAGTCCCCAGAACAATAGCTCCTCAATTAATAGTCTAGCAACAACGCCACTAGGCCATCCTTCCCCAATGTCCACTGAAATCTGATGAACGAGGTAAGTGATGATCTTTGGTGATGGTTTCCCATTCTCTTATAAATGGTGGCATATTGTCACAAATTGCACTATTACGGGTCACTGTTGGTGGACAAGTCACGTGGACTATTGTAAAAATTGTAGAGTTATTGAGAGGTGTGAATTTATCTCTGAAGGCTTGTACCCTCCCTTCTCCTCTGTGTTAGCAAACAGACTCATTCTGCCAACACTGCTGAAATTCAGTTTATTAAAAGGAAAGGTAAAGCTCGCATTTATATTGAGCCTATCGCCATTCTAGGACACCCATGTGGAATTTCACAGTTTAAGAAATACCTTTTGAAGCATGGTCAATGTTGCAGGGAACATTGAAGCCAATTTATGTACAGCAAGTTCCCACAATCAACCATGTGATAGTAACCAGCCATTCAGTTGAAGTGATGTGGATTGAGAAAGAAATGATGTTCAAGACCCCAGGGAAAAGCCCGTTAAAATTGTGCTCCTTAGATAGGATCTTTATCTGCTGCAGGCAAAGGAAAGGAAAGTCTTGTGGATTTTTGGACATATTGTGCACTTCGAATGATTGTACCTGTGCTGTAAATTTGGAAAGAATTCTCCAAATTGAGGCTCCAAGCAACAATACTTGTATCATGGTTAATATGCCATGGGGATTTAACAATGAAGAAGGTCTTTCCTTCAATTAGAAAGCCAAATGTCATCTAAAATATGGTGATCAACATATACTGTGGGTAGCAGCAGGCTGTAAGTGCCACTGCCTTCAAGTTCCTCTTCAAGCCACACACTGTCCTGATTTGGAAATATATCACCGTTTCTGCAGTGTCTTTGGGTCAGAATCCTTGATACTCCCTTCATAACAGCACCAGGGAAGGACTTACACTCCAAGGACAGCTGTAGCTCAAAGACGATAGCTAACTACCACCTTCTCAAGGGCAATTATGAATGGGCAATAAAGTGCTGTCTTGCTAGAGATGCCCATATCCCATGAAGGAATAAATATAAAAGGTATATTTTAAGCTGAAGTCTGAAAGTTGAACAGTGTTGGGAAGCTGGGAGTCTCTGTGGCAATAGCCATTGAACAATTCCTCCAGTGAAAGTATTTGAATTGCAACCAGAATGTTGTACAGAATGTTGCTTAAGATTTAGAGCTCACCCATGAGTTTGTGATTGAGGCAATATCTATCAGGGGGAAGAGGTGTTCTGGCAATTGACCCAGGTGCAGAAGTCGTGCTCTTTTTTCTAGACAAATGGATGGGGAGTGAATGGCACAGGAAGGAAACAGTGGCTCAGTGGTTAGCACTGCTGCCTCACTGCGCCAGGGACCCAGGTTTGCTTCTACCCTCGGTCTGTGTGGAGTTTGCACATTCTCCCTGTGTCTGTGTGGGTTTCCTCCGGGTGCTCCAGTTTCCTCCCACAGTCCAAAGATGTGCAGGGTAGGTGGATTAGCCATGCTAAATTGCCCGTAGTGTTCAGGGATGTGCAGGTTAGGTGGGTTTAATAGGGGGATGGGTCTGGGTGGGATACTCTGAGGGTTGGTGTGGACTTGTTGTGATGAAAGGGCCTGTCTCCACACTGTAGGGATTCTATGAAACAGGAAGCAAAGCTGGTGCTGAGTTTGAACAGACCCCATTTTAACTGTTGCAAGGATCTTAACCCCAGTGTGAGAATCACAAATTGATGGAGTAGACAGAAAAATTCCTGAAACCTGCACAAGGTCAGTAAAATTTTCATGATTACCAGTCTTTTAGGTGTGTCGCTTCCTAAACTTAAAACAAATGGCTACAGCACTCACTGAGAGTTTTCAAAAATCCTCTACTGGACTGATTTGATTAACAGACATAGGTTGGTAAAAAGATGACATCTGTTTTTAATAGATCTCATTGGTGACATTTCATCGAGGGCTAGTATGATGTCATTATGAATGCTTGGTTGAGTTTCAAACATTAAATGCACTCAGCAAGGGTTAATGGGCTCACATTTGGATTGACAGTTTAAAACACCCATCAAAGGATTATCTGTTTTGATGTTGGGCCTGAATAGAAGTTTATTTGTTTTTATAAGTGTTTAATCACTTGAAGTTTAAAAACTTCGAGTAGATTCAATGAATGGTAGGTTTTTTACTATCAAGCACGGAGAAGTGAAAGCTGCATTAGAATGTTAGAACTTTTAAAAAAAAAAATCTGCATTAAGGTCTTTTGCGGTGCAGTGGTAGAGACCTGGATTCAAGTTCCACGTGCTCCAGAGAATTGTCATAACATGCTCGGACTGATTGATTAAATACTCCTTAATCTCCACATGGATCTTGAGGCTTGCCGTGGTAGGTACCAGGTGAGTGGCTGATAAGGAGGACATGAAGTGCCATGGGGGACATGTGATGGCATGAGTTAGTGTGGAGCATTTTAGGGGAGCTAGAAGCAAAATGTAAGTGCCAATGGGCCGAACAGCCTGTACTTCCCCCATGGGAGGCTCATTCAGAAAGTAAGGAGTCATGGGATTTAGGGAAATTTGGCTGTCTGGATACAAAACTGGCTGTCCAATAGAAGACGGAGGGTGGTAGTTGATGAAAGTATTCAGCCTGGAGCTCGGTGACCGGTGATGTTCCACAGGGATCTGTTCTGGGACCTCTGCTCTTTGTGATCTTTATAAATGACTTGGATGAGGAAGTGGAAGGGTGGGTTAGTAAGTTTGCCGATGACACAAAGGTTGGTGAAGTTGTGGACAGCGTGGAGGTCTGTTGTAGGTTGCTACAGGACATTGACAGGATGCAGAGCTGGGCAAAGAAGTGGCAGATGGAATTCAATGCGGAAAAGTGTGAAGTGATTCATTTTGGAAGGTTGAATTTGAATGCAGAATACAGGGTTAATGGCAGGATTCTCGGCAGTGTGGAGGAACAGAGAGATCTTTGGGTCCATGTCCATAGATCCCTCAAAGTTGCTACCCAAGTTGATAGGGTTGTAAAGAAGGCATATGATGTGTTGGCTTTCATTGGCAGGGGAATTGAGTTTAAGGGCCGTGAGGTTATGCTGCAGCTCTATAAAATTCTAGTTAGGCCACACTTGGGATATTGTGTTCAGTTCTAGTCACCTCATTATAGGAAAGATGTGGAAGCTTTAGAGATGGTGCAGAGGAGATTTACCAGGATGCTGCCTGGACTGGAGGGCAGGTCTTATGAGGAAAGGGTGAGGAAGCTAGGGCTTTTTTCATTGGAGCGAAGAAGGATGAGAGGTGACTTGACAGAGGTGTACAAGATAATGAGAGGCATTAATAGAGTGGATAGTCAGAGACTTTTCCCCAGGGTGGAAATGACTATTACGAGAGGGCATAATTTTAAGGTGATTGGAGGAAGGAATAGGGGAGATGTCAGAGGTAGATTCTTTACACAGAGAGTGGTAGGTGTGTGGAATTCGCTGCCGGCAGTGGTAGTGGAGTCAGATACTTTAGAGACTTTTAAGCGACTCTTGGATAGGCACATGGAGGATAGTAAAGTGTAGGGTATGCAGGGTAGATTGATCTTAGTAGGATAATAGGTTGGCACAACATTGTGAGCCGAAGGGCCTGTACTGTGCTGTACTGTTCTATGTTCTATGTTCAAAAGGAGTTGACATGGAAGTAATGATGGGTCATGAGGGTGAGTGGGGTGAAGGGGTGAGAAAGATAATAGATAGAGAACATAACTTCTAAAACAACTGGGGAAAAGTCCCAGAGAACTGAAGGAGGCCTCCTAACTAAACCTGACCCCATGGCTGCTAATGCTCTGCTCTGGGACACTGAGCCCAACCTGTACCTGGCCCTGCTTCGCCATTTCTGGATTTTTGTTTTATCAAGGTGGGTCTGGCATGTTGGGAAATTTCCTACCTTGACCTATCAGTCTTAGTAGGCAGGCCATCTTGAACTTTGGTTGATGCGGGATACATGGTGGATAATCCTGTTAGTGATGGTGAAAAAGAAGGGACAAACAGTAAATGATCTTTACATTAAGTACACTATTTCTGTTCAGGGGTTTGCAATTTTACCACAGGTGCGTCGGAAGGCACAACATCTTTACCGTTACCGTAACAGAATGTCCAAATATCACCTGCTGAAGACCCATGATGAATGCATGTTTAACCACATCAGACAGAATAGAGACATTGTATCAGTGTGAGTGGCTGGAGGACACGGTGCTAAATACACACAGCAGTGAGAACTTCAGAACAGACTCAGCTGCTACTCCTGCCAACAGACTCAGAGTGGCCTTCGGCGAGTCTGTCCATTTCTTCACTGTGACCATTTATCTCACAACTACTCTGCTCACAAGGATTCATTATTTCTGCCAAGTGAAACCAAGTTTAAACTGACCATTCGATTGTGTAGGTTGGACGTTTAATACGGGGAATCGGATGAGCACTCAAGACAGGATCCAGGAGAGGGGGAGGTCTGTATTTTTTTAAGTGCAGTTTGCTATTTCTTTAATACATATCGACATTAGCTCAAAGTGGAACTAGGCAGATCAATTTCCACTTCTTTAACTGTGGGGTACAGCTGCAATTTTTGGAAAGATGTGATGATTATTCGAACTGAGGGCTGTCTCGATGAATAGCCATTATGCACTCTCCATCTAAGGAAGGCCTCCATTGTTCATGGGATGTTAGATTACATGTGGTGCCTTACAACGTCAATGGCTTTGAAGGTCAATCAACAAGATGCATTGGCTTCAAAATGTTTCTAACAATTGGAGCATTAGCTGCCCCTGTGGGGAATGTGCATAACTGTTTTATTGAGAGCTATTTACTTCCTTTAAAATGAGACCATTGTGGAAGATTTTTGGGGGCAATGACTCAATGCTAATATTGACCTGAATCTTCCGGCAGAATAATCATTGAAAGATTGGCTCTTCAGAAAAGAGAAGTAGTCTTTCACCTTCTTGCTTCTTCATAAGGCAGTTTCAAGGTAGGGGGGACAAATTATGCTCCTTTTTACAGTACTAAGTAACACATTCTGGTAAGATTCGATTCGCAAATGTGCTGGAAAACTATGCGACAGAAAAATAGTGTTTCAGTGTGGCAGGATTGAGTGTGAGTGAGATAAATGGGTAAGCTGGAGGTGGCAAGGGGAAGCTGGCAGTCAGGATGGTAGATGGGCAGAATGGTAGATGGGCAAGGTGGCAACTGGGTAGGGCATTGGGTCAGGTTGGAATTGGAGATGTACTGCGGTCAGGGAAGGGCTGGAGCATCAGTAGAGGGTCAGAGGTTGGGGGAGAGTCAGAGGGTCAGGAGGACAGTTGAAGGGTTGATGGTGGGGAATGCATTGGTGGATCAGGGAATATTAACTACTCAGGAGTTAGGGCATGTTTTAATCTGTTTAACTTTTCCAGCTAAAACACCCAGGTAAATACCATGGATCTGTCCCAACATGCAGGGCAATTGCCCATTGGAAATTTAAACTTTCCAGGGAATTCCCAGAGTCAGTCTTTCACCATCTGTGGAGTCAATAGCACATCTTCCAGGTATTTCTAGTTTCTGACTATCTGTAGACTGGAGCATCTGCTTTAAATTCTCATCTGTGTGTTACTGATGCTTCATGTGACGCTAGTTGAAGCTTCATTCGTGATAGAGCGCATAAGAAATGGTAAAGTGACGACATTAATTTTTGTGGAGAAAAGGTTGAGATGGGACAGGTCTTCCTGAACATTGCAAGCTATGGCTGAGGTTGAAGGAAGCAAATTGCTCAGCGATGCCCAGTTTGGGTTCTTCCAGGGCTACTCAGCTCCTGACTTATTACAGTGTTGGTTCAAACATGGACAAAAGAGCTCAATTCCAAAGGTAAGGTGAGAAGGACAGTCCTTGACATCAAGGGCACATTTGACCAAGTGTGGCATCAAGGTGCCCGAGCAAAACTGGGATCAGTTGGTATCAGGGGGAAACTCTCCACTGGTTGGAGTCATACCCGACACATAGTAAGATGGTCATGGTTGTTGCAGGTCAATCATCTCAGCTCCAGGACACCTCTGCAGGAGTTCCTCAGGGTAGTAAACTCGGCCCAACCATCTTCAGCTGCTTCATCGATGACCTTCCCTCCATCATAAGGTCAGAAGTGAGGGTGTTCACTGATCATTGCAAGATGTTCAGTACCATTCACGACTCCTCAGATACTGAAGCAGTCTGTGTTCAAATGCAACAAGATCTGGACAATATCAAGGCTTGGGCTGATGTGGCAATTAACATTTGCACCCCACAAATGCCAGTCAATGACCATCACCAATAAGATACAATCTAATCACCAGGCCTTGATATTCAATGGTGTTACAATCACTGAATCCCCCACTATCAACACTCTTGGAGTTACCATTGACCAGAAACTCAACTCAGCCCGCCACATAAATACAGTGGCTACAAGAAAGGTCGGAGGCTAGGAATACTGCAGTGAGCAACTTACCTCCTGAGTCTTCAAAGACTGTCCATCATTTATAACGCACAAATCAGGAGAGTGGTAGACTACTCCTTGTTTGCCTGGATGGGTGCAGCCCCAACAACACTCAAGAAGCTTGACACCATCCAGGACAAAGCAGCCGCTTGATTGGCACCACATCCACAAGTATCCACTCCCTCCACCAACAATGCTCAGTAGTAGCAGTGTGTACTATCTACAAAATGCACTACAGAAATTCACTAAAGATCCTCAGATAGCACTTCCAAACCCACGGCCACTTTCATCTAGAAGGACAAGGGCAATAGATACATGGGAACACCACCACCTCCAAGTTCCCCTCTAAGCCACTTGCTACCCTGACTTGGAAATATATCACTGTTCCTTCATTGTCGATGGGTCAAAATCCTGGAATTCCCTCCCTAATGGCATTGTGGGTCAACGTACAGCACATGGACTGCAGTGGTACAAGAAGGCAGCCCACCACCACCTTCTCCAAGGGCAACTAGGGACGGGCAAGAAATCCTGGCCCAGCACATCCCACGAGTGAATGAAAAAAACTAATTCACTTGGGCAACAAGATTTGTATGAGAGGATGGAGGGAAATGTACCAAAAAAGGTTAAAAATACCATTAAACCTTCTAATTTCACAGAGAATAGCCAACATGTGTGTAATGATTCAAATGAGATCAGCCAGGTGGACCCATAGAATATGAGTTCCCTGATTGGGGCTGTTTACCTGATCCAATCAGGGAGCCCTGGCTGACAGATAGAAACAGAAGTGTCCCCACTTTGGGTGCAGTGGTAGTGTGGGGGTAAATTAGAAAAGGAAGAAAGAACAGGAGATTCAGAGACTCTCCTCAAAAAATTAATAAACAGGAGATTCAGAAGGAAAAATGAAAACATGAGTATCAGGTATCCTGTTCGTTCTGAGAGCTGGCTCTGAGGGAGCTGGATCAGTGTCAAGGACTCTCCACGTGAAAATAAAGGGTGACCTGGTGACAGGATACCGGCCTCTGTGAAGTTATGTCAATGTGTGTGGAGTTATTCAAAGTGGATATAAACATCGAGAGATAGATATTAATTGTAGGGTAATTGATACTTTTAAAAAGAAGTTGGATCACTTCCTGTTGTGGAGAGGGATCAAAATATGAACTGAATGGTCGAATTTTGTTCAAGAAGGAAGGGACAGCATCCAAGGTTCTCTGTGGAAGAGGACCAGTAGGAGATGTCAGGCAGAATTCCAAAATTCTCCCTGTTCTCTGCTGTTCCTGTTTCTGCTTCCCACTCCTGTTGCTCATATCTCTCTGCAGCTCCACTCTCTGCTAACTCTCTCTGCTCCCTCCCTTTGCTCCAGTCTTTACTGCTTTGTATCTGTCTACTCTTTCTCTCTGTTTTCCTCTCCCTATTCCCTCCCCAACTCTGCTCTCTCTCTTATCCACCCTCACTCTCTTTCTGTCCACCTCCTTCTTTCTCTCTCTGTCTGTCTCCTTCTGCTCCCCTCTCTCTTTGCTCATCTCACTCTCTGTGTTCCCTTCACTATCTCTGCTCCCTCTCTCTCTGTTTCCCCCCCTCCCATTCTCCCTGTCTTTTTGCTCCCCTCTCTCTTTCTCTCTGCTCCTCCCTTCTTTCCCTGTCTCTCTCATTCTCTTTCTCCTCTCTCTTTTGTCTCTCTTCGCCTTTCTTCTCTCTGCTGTGTCTCTTCTCCCTCCCTGTCTCTCCATTCCCCTCACTCCTCTCATTGTCTCTCTGCTTCTGATTACTGAATATCTCACAGTATACTGTGAGATTGACTCAGGTCCTTCACTTCCCAAGATGTACTCAACTTGATATCACTGGGGAGTTTCAGGAAGACCAGGAAGCCCCATGGACCTGACATTGAAGCCAAAAGCCTGTCTCAATATTGCTTGAAATAAATGAATAAAAAATGTTAGTTAGCAACCCTTCTCTGGAGGAGATTGTGCAGGGCTGATATACTGGATTGAAAGTTGACAAGTTTGGAGACAACTCCCCATCATGCTGTTCAAAACCCAGGTTTTAATCTCTCCTTGCCCTCAAACCCACGTTAAAATGTCCTCAGGGACTGTGCAAAGTGACCTTTCCCTGCTTGCACCTTGTCGGACTCTTTCTGGCATGTCTTGGGTCAACGAATGCAAATGAATGTTGAAAAGCTATGGCTTTAAATCATGGAACAACAGAAAGAGTCAGTTGGTGGGAGTTTTGACGCTGTGGATGTTGGCCTGCTAGTTGTACAATAAAGTCTTTCGGTTCTTGAGGACCAGAGGAAAGAAATGACCTGGAAATCTTCCCCTGAGATTTGTTACCATGGTGTGAGTTTTGCCTCCAGCAGGCTGGTTGTACCGAATGTGTCAAGACTTATGGCAGCCCTTGCAACGTAAGAATGTAACATGGGTAATGTCACATTGAAAAACTCAATAGGTGTATACTGCAGCTCATGATATATGCATAGATTATCGTCACAGGCATTTCAGAGTCTGGGATACTGTTTTTAGTTACAAACAGTAGCATGCTTTCATTAGCTTGTTATCCTTCAAGTAAAGTTAGAGTCTGACACCTTTATAGCCTTGGGTCTCATGCTACGGTATAGTGATGATATCACAAGCATGTGTCTTAAAGTTATACAGCATACCAACTGTGAGACATAACTCAAAACCACCTCCACCCTTACAAATGACTGATGAGTGACAGTGGCTCAGTGGTTAGCAGTGCTGCCTCACAGTGCCAGGGACCCCGCTTCGATTCCAACCTCAGGTGACTGTGTGGAGTTTGCACATTCTCCTGGTGTCTGGGTGCTCTGGTTACCTCTTATTGTCCAAAGATGTGTGGGTTAGGTGGATTGGCCATGCTAAATTGCTTGTAGCGTCCAGGGATATGCAGGATAGTGGATTAGCCATGGGAAATGAGGGGTTACAGGGATAGGGTGGAATGCTCTCTTGAGGGTCAGTGTGGACTTGATGGGCTGAAGGGCATGCTTCCACACTGTAAGGATCCTATGAGTCCAAGGGCTGGCCAAGCATCAGTGAAGGGAAATACATTTGTGACCTCTTGTCAGGTTGTGAAAGACTGACTATATGTTTCTTTCTGTGCAGAGTTGCTGAATATCTCCAGCGTGTTCTGGTTTCATTTCAGCTTTCCAGCAACCACACTATTTTGCTTTTATGTCCCAGCCTTGTCTGCCTCATTCCTGCTGCTAGCCTCAAGCATAAGCAAGTTCTTACTTTGTCTTCCCCCTTTGGGTATCTCTTGGACTAACTCCACAATGAGAGGTTTGTGCCTCTCATGTCGGGATGACAATTTTCACTTGGCAATCCTCATGGTACCTGTTCAGTCTCAGAAAATATTTCCCAAGCTCTGAGTTCATTGAATTCAAATTAAAAAAGACAAAAGAAAATCCACCAGTGCCTCATGTGGTGGAGTTTTCCGGGATTTTGCGAATGAGATCAAGAGTGTTTGAAATCTTGCCACTATGTGAAAGCTGTTAGGTAATCTTAATTTGTCTTCTGAGTCTTAAACTCACATCTAGGCATGAATGTGGAAGGAATTGCTCTGAATGTGAATCTGTGCACAAAAGCAAATTTTATTTTACATTATTGTTCAACATTTCTTTGGGAAGGGGCTTCAAATGTCCAAAAACATGTGGGTTTGTGTCAGGTCGAGTCTTACAATTTTTAAAATCTTGTCTGAACCTGCTAATTTTTTGTTTTTAATGGAAGTGGGACAGGGTCAAGCAACCAATCTACTGCTAGGAGATAGGCTGCTCCTTTAAATGTTTTAATGTGCTTGTTTTTCCATGACTTGGCTAGAGAGGTTTCCCTGGAAACCTGGCATTGAACAGGAGGTGGGAATTGCTGTATAGAGCAAGTCGATGGCTTTCCAGCACTTCTTGTGGGTCAAGCTGAAGAGCTGTGCTTCCTACTTCTTCCCCTCCACAATCAAACTGACCCCCATCCTCCAGCATGATCAGGTTCTCCTTACCCGATGCAAATCCTTTTATCAACGCAACTAACAGCACAGCCACCCACCTTTGCCCTCATCACTCCCCAAACTACCACCCTCTGGCTATGTGCAAGATGAGTTGCTGCCTCCATCACTTCCTGGAATCCGGGCTCCGCTCAGTATCCGGGCTTGTGTGTCCATTTATTATGATGTTCCTCAAGATATATCTGAGGAAATCAAATGTCAGATAAAGCAATGTATGTTATTGACAAAAGCATTGCAGATCCTGCTGGTTTTGAAACGACATCAAGCAGATGGAAGTCCGAGAATGATTTGGGATCATTTTTGACCCTGGCTTTCTGGGAGGGTTGAAAGGTTCAAATGAAGCCACTCTGTTCCCACCCAAATGAGCACACACTCGAAACTAAGAGGCATCCTTTTCTCAGTATGCAGACCAGGCTTGGAGATGCTAAGTTTGGCTGTAATGGAGTGTCTCGGGATGTTCTGGATTTACTATTGCAGGAAAGCTGCTGCGAACAATTACCAGGGCTAGAAGAGACCTAGGAAGTTAAGCTTTAACTAGGGTCCTCATGATGCAAGAGGAGCAGGATTGCAATTCCAAGCCCCACAAAAAGAAATCTCGGGCTCTCGCTTGCCCCAGGCCCTGATTCCCATCTTGCTGAGCCTTGAGGTCACTGACCGTGTAATGAGGGGACCATTCCCACAAGTTGCACTGACCCAGCTTCTGCCAAATGCTTGTCACCGAGCTCTGTTCTGCTGTTGGCAGAGGGACTCATGCCCACAAGGCTGCCCTCTGCCCAGGAGATTAAGTGACTGACAAAATGATGTTGTGAATCTCTGCTTGATGCTGCTGTTGTACTGTCACTGTGAGTGACAATGAGTTGTAAAAGTAGAAAGAGCCTTGTGCATCCTTCCCATCTGCTCAGGGTTTGAATGAATGAATCCATAATCGTATGGTTGGTTTGCAATGATGAAGCAGCTTAGTAACTGGGCTTCCTATATTCACAGGCACAAAAGAACACTGTTGCTTTAAGCATTTTAAGATATAAAAATTGACTGGGACTTTTTTTCATTGGAGTGTAGTAGGTTGAGGGGTGACCTTATACAGGTTTATAAAATCATGAGGGGCATAGATAAGGTGAATAGCCAAGTCTTTTCCCTAGGATGGGAGGGTTCAAAACTCGGGGGTATATTTTTAAAGTGAGAGGAGAAAGATTTAAAAAGGACATGAGGAGTGCCAGGGAAGGTGATGGATGCAGGTACAGTTACAGCTTTTAAAGGACATTTGGATAAGTTTATGAATAGAAAATGTTTGGAGGGATATGGGCCAAGCACAGGCAGGTGGGACTAGTTTAGTTTGGGCACATGGTCGGTGTGGACTGGTTGGACCGAAGGGTCTGATTCCGTGCTGTATGACTCTATGACTCTATAGGCACTTCAATCTTCTAAGTCCCTGGCTTCTGTCGTGTTGCTTTTCTTGTAATTCTCCCAAGTGGCTTTCTTTCACGGTTGAATCCAGAAGGTGAGCAAGAGCAAACTATTCAGTCAAGTCAGAACCAATCTTCAAAGTAAAATTCAGCTCTTGGGATGCGCTCGGGGCTGGTAAGTCATGACAAGGTGCTGGAAGCAGATTCAGTGCAAGTTTTGAAAGGGCAATGGATATATCTTTGTCACGCCTCACTGGAGTATTGCGTTTGGAAATGAAGCCTCGCTATACCTGGAGTTATCACAAAACTTAAAGACTTTATAAATGTTCACAAAGTTCCCCAAATTGCCATTTTTTTGACCTAGAGAACACACACCGGGTTTCTGTACTTAACAAGAGTTACTGTTATTACACATGAATGAATGAATGAATAAATAAATGATTTTCTTGTCTCATGTATTTTACAGTGAAAAATACAGTAAAATACAGTGAAAACCTTCCACTGTTGCTATGATTCTGGTGCCATTTTGAACAGTTTGTAAACCTCTTCTGCACTCTGTCCTATGTTTGCATTCTTTATAAAGTGCGGCATCAGAACAGTACATTGTACTCCAACTGAGGTCTAACTAATGTTTTATACAGGTTGAGCATAACCTCCTTGCATTTTTATTCTGTGGCACTATTAAAATATCTGGGTTACTGTATGCTTTATTAATTACCCTCTCCACCTGTGCTGCCACCTTTACTGACTTTATGCATATATGCACCCAGGTCTCTCTGTACCAGCACTCCCTTTGGAGAGTAGTGTCCTTTATTTAAACTGTATCTCCATGTTCTACCAAAATATTCCACCTCACACTCCTCCACAATGAATTTCACCTGCCACTTACCCACCCACTCCATCAACTTATTACCATCCTTTTGCAGCTCTCCATTGTCCTCCTCATAATGTATAGTGTTTCCAAATTTTGTAACATTCATAACCTTTGAAATTGTCTCTTGCCCTCCAAGATTGAGATCATTAGTATCTCAGGAAAAGCAAGGGTCCCGGTTCCACCCTGGGGAACTCCACCTCAAACAATCCTCCAGCCTGAAACATGTCCGTTAACTATTACTCGCTGCTTCTTAATGCTCAACCAAACTTTAATCCACATTGCTACTTTTTGTTTCATTCATTCATAGGATGTGGGTGTTGCTGACTAGCCCAGCATTTACTACCCATCCCTAATTGCCCTCTGTCATGAGTCAACCACATTGCTGTCAATCTGGAGTCACACATAAGGTAAGGACAGCAGATTTCTTCCTTTCAATGATGTTAGTGTACCAGATAGGGTTTTTTTTAACAACCGTTGACAATGATCACTATTAGACTAGGTTTTCATTCCAGATTTTATTGGATTCAAATTTCACCTTCTGACCTGGTAGGATTTGAACCCATGTCAGTAGTACATTGGCCTGTGGTTCTGAATTACTAGCCCAGTGACTGTACCACTGCCACTGCCTCCCCTTCTAATCCATTAACTGTACTGTTTCTTACATGTCTGTTAAATAGCATTGTATCAAACACCTTTGGGTTGTCTATGTACACCACATCAACAGCTTTATCCTCATGACCCCTCTCTTATCTCTTCAAAGGACTCCAACAACCCCAAAAAATGCAGTAAAACTTGTGAATGAAACATATTAGTCTGACTTGTTTTGCATACTTGAAAAGCTAAACTTCAGTAGGCTCAGAGACAACAAGGTGCAGGGCTGGATGAACACAGTAGGCTCAGTTCATTCATTTCCAAGAATTAAACTGACTGGTCCCTGATTTCTGGGCTCACCTTTGTGACATTTTTTGGGACAATACTGCAATGTTTGCAATTCTCCAGATCTCTGGCACCATCATTGGGGTCAGAGAAGATAAAAAAGATTATGGCTAAGGCCCTTGCAGTTTCTAGCCTCACTTTCTTCAAGATCCTCGAATGCATCTTGTCTCACTTCCCTCCTTTTCCCCCATTCTTTTCTTTCCCAACGCCATGTAAAAAGAAATATTGGCCTCCCAGGCCTGCTCTTCCTTAAACCAAGTCTCTGTTAAAACTCCAGTGTCATAATTCAACTGAAAGGGAGAAAACAGACAATGTAGGGTTAATGGTAATTACAAAGTGCTAACAGATCGAGCTGCGAATATGTAAGGATATGATTGGATAATATGATCATATGTATTGGTTTGAACATGATTTGATGATATAGTGTATGATAATGTGAACTACTATGAATACGATTGGGTGGAGATGGGGTTTGAATAAATATATAACCTGCAATTCAAATCTTATTATCTGTAAAAATAAATTAAAACCTTTATTTTTGTGATAAAGTTTGAGCTGCATGCTATTTTCTTCAAGTGTACACCTCTCGTGAATAAACATTTAAACAAAGGAGCCTGAGTCTCATCTGGTGTAGGAGGAAATAAAGGGTTAAACTCACCCTGACACCATATGGAAAGCTGTGCTAAAAGCTAAGAGTGAGAAGATGCATTGGCTGTGCAGGAAGCAACCCATGTCTTAACAAGACTAGTGTGGGATTCCTTTTAGCCTAGTCACCCAGCTCTGGGATGAATGGGTACTCCTAGGCTCATTATCACATTATATGGATTGCATTTAGCACTGCTAACCCATTTTCTCATTCTTAGCTCTTATTATTGCTTATTCAGCTTTTCTTCTGTCCTGGCCTGTTATTTATAATCTCCTTGTTTTCCTACCCCTTTCATATATCTCTCTCCCCAGGCTCCGACTCCACCTGTCCTCTCACTTCTCCTCCTCCGCTCTCCCCTCCCCCACATCGGCTTCAGCATAAATACCACTTTTTCCTAAATTAAAAACCACAAGAACTGTGGAGGCTGTAAATTAGAAACAAAAACAGAAGTTGCTGGAAATGCTGGGCAGGTCTGGCAGCATCTGTGAGGAACTGTTCTGAGGAAGGGTCACCGGACCCGAAATGTTAACTCTGATTTTTTCTTCACAGATGCTGCCAGACCTGCTGAGCTTTTCCAGAAACTTCTGTTTTTGTACCACTTTTTCCTATGTACTTACAGTTCTGATAAAGAGTCACCTCAGTCAAAGTATTTGCTCTGCTTTATCTCCAGAGATTCTGCCAGACCTGCTGAGTTTATCGAGCAATTTCCGGTTTTGTTTCAGATCTACAGCATTCACAGTTCTTTGTTTTATTTTCAAATGTTTTAATTTTGCCCTTACTCTGACTCCATCTTTTGCCTTACTATTCTTCAGTGGTATCTGTCTCTCCCAGTAATTTGTACACTGCGGTATTATTCTCGAACATTCTCCCCTCATTCCTATATGAAAATCCTAACAGCACAAGCAAAATACCCCACGTGAGGAGCTCAGCCCCAGCTGGCTGGTAGAGATGCCCTGTTCTTCAGAGCCTGTCCCAGGAATTGGAAGCCATTTCCCCAGCACCTTCTTTCTAGCCATAACTTCATTTTGCTCTAGGCCCACAAGCAGTGCTGTAATTGTAGTTGTCACATTGATAACAGCCATTCTTGCGTCCTCTAACCGATCCCATGAAACCCGGCCTCCATAGACAAACAAAAATATATTGATGTGTTTATGCAGCCTCCTTAGGGTATTTCATAGAATAGACACCTTTCTTCAAGCAGATTGGCCGCTTGCCACCATCTCAATGACCTGAATCTTGAGATGAATTGGTCATCCATTCTTCCCACACCTTCCCCCTCCCTCAATGGCCCAGCTCCTGTGAGTGGATTAGTCACCTCCATTCTCCATGGCTTGTGTCCTGCAATGGATACGTCACCCATGACTAGATGGTTGACTCTGAAATGTCTGTGCAAGTCACTCTGTTCAAGCTGAGGTAAGGGATAACCGACAAAAACTGGCCATAGCCAGTGATACTCACGTTCCATGAAGGAAAATTTTAAAAATCTGTCTAACTTCACTTTGAGTTTATTCAATGACCCAACATCTACAATTTTCGGGGGCAAAAATTCAATAGACTAACGACCGTTTGAGAGAAGAAATTTATCCTCGTCTTCATCTTAAATGGGAGACTCTTATTTTTATCATACAAAAGGAAACTTCCCCTTAGCATCTAGTCATTCAAGTCCCTGCAGAATCTTGCATGTTTTAATGAGATCACCTCTCGTTCTTCTGAAAAGCAACATATATAGGTTAAATCTGCTCAACCTTTCTTGATTAGTAGTCAAATGAACTTTCACTGGATTATTTCCAATACAAGTGTGCCCTTGCTTAAGCAAGGAAGCCTAAACTGTTCACAGTACTCAAGATGCACTCTCACCACTGACCCGGTGTAGCAATACTTTCCTACTTTTATACTCCATCTGCCTTGCAATAAATAAGGACCAACATTCTATTTGCCTTCCTAATTACTTGCTATCCCTGCATGCTAACTTTTCATGCTTCTTATATCAGTACACTCAGATCTCTTTGTACACAGATCCCACATTTTCTCCAAATCAGATCCCTTTTCTTTCCCACATTTTCTTTCCATTTTTGTAATACTGTAGTTTCTACTCTTCCAGCCAAAGTGGACAACCTCACACGTTCCATCATACTCCACCCAACAAATTCTTACCCATGCATTTATCCCTTTTTGGGCTCTTTACATGTCCCTTCCAACCTGCTTTCTTGTTCACTATTGTATCATTAGTGAATTTGCCTAAAATAGGGTCTATTCCTTCGGGCAAGTCAATACCATAGATGGAAAATAATTCATTGATCACTGTGGTATCCCACTAATTAAGTCTGCTGATCTGAAGAGAAGATCCATTTATCTTGACTCTCTTATTTAGTCAATCTCTGTGTCTCTTTTCACAGATGCAACCTGGCCAGGTTAGTATGTTCCAGCACTTTTTGTTTTTACAATAATGCTGAAATATGCATTTCCATAAGTGACAGAAGTTGGTTTCAAGGTGTGCCATAAAACAAGTAAATTTTCATCAGATACATAAAGCAAAAGACAGTATGTGATGTAATAATTGCATGTTTTACTGCAGGCATGGATGTAGAATCTTAAATAGCATGGATAAATCAGAGAAAGGATAATGGTTAGTCTGCTGTAGCTGAGTGCAACCATAAATTAGCTTGTGAGCAATTAGATTAAGAAAACATTCAGCCCCTTTTCATTGGTGGTGTACAAGATCAAAACAAAACATTGAAATTGTACAAGTCATGGAATTACATTGTAAATTTTTTTCTAAATTCAAGCTGTGTTCGGAATCTCTTCTTTCAAAATGTATTGTTTTAGAATCCATCTTTTCTCCCAATGTTTTTCGGTCCCATAGTTGTTTTTTGCTGCAAACATGCTACGTTCTGTCAGTTCCCATCCGAAAAGTATGTGAAACAGAAGCACAAGATGGTGTAAATGGGTCTAATAATTGTAAAACAGGCCTCTTCCTATTTTTGCAGTGGCTGAAAGATCTGCAGAATGTTTCCAGCTTTTTCTGCCTTTACTGCCGAGTCTTTTCATCTTCTTAAACTCGAATGAATGGTGTGAATTGATGAAGTAGTCAATTTCAGGGGAAGCAATTTCCTACCATTCCCTGGGTTTTGGTCTTTGTTCAGTCCTTTGATGTTTTGGGGAGCAAGTGAAAACAGTATTTTATGTATTACCCTTGTAGATCCTTCCTTCTTAGTGAAAACCTCTGTAAGATCCTGCTTATTCTCTTTTCTAGAATAATACAGCAATTTGCATATCCTTTGAGTCTTACTTCGTAATTTACAGTGTCTCATTCCTGATACTCTTCACTTTAATCTTCACTGTAGCATTTCTGAAAATCCATCTTCTGAAGAGGCTCCAGAACTGTATGAATGATTCTAATTGTAGCCAACATAGACTGGAGCTCACTTTATGGGGCAGTGTAGTTCCTATAATTTCAGGGCCTTCACATTTGGTAGGTTTATATTTCTAAAATGCAGAATTTCATTCTGTTTCATATGTCTGATATTTGCTGGTGTGAGATGCACAGTAGCTGGATAAGAATTGGAAGAAATCCTTACATTACCAATGAATTAATAGGTCATAGCATATAGAATCTCAGATTTGGAAATGACACTCCTCTCATAGCCTGAAAAAAGCAAGAACTAGAGAATATGGCAGGCCTAGTCAAAAGACACAGTGAGTCTTTTGAACTGAACATCAATGAGAAAAAGACCAATTATGGTTCTAAATGGCAATGGAAAAGTTAAAACTGAAAGCACTGTGTTGAGGTATCCATTATTTCAGTTTTATTTTTATCATTTTTGGTTTGGAGCTGTGAACTGTGAGCTGAAGCCTACAGGTGACTTTTTGGACTGTGAGCAGCAGCTTGTTTTGTGAAAAGGAGAACAAATTGATATTTGCTTTTGAGGCCAGGCCTGAAAGTTAATGGTAGGTTGCTCTAGACATTTTGGTTCCAGAGTTGCGTTATGCTCAAACAGATGAATGGAAATGGGGGCCTCGTAGGGAGACAATGAGTCAAACAAAGAGAAACCAAAGTTTCAATGGGTTTTGAACCGTGTTTGAGTGAGAAGGATTGTGCCTGTGATAGTTACAGGGTAGAGGTTTGATTGCTCCCTGGTTATCTTCTCATTATTAATTTATCGAAAGCTTGGGAAACAGAATCTCAGTTGTAAATATTAAATGAATATTCCTTGGTGCCTACTGGTGGCTATTTGCATACAACGGTGTCTTCAGAAACCAAGCAAAATACAATCCCATGTGCCTGTGATGTTATGCATGGTGGAGTCTGTTTAAATGAAATGGCCAGTTACATCTCATTTATTTTCCATTTAATTTACCCTTAAACTGTCTTTTTGTCTTATGTCTATTTCTGTATGAGTGGGTGCTAGAATCGAAGAAGATTGGGTTTAAATCAGAGACGTTAATTGGATTACCTTGTTGCTTATCTTTGTTCTGCTAAAGCTACTGTACTATTAATAAATTGTTAATTCTTCAGTTTAAGTAATAAACTTAGTTTCTGGTTGGCATTTGTTTTTCAGAACCGGAAGTAATGCCAACCACCCCAGCAAACTGAGGCATATAAATAACAAGCCGAACAGAACACCAAGGCTTCATCAGAGGCGCACTGATGGTGTTACCTAGCAGGGCAATGAAACATCTGCAATCAAACACGCCGCTCGGCAAGCAAGTCTACAACCTCCTCCACAACCCAAGCAACAGAACTTCTCAAAAACTTCAAACACCTTTGTGTCATAACAACAGAGATCGAGACTGTGGACAAATTCAAGTACCTTGGCTCAATGATCAACACCAATGTTGTATCCAAGAATGAAATACAGTTTAGCATAACCTATGGCAAAAAGAGTGACCAGTGATTTAATTAGCGTCTGGAAGATCGAAAATATCAGCATAAAACTGAAAACGCATCTAGTACAGTCATTAGTGTGGGGCGTCGCATTTTAGGAATGTGATAGTTGGATTCTGAAGAAAGAGGTTGCAACACATGCATTTGGAAGAGGCTGCTCAAAATGAATAGGATGACAGAAAGACAAATGTGTAGGTTAGATCAAGAGTAAAAGTTCAGGAATTTACAACTGCTAAGTGCAGTTAGACAGAAGAAGATAGCAATGTGGTTGACTCTTAACTGGCCCTTGGGCAATTAGGGATGGGCAATAAATGCTGCCTGGCCAGCGACATCCTTATCCCGTGAATGAACAAAGGAAGTACAAGCTTTGGAAATGAAGATCGAACAACCTTGACTCGGCAAAACGGAGGGTGAAAACAGAGGGGGAAGAAGCAGAAAAGTAGATTTATAGCATTGGGAGTCTCAAAGAAAGCCAGAGAAGAAGCAAGATGATGATAAATGGCCTACTATGAGGACAGTGATAGGAAACAAGCAAATTAAGAGATCTTTCTATTTAACTATCTGTCAGGTCAGATGTTTTCTAATACGACACTCCTCATACTCTGCTGAAGTGCAAGGCAAAGGCAAACCAATAACACCACACAAAATGTATCTTGAAAAAGTAATTGCCTGTTTCACCAAGGGCTGCAGACTTATCGGAAAACTGTGCCATTTGTCTCAAGATCTGGCTGAACCACATCAAGTGGTTTCAGATTTTGCTCCTTTTCTGCCGAAACTCCTCACTGTTCTGGGATCATCCTGGGAAATAAAGAGAACCCCTGCCTGCTCTTCTGCATTATAAATTATCTCCTCAGGCCCATGTTTCATCCTCACATTGAAAAGCTTCTTTAATGCTGAGATTTTGTCCAGCTGCCTCTTCCACTTCTGTCCCCTCTTCTAGCCTAGCAAGGTACTCTTCCTTTCTAGGCGTTATACAAATGCAAGATGTTGCATTTGCATCTGTAAGTTGTTGTTGGATACAGGTTAAACAAAAAAATTAAAATGTAACAATCATGTTAAAAGGGAAAATGCTGGATAAATGCATTTCATGTCTGCTGTAAGATTATCCAATTCTTGGCAAAAATGCACCATTTAGATTCTGCCAGGGTAATTGGCACTAGTAGAACCCAGTCAGGCATTGGGTAATTAGAGGGATTGAGGTGGGAAGAAGCCATTGTATCATGGCTGGGAGCTGTTGGTAACTTACCAAAGTGTGGCGCGAATAGGTGACAGAAAGGAGGAGAGAGGGACCTGCGAGGGGCCAGAGAAAAGATGAGAGACAGATGGAATGTGTTGGGTTCTGAGTGACAGTCACTTGGATACAGCATCATCTTCTTGTATTCTCTTGTGGGACATGGGCATCAATGGCTGGTCAGCATTTATTACCCGTCCCTAGTTGCCCTTAAGAAGGTGGTGGTGAGCTGCCTTCTTGAACCACTGCAGTCCATGTGCTGTAGGTAGACCCACAGTGCCATTAGGGAGGCAACTCCAGGATTGTGACCTAGCGACAGTGAAGAAATGGTGATATATTTCCAAGTCAGGATGGTGCGTGGCTTGGAGGGGAACTTGGAGGTGGTGATTTTCCTATATATTGGCTGCCCTTGTCCTTCAAGATGAAAATAGTTGTGGGTTTGGAAGGTGCTGTCTGAGGATCTTTGGTGAGTGTCTGCAGTGCATCTTGTAGATAGTACACACTGCTGCTACTGAGCGTCGGTGGTGGAGGGAGTGGATGCTTGTAGATGTGGTGCCAATCAAGCGGCTGCTTTGTCCTGGATGGTGTCAAGCTTCTTGAGTATTGTTGGGGCTGCACCCATCCAGGCAAGTGGTGAGTATTCCATCACGCTCCTGACTTGTGCCTTGTAGATGGTGGACAGGCTTTGGGGAGTCAGGAGGTGAGTTACTCGCCATAGTATTCCCAGCTTCTGGCCTGCTCTTGTAGCTACTCTGTTAATGTGGTGAGTCCAGTTGAGTTTCTAGTCAATGGTAAGCCAGGATATTGACAGTAGGGTTTCAATGATGGTAACACCATTGAAGGTCAACGGGCGGTGGTTAGATAGTCTCTTACTGGAGATGGTCATAGCCTGACATTTTTGTGGCACAAATGTTACTTGCCACTTGTCAGCCCTACCTTGGATATTGTCCAGATCTTGTTGCATTTGAACACAGGCTATTTCAGTATCTGAGGAGTCATGAATGGTGCTGAACATTGTGCAATCATCGACGAACATCCCCACTTCTGACCTTATGATGGAGGGATGGTCATTGATGAAGCAGCCGAGGATGGTTGGGCCGAGGACACTACCCTGAGGAATTCCTGCAGAGATGTCCTGAAGCTGAGATGATTGACCTCCAACAACCACGACCATCTTCCTATGTGTCAGGTGTGACTCCAACCACCAGAGAGTTTGCCCCCGATACCCATTGATTCCAGTTTTGCCAGGGCTCCTTGATGCCACACTCGGTCGAATGTAGCCTTGATGTCAAGCGCTGTCACTCTCATCTCACCTCAGGAATTCAGCGCTTTTGTCCATGTTTGAAGCAAGGCTGTAATGAGATCAGGAACTGAGTGACCCTGGCAGAACCCAAACTGGGCATCACTGAGCAGGTTATTGCTGAGCAGGTGCTGCTTGATAGCACTGTTACTGACACCTTCCATCACTTTACTGATGGTCAAGAGGAGACGGATGGGACAGTAACTGGCCGGGTTGGATTTGTCCTGCTTTTCATGTACAGGACATACTTGGGCAATTTTCCACATTGTCGGATAAATGCCAGTGCTGTAACTGTACTGGAACAGCTTGGCTAAGGAAGCGGCAAGTTCTGGAGTACAAGTCTTCCATGTTATTTCCAGAATGTTGTCAAGGTTCATAACCTCTGCATTATCCTGTATTTTTTGATGTGATGTGGAGTGAATCAAATTTGCTCTGTAACACTGGGAACCTCTGGGGGAGGCCGAGATGGATCATCCACTCGGCTCGTCTGGCTGAAGATTGCTGTGAAAGCTTCAGCCTTAACTTTTGCACTGTTGTACTGGGCTCTTCCATCATTGCGGATAGGGATATTTGTGGAGCCTCCTCCTCCACTGAGTTGTTTAATTGTCCACCACCATTCACGACCGAATGTGGCAGGTCTGCAGAGCTTAGACCTGATCCATTGGTTGTGGGATTGCTTAGTTCTGTCTATCACTTACTGCTTTTGCTGTTTGGCGTGCAAGTAGTCCTGTTTGGCGGCTTCACCAAGTTGATACCTCATCTTCAGGTATGCCTGGTGCTGTTCCTGGCATACCTTCCTGTACTGTCCATTGAACCAGGGTTGATCCCCTGGCTTGATAGTATTAGTTGAGTGGGGGATATGCCGGGCCATGAAGTTACAGATTGTGCTGGAGTACAATTCTGCTGCTGTTGATGGCCCACAGCACCTCATGGATGCCCAACCTTGAGCTGCTAGATCTGTTCAAAGTCTGTCCCATTTAGCGTGGTGATAGTACCACACAACACGGTGGAGGTTATTCTCAATGTGAAGGCAGGACTTTGTCTCCATAGGACTGTGCGATGGTTACTCTTACTGATACTGTCATGGACAGATGCAACTGCAGCTGGCAGATTGGTAAGTATGAGGTCAAGTATGTTTTTCCCTCTTGTTGGCTCCCTCACCACCTGCCACAGAGCCAGTCTAGCAGCTATGTCCTTTAGGAGCCAACCAGCTCGATCAGTAGAACTGCTGCTGAGCCACACTTGGTGGTGGACATTGAAATCCCCCACCCAGACTACATTTTGCACAGGGATTAGAAAATAAACATTATTTTAATAAACATAATCCTTAGATAGGGGTCAGGAGAAAACAATGTGATACTAACACCAATTTCCTAATCAGAAACTTTGAACCCCTAGCAGCTTGTTGCTGCATTTTCCAATCTTTTTCATTCAGAGCTACACACTCACCTCTTCCCAATTGCCAAGTGCTTGGTGGGGGATATTTTTCCTTCATTATGTCATGGGATGTGAGTGTTAGTAGCAAATTGCCCTTGAATCTTGTGGACAACTTCCAAGGACAGTTCGGAGTCGACCACATCACCATGGGTCTGGAGTCATTTGTAGACCAGACTGAGACAGTGGATTTCCTTCCTAAAGGACATTAGCAAGCCAGATGGATTTTTTCCATGTCCCAGAACATTAACCTTGGTCTCTGGATTACTAGCCCAGTGACATTGCCATTGTGCCACCATCTTGCCTACAATTCCGTGACTGTTTTGTGTGAATATGTGCACTAACGGGATAAGACAGGGTATTGAACCAAAGCAAGCATGGGGTCCTCAGGCAGGTCATAAAAATAGGGGTGACCAAATTTTTTGGCGTTGCCTGACATTCAGCACAGTTGAAGCTAAGGCAACTGGATAACAGGGTGGGCACTGTGATCCAGCCTGATTTCTGTTTCCCTCTGCTCCTGATTCCTCCCCTAACTGCCATGTCTCTTTCAGTCATCTGTAAAGGCTGAGCATTGGGAATTGCGCATGAAGCACTCTGCCATTCTTCAAAGGATTTATTTTCTTTTAAACGTTATATGATTTTAGAATGGAGACATCTCTTCCTCTACTAAGACACGTACAATTTGCGGGCAACGAGCTGATAAAATGCATCTATTTGCTGTCTGGAAGCAGCAGCTTTTAAAGCAATTGATACATGCAGTTTAACAGACAGATTATATTGCCTGGTGCTCTGGTGACTTTGATGCAGATGGCCGTGTATTCCATTACTTCTAAGTAAATGGTGATGAATTGCAAACTGTGCTTGAGATTTCTTATTGTCACAGGATGTAATGCCGTTATTGTTTTCGCACCTAAAGCAATCAACATTATGGACAACATAATTTCAAGCAGCATGCTTGAACACAAACAGCTACCTGTTCACTCCCTCTCTGTCTGGAAGGGTGGGGTTGAGAAAGAGGACATGCTGGTATATATCACACCAGAAAATGTCACCTTGTTAGACCTTGCCAAGGAAAGATGCTGTATAAATCATTCGAAAATTTGACCCATGGGGTGTGAGACCAATTTGATATAATTCAGCATCCTGCTTATATGTGTGTATTACTTCCTCAATAAATAAATGTCCTCACAACTGAATACTCCTTTTCAGCTCCCCCTCTATGTGTCACAAGGAACATTTAGAGATAGTAGGAACTGCAGATGCTGGAGAATCTGAGATAACAAGGTGTAGAGCTGGATGAACATAACAGGCCAAGCAGCATCAGAGGACCAGGAAAGCTGATGTTTCCGGCCAAGACCCTTCTTCAGAAAATGAACATTTAAGTTGTTTTATCACAAGGATGTACCCATCCCCAATTAAAACGCTGTTAACTGTTTTCACCACTAACAGTATGGAGTCAATTGCAAGGTTTTCTTGAGTTCAAAAAGATCACATTTATATGAAAAATAACAAAGATGCAATGTCATACGCACAGCCTTCAGGTAGTTGGATACGAAGCTAAAGTGTCTACTATAAAAGATGTTAAGTGGATATGTTGTTTAAAGTCCTTATAGTGTCCTTGAGGATAAGGTTTTAACCTGTGACCATGAGGATGGAATCTTATAGGAGTCTGAGTGATATGAATTATTTGACAGAATTGGGTGACAAATGGAGAGTGGTCCATCTCGACACCGAAATCATTCTACACCACCTTGTATGTTTTGCAGAAGTGCTGCGGTATGATTCTGCTAGGCAGTGATGAATTGTCAATTGATGGTGATTATTGCTTGATAAAGGCCTTGTTAACAGCCCAAATTGCCTCATAAGTATTCAACCAAGATCCATATCCCTCTATTCCCTTCCTAATCATGTGCTTCCTGAATGCTGTTATTGTGTCTACTTCCACCACCTCCTCTGGCAGCACGTTCCAGGCACTCATCTCGCTTTGTGTGAAAAAAATGCCTGGCACATCTCTTTTAAACGCCACCCTCCAACCCGCACTCTGAGCCTGTCCCCTAGTAATTGACCCCTCCACCCTGGGAAAAAGCCTCATACTTTCCATTCTATCCATCTATCACAACCTTATAAACTTCTATCAGGTTGCCCCTCAACTTTCTGCATTCCAGTGAAAACAAATCCAGTCTATCCAACCTTCCTTCACAGCTGAAGTCCCTCATGAATGCGGCTATTGTGTCTGCTTCCACCCCCTCCTCTGGCAGCGTGTAGGGCATGTAGGGTTCGTGGAGTCAGTTGTTGGGTTGGGTGAGAGCGCATGGGGAAGATGTTGCAGGCAGTAGTGAGGATGGTAGAGCATGGACCTTGGTTGAAGGTGGGCAAGTAGCAGAGGTAGAGTGTGTGTGTGTCTGTCTGTGTGCGTGTATCTGTGTGCATGTTTGTGTGTGTGTGTGTGTGTGTGTGTATGTGTGAGTCTGTGTGTGTGTCTGTGTGCGTGTGTGTGTGTGTGTGTATGTGTGAGTGTGCATGTGTGAGCATGTGAGTGTGTGTATGTGTGTGCGTGTGAGTATTTGTGTGTCTGTGTATGTGTGTGTGTTTGTGTGTGTGTGTATGTGAGTGTGTGAGCATGTATGTGTGTGAGTGTGTGCGCGTGTGTGTGTCTGTGTATCTGTGTGCGTGTGTGTATGTGAGTGTGTGTGTGTTTGTGTGTATGTGTATGAGTCTATGTGTGTGTGTATGTGTGTGTGTGAATGTGTGTGTGTATGTGAGTGTGTGAGTGTGTGTGTTTGTCTGTGTTCGTGGGTGTGTGTCTGTGTATGTGTGTGTGTATGTGAGTATGTGAGTGTGTGTGTGTGTGTGTGTGTTTGTGTGTACGTATATGAGTCTGTGTGTGTGTGTATGAGTGTGTGTGTGAATGTGTGTGTGTATGTGAGTGTGTGAGTATGTGTGTTTGTCTGTGTACGTGTGTGTGTGTCTGTGTATGTGTGTGTATATGTGAGTTTGTGTGTGTGAGTGTGTGTGTGTGTCTGTGTATGTGTGTGCGTGTGTTTATGTGAGTGTGTGTGTGTGTGTGTGTTTGTGTGTACGTGTGAGTCTGTGTGTGTGTGTATGAGTGTGTGTGTGTGTATGAGTTTGTGTGTGAATGTGTGTGTGTATGTGAGTGTGTGTGTTTGTCTGTGTACGTGTGTGTGTGTCTGTGTATGTGTGTGTGTATGTGAATGTGTGAGTGTGTGTGTGTGTGTGTGTGTGTGTGGAGGGGAAGAGAGAGAGAGTGTGTGTGTGTGTGTTGGGGGATGGGGGGTAAGAGAGAGAGAGAGTGTGTGTATGCGTGTGTGTGTGGGGGGGAAGAGAGAGAGAGAGTGTGTGTGTAGTGGTATGGAACTTGGAAAACTGGAGGAGGGCATTGACCTTCTTCCTATAGTGCTGGACATTCCTTCAATTGGCTGAGAGTGCTCTAAACAAGGTAGCAAATCTCAGACCAGATGGGCATGGAATGGTGTTCTGGTGTTCTGTTGCTGGCCCTGGGATGGATTAAATCCTGCACCAGCACCATCCCATTCAGCAAAATCTCCACGAACCTGCCTGCAAAGTGGGTCCTGATATACCCCTGTCTGTCATGTCCGGCAAATGTAAGGAACTGTGCTTTAAAGACGGTGCAGATGCAAAGGATGTAGGTGGATTCTGGTATATCCACTGAGTGGTAACTTGTTCTGGGACCCAGCATGTGGTAAGATGGGGAGGAAATCAGCCATGGGAAATACCATAGAGATGGGATGGGGTGAGTTTGGTAGAGTGAGAAAGCTCAAAACTCCACACAAATTGGACTTCGCCACAAAATCATAAGATTCAGTCCAGGATGTTTGTTTGGTGTCTCAGACGTCAACAGTAATGAATTTTCAGCTCGCAATGTTCTTTTTAATTAATATTGTAGCTGGACACTTTTTCTTTCTGAGAAACAGAGAGAGAGTGCTTGGGCTGTTTTCAGTGGTGCATCATCAGTTTCATTTCTTCTCACCATCAAAACAGTTTCTTGCAATGCAAACTTATTTGTGCATCCCATTCCTACAGAAGTTCAGTTTTCATGCTTGTTAATTTCAGGTGATGTTCCATCTCCAATATGTGAAGATTCTCAGAAAACAGTATATCAACATAGGAGATGGAACCCTTTTCAAATCTCCCCAGGAGGGCTTGCTAGCTAGTGTTGAATAAAATATTAATTTCATCTTGGCTATCTCTTGTTTATTCCATGTTGATTTCCTGAAACTTGGCCACTTGTGTGATCAGGTGATGCCTGTGATCATTTTAAATGAGCGGTTTGATCTCTTTTTAACTTCAGTCCATGAAAGTCCTAGGTATTAAATCAAACAACGGAATTTCAAAATGAATACTCCATAATGTATATCAGTGTGACAACGTGAGCAGTAGTTTTAGCCTACCACGGGGTAACCCAGCAGTATATCCATCTTCTCAGGCCATGAGAAGACCTCAAACTGGGCAGTCCCTGAATAGTCAGGGGCTTATCCCACCATGGTCCATCTGCTTCAATGGGATGGGAGTTGGGAATCTCAGTGCAACATGAACAGAATCCATTGTCAAACTCTTAATCCATGCCAACTCTTCAGCTGGCAAGTTGGAACATAGAACATAGAACATTACAGCGCAGTACAGACCCTTCGGCCCTCGATGTTGCGCTGACCTGTGAAACCAATCTGAAGCCCATCTAAGCTAAACTATTCCATTATCATCCATATGTTTATCCAATGGACTGTGTGTGCAGCACTGACAGATGTCTTTCATCCAGTCAATAACATGCAAGGCAGCTGTGAAAGAACTTGATGGATTGGGGGTTGACAGAGCTTCCCTACACGAGGCTGAGAGCAGATCGCCGACAGAAAAAACATTGCATGTTCATCCAGCGGCAGATGTATGAGCAAGGTATAGGCTTTGCTGTGAGGAGCTTGCTACACTTGATGACAAAACCCTTCAGAAACTGGCTTGGAATCTGTTCCCCCTACCAACCTCTCAACTCAAGCAGTTCCTGTTGACCTCGGAGTACCTGTGCTCTAAAGCTGTGTCTCACCACAGAGGCAGAAGACCAGTTCTGTGAGACTGTGACACGGCACACAGCAGAAGTCCTGAGTCAGGACATCTTTTCCTGCTGGGAGTTCCAATACACGAGTAAGTGCAGAATATGAAGACTTGGCCTGCTGCCTGGGGCATCACAGACTGGGTGAGATAACTGAGAACAGACAGAGACTACTTGAGCTTTTCTGCTCGTATGAGCTTTGTGTAACTAATACCTTCTTTCAAAAAAGAACAATTTAAAAGGTAAAAACCAAAAGAAGTAAATGAGAAACAAAAGCAGAAATTGCTGGAAAAGCTCAGCAGGTCTAGTAGCAGATGTGGAGAGAAATCAGAGTTAAATCTTTCCAATTAATTCCCACAGTGCCCCAGCACAGACTGATACAGATCACGGCCTGGTGCGCATCAGGCTTGGATGCAACACTTAAAAGGTTTTTCATTCAAAGCAGAAATACCATCCTTGTATCAGGATCAGCTATACAGCCAACCCAGATAACAACAACAGTTCAATGAGTTGTTTGACCAGGAGCATTTATTGGCCATTCTGAACTGCCCTGGAGTAGGTTCTGGTGAGCTGCCTTCTTGAACCACTCCACTCCTTGGGGTGCAGGGACACCCACAATCCTGTTACGAAGTTAGTTCCACGATTCGGACCCAGCATCAGTGAAGAAACAGGATGATATAGTTCTGGGTCAGGATGGTGAGTGACTTGGAGAGGAACTTGCAAGTGGTGATGGTCCCACGTATCTGCTGCTCTTGTCCTTCTAATTCCATGGTCTTGAGACACACAGTTTTCGATCGACTTGTCAATTGCAGAGTCTCTGACATTCGATCTTACTGCATTCCCTCACCACAAACATGTTGATTATCATGCCACTGCATGAGTTCCACTTCGGGAAGCCGGGAGGCTAGAGGTAAGTACAATGCCAGTTTGAGATAACCAGGTGTAGAGCTGGATGAACACAGCAGGCCAAGCAGCATCATAGGAGCAGGAAGGCTGACGTTTTTGTTTCACTTTGGCCCAGATGGACTCTCATTGCAGGGTGAATTAAATTTTGTGGTGGTATTGAAAACAAAGGAATGAGAAATCTACTCAGAACTGGTATGTAAAGCCAGTATAATACAGTATGAGAAAGATAGGAGACTATTCAGTCCATTGTGTCTGTGTAGTCTCTCTGAAAGAGTAGCTCAGCAAATCCAGCTCCTCTGCACACTCACTGAAGACCTGCAATTGCTTTTCTTCAGTTGCTTGTCTAATAGGCTCATGCAGGATGAAGAAGAGTTGCTACAGTATCTAAGTGATGCAAGCTGACCAGGGCTGCTCAGAAACAAATCATGATCACAGACCTTCTGTGCCTCCACACTTGAAAGCAGCCAGCAATCCCCTGGATGTTCCAGAGGTGCAGATCTAGAAGCCTACTGTCAGTGTGAACAACAACAGAGAGAGGACACAAACTACAAGTTAAAGCTGTAGTGATCAATAAGAACCTGGACCATTTGAAAAAAAACCCAACAAAGTACAACTTCCATGCAAAATGGAAAAATTAATTTCTGTTTGTATCTGTAAAAGGTAAGAGCATTTGTCTTACATTTCACCAAAGTACATTGATAAGCATAAGGGGAATTTGGAGCCACACCACACAATGATGTTCAATAAATCCAAGTTTTCCCTGAACAGTATGCTTCAGACAAAGAAAGCTGATGAGCTGAAAGCCATTTTGAAACCTTAACAGTAATTTTTTTTCTAAACCAGCAGCTAAAGGTGAGACAACACACAAGAAATGATTCACAGATGATGAAATGATCCCTCGGGTGTCCTCCCTACTGCCTGTCTGCCTTCTGGTCACTTAGCATAGGTCTTTCACCACTCTCCAACAGGCAAGGGTGACCCCCCAAAGTCTCAACAAGATTCCACTCCTTGTTCCTGTGTTCCCAATGTCAACACAGCAACATCACTGGCAATTAAGGAATAAATATGTTTTAAGACTCAGCGTTACATCATTCACTAAATCAAATTTAGCTTAAAAAGTATCCAATCTTTTCTGTTAATTTAACGCAAGCTTTTGTGAATTTATGGTTATTTTTGAAACAACTGAGAATTAAATTGGACAGATGTTTCAGTATTGAACGCAAATTTGCCAGCTTACAACAAATGCCCTAAATGAATCCTCCACATTAACCAGGTTAGGCTTAATGAACGAATGAATCATTTGCATTCAACATCACACTGACTGCCAAATGCTGATTTTAATCCTCAGGGTGTTCTTCTCCATAATACAGGCCCTTCACCATTCACCTCTCTCCAGCTTGGGCTCCAGTTTATTGGATTTCAAGTTGATTCTTCTATTCTTGGCACAGTTTCTTTTTAACCTATCAGTGTGGACTGTTTATTATTACTGAACCATTTCAACTGAGAACATTGGAGATCAGCTCGTCTTTCCTTGACATCTTGCTATCTTTCTTAGTCAAGGTCTGGCTCTCTCAGTCATTTTTCTGCCACTATCTCTGGCTTGCACATGGCTGTTAGCATTTCAGATTCGAAAATCAATCTTTTTCACAAATTGTGACTTCCACAGTTCACTAAATCGTCAGTCTTTGCATAACCCTCTCTTTTAAGTTAATGTTGAATCATCCATATAGAAAGCATTGTTTTAGAGCACACCTTACCCTCCCCTTCAATCCTGTGTTCCCTGCGCCTCCCATCTTCTGGGAGTGGTGTGGGCAGGTGTTTATGATGATGGAAGGGAGATTTGGATGTGTTCTCTCCTCTCTTTTTCTGTCTCTCCTTTTTGTTTCTTTTTCTTTTGATGTCATGGGGAGGGTGGAATGGCATTGGTGGTGACTGGATTGGGAACTCCTGGCTTTGTAGGCCCGACGCATGGTCTCCCAGAATTGGTAGTGAGATGTCAGCTGCATTGATGAAGGAGCGGGATCTTCTGGCTGCAGTAGGCCCAGAGCATGGACCTTACAAAAGTGCTGGAGCCATATTTGGGATCCTGGCCAATGATGATGAGCTCTACTTAAGAACTTTCTTTTCGCTTTTTTCTACCTCAAAATGTGTTGTGGCAACAGAACACTTTTCACTGTACCTCCCCAGATATATGTGACAATAAATAAATCATCCTTTCATTAATTTGTCTGAATTTGGGCATGAGCAGGCAGATTGACATGATGGAGTGAAGTTTCAGTTAAATGGCAAACCTGATGGTGGTATCATTGCTACCTTAACAGTAGGCCTGTCGTAGGGCCACAGAGACTCAAACCCATTCGGATTTAGGTGACAGTCAATTGTTACTCGTTTCATTTTTCTATGGTTTCTTTTGAGTCAGAGAAAGTACGATTGCTTGTCCTAAGTCCACTTGCTGCCCTGAATTTCCTCTCCTGCTCTTCGGTGAGGCCTTTCCCAATTCCCTTTGCTATTCTTGAGTTATCCTTTCACGCACCAACTTGTGGGTTTTCAGGAACTGTCTGGTCCCCAAGAATTTTGATTCCTGTCTATTGTACAAGGTAATGGTTCTGAAAGGGTCAATGCTAGAGACTGCATTAAGCCGCACCAAATTTGGGTGGGGGAAAGGGCAGAACATCCTAGAATTCACAGGTCTCCCAATCCGACATGGTGGCAGTGGAGTGGATTGGAATTCAATTGAGCTGCATCACATAGAATGGCAGAGTAGACTCGATGGGCCGAACTGCCTACTTCTGCTCCTATGATCTTGTTGCTTAGAAAGGGACCAAAGACACTGACTTAAAATGGCTACGGGCTACATTCCCTCTAACGTTTTCTTTTCTGTGCAGACCTCTGGGTGTGGCGATGACTTCTGAAACTGAACAGACAGTGCTGGGATTGGCATTGACGTGCTGATCGGTGCACCGCTTGAACGTGTTTTAGAACATAGAACATAGAACAGTACAACGCAGTACAGGCCCTTCGGCCCACGATGTTGTGCCAACCTATTATCCTACTCTAAGATCAAACTACCCTGCATGCCCCACATTTTACTATGATCCATGTGCCTATCCAAGAGTCGCTTAAATGTCCCTAATGTATCTGACTCCACTACCACTGCCGGCAGCGGTGACTGGGTGTGGCATCAAGGAGCCCTGGCGAAACTGGAATCAATGGGTATCAGGGAGCAAATTCTCTGGTGGTTGGAGTCACACCTGACACATACGAAGATGGTCGTGGTTGTTGGAGGTCAATCATCTCAGCTTCAGGACATCTCTGCAGGAGTTCCTCAGGGTAGTGTCCTTGGCCCAACCATCTTCAGCTGCTTCATCAATGACCTTCCCTCCATCATAAGGTCAGAAGTGGGGATGTTCGTCGATGATTGCACAATGTTCAGCACTATTCATGACTCCTCAGATACTGAATTAGAATTAGAATAACCTTTATTGTCACATGGACTTGAATGAGTGCAGTGAAAAGTTTGTAATATCGTCACTTGGTGCCATCTTAGGTACAGGGTACCTACGTACAGATACTTTAAGTGTTTCACAGAATTGAAATAATTAAAAGAAAGATTAGCATGGGAATACAGTGTTTAAAAATCCAGAATGAGAATAAAAAGTGTCTATAAGTTATAGTCCTTATAGACCTTTTGCAACATGAGTCCGCGTCCATTAGGCTTCAGAACACGAGGCCATGCAACCTCCACACATCGGCCGCTGTCCAGGACTTGCTCTGCTGCCACTTTGGGACTTAGCCCGCGCTTGGTCTGCTACTCCCCCGGGCTCCAGCCGTGACTCGCTTTGCTCCCAGCTCCAGGACTCGGCCCACACTTGCTCCGCTGATCTGCATGATCTGGACAATATCCAGGCTTGGGCTGACAAGTGGCAAGTAACATTCGCGCTACACAAATACCAGACTGTGACCATCACTTTTTGTGAAACCAATGTGGATTAAACAAAATGTAGCCTGAATGGAAATGAATATTTTACTGAAAAGCAATGAAATCAGTCGAACACCCTTCTTGGGAGGTGTGAAAAGACCATCACCTCCTGTGGGACCATTAAGCCTTCACATGTTGGAGATGACCCCCACTCTCATCAAGCTTGCAGACATATCTTCTCCAGGTACAGACTTCCACAAACAAGCTGCTCATTGAAAGAGTGCACAGTTGGCAGTGCAAAGCATGAAAGATGGATTAAATACAGCAGAACTGATGATAAGCTGGAGAAGGCTCTCTCTGTCTTTTGAGAAGAAAAGCACCTAAGAAGAGAAATGAGAAAACCAAGAACTTAAAAAAGATAACTTGCATTTTCATGACTGCTGATGGTCCAACAAACTGTTGTGGTAGGTTATTTTACAAAATAATCTCAGAAACTTCGAGGTACAGATCAGCCTGTTGCATTTTCACAGTACCTCTGTTTGCTGCATCAATATCTGAGCATGCTTATGTGGTTTAACTAACTTCTCTTTTAACCTGACTACTTTCTTGTTAAGAATAAATAGAAATGAGTCTTAAATGATTTATGAAATTACCTAAAACTCTCCATGTCGTTCTAATCCCAGCTGGAAATTCATGTGGATTAATTCATGTCAGAGCCAAACTGCCTCTGAACAAAACCAACCAACCATCACAGTCTCAGGTTAAAACCTTAGTGCACTCAAAGAACAGTAAACTGTATATTCTTTTATCTTCCTGTTGTATTGGATACTGTTCTCTTTTAGGTTGGTATCTGTGCATATTTACATGTGAGAGAGAGACGGCTGAAGTGACCTCCTTGAAGACCATATGTTTAAAGTTGCATCTTTCTGATTTCTCTCTGGGTTAGCACATAATAAACGTGCTCATTTTTTAACTCAAGAAAACCTTGTGATTGAGAGATAGTAGGAACTGCAGATGCTGGAGAATCTGAGATAACAAGGTGTAGAGCTGGATGAACACAGCAGGCCAAGCAGCATCAGAGGAGCAGGAAGGCTGATGTTTCGGGCCTAGACCCTTCTTCAGAAA
>NC_063342.1:69023988-69040638 GCF_021869965.1 Rhincodon typus
CCTATGATGCTGCTTGGCCTGCTGTGTTCATCCAGCTCTACATCTTGGTATCTCAGATTCTCCAGCATCTGCAGTTCCTACTATCTCAGAGTCAATTTCTGCTGACCACGTCTGTAAAAATCGAGTGATGGTGCCTCTTCATCTTCACTGGTCTTCCTCCTCTTCTGAATTAGAACATTCTTGTTCTTTCTTCTCTGAAGTGTAAAAGGGACAAGGGCTGGATTGAGTTACGGGGAGGACTGAGGAGAAAGAATTGTGTGTCTTTGCACCATCTACAGCTTGAGAAACAAAAGAAACTGGGAGTGCAAAGGGAGTAAGAGAGTAAGGTATTCATTTATCCTCTCCAACGACCCTTCCAATGGTGCTGCTTTCTATGTTGGTTAGCACTAGCTCCTTCATGGGGGCAGCTAGTCTTCCTCCTGCTCAGTGCTGCTTCCCCCTGTATGTTCCACCTTCTCTTGCAAGGCCAAAGGAAGTGTGTTAGTTAACGTCCTGTATCATGTCTCAGTGATGTTGTCCTCTTGGTTAGACAGTTGCCAATGTGGTGAGCTGTGAGTCGTGGCTATTAGGCTTGTAGCAGCGCTAAGTGTGCAAGGAATGAGGTGAAGAATATGAATTGAAGGGTTGATTATTGATTGGTCGGTGACGGGTATGTGATAAATCAACCAGAGTGTGTGACTTGTGATGCAATTACTGTGACCTGTGGACTGAGGATTGAACTCTGTCACCTCGCCAACTTACTTCAAATCATTAAACATTTTCCTGTGCTTTATCTGTAATCTTGGAACTACATTTCTCGCAATGATCTTGATCTTCCCAACAGCTCCTGAGCAGAAGGCTATATTCCCATCAAATAGCAGAGCTAACTCTGAATGAACCTTTCCGCTTCCTCAAATACCTTTACGTTTGAATGTTCTTGGGCCTGGAGGGCCTGCTACATGATGCTTCTCCTTCTCTCCACATCTTTCGCCAATCCTTTTGCATATTATTGGAAAACTTTATTGCTCAGCTCTTTTGCATGTTTAACTGTTGTTCACTCTTACATAAACTCAGCTCACAAAAGATGCCCATCCTTCAAGTACCAATGCACCTCCCCTTTAAGAAGCACAGGGTGCCTTTAATTAGCAGCAGCGGTCTTTAAGGATATTGGGCCCCCTATTGTTGCATGTGGCAAATGATTTGCGGGAGGGGAGCAATAATAGCTTAAAACAACGGGAAGCACAAACGTAATGTGCCTCCTTCACTGCATTGAACAGGCCCCTGTGGATTGTGTACTGTAATCACCCCATCCATTTCTGGGGCCGGGAATATGTAATTTAATCCAATGTAACTCAGTAATGTTCAAGAGAGTTTGCTATGAGAGTTAAACATGCGTTGTCACCCAGTTCAACTCTACCGACTGTACTGGTGATAGCGATGATTGTTTATTTATGCTGATTAGAGCAGTTTAATTTGAATAATTTTATGTCTGTTTTATGATCTCAATTTGCATAGGCCAGCTGTTATGTGTGAGCGCTTGCAGATGGTCTGGTAAAACAGTGAGCTTCAGGGAAATGAGCCCCTATCCTACAGTCCCCACTCCCTCCTATACTGCTTCCCAACATTTTATTAGATGCTTGAAATCCATCAATCACAGGTTTACCAAACACTTATACCTTTCATCAGTTCTCTCAACCCATGATTAACTCCTGTAGCTTTTTTTTTAGAGCTCTTTCAGCCAGCATTTTGTTACAAGGCCTTTTTGAAAGTTCAAACAAGTTATGTTATAAGATTTTCCATTATCTACTTTATCTATTGAGCCTTCAAAACCTGTAAGGTCTCTTAGCAACCAGGATCATTCATTCTATACTGACTGATACTTAGGAAGTTATTGTCAAATAGGTACAGTTCTAGCTTTTGAATAAATTGCTTTAATCTGTTACCAATGTTTAAACAAATAAGCTTATAGTTGACTGGGTTGCATTTACTTTTTTTAAAATATGGGGATGATGTTTAGTTTCTTTAACTCAGCCCTGTCGATTCTCACTGATGCACAATGATCCCTCTATGATGATGGATTGAGCCCTCAGAAATCTCCTCCTCTTTTTCCACATTCTAGGAAGAGAGAGTAACTTGCACGTGTAAAGTATTTTTCATGAACTCGGGTCTATTCATCAAGGTTTTAATTTTGATGTGCAATTTTAAGACAGGAAACGAGGCAGCCATTCAGCAGTAGGCAAGATCCCAGAAACAGGATTATGAGGATGAGCAGATTCTGTTTTAAGGAAAATCCATGGGATGTGGGCATTGATGGCAAGGTTTCTAACTACACTTGAGAAGATGCTGGTGAGCTATCTTCATGAACAACTGGTTGGGGCGTCTGGGGTGCTGTTTGGGAGGAAGCTGCAGAGTTTTGAATCGAAAGTGATAAGAAATGGTGAAAGTGCCTCTAAATCACAATGGGGTATGACACGGAGGGCTTGGCATTCCTATGAATCTGCTGTCCTTGAGGAGTTTGCGGTGTGGAAGTTGCTGTTAGAGGAGCCTTGGAGAGTTAGTGCTGTCTGTCGGTGATATAGGAGATGAATGTTTTTGAGGCGTGGATGGATTATCAATCATTTTACTTGCTTTGCCTTGGATGGTGACTAGCTTCTTGAGCATTGTCAGAGCTGTTGCCACCAGGCAAGTGGATCAATGTACTTCTGACCTGAACCTTGTAGACGGACTCTGAGGAATCATGGAGGTGAGTTACTCACTTCTGAACTCCCAGCCTCTGGCTTCCTCTTGCAGTCTCAGCACGGCCTGTAATTTTGATCATGTTTGTTTTTTGGTAGATATTGTTCAGAATATTACTGGGGAGAACTCTTGATTTGAAAAAGCCCTGTGGAATCCTTGACTAGCCTGGAGCATTGGATAGGCTCAATCCCTTTTGAGTGAAGAAGTGCCTCTGCATCATCCAGCTCTTAATAAATATTTCTAATCAATCTGTTCAGAGATAGTGTGACACCCTCTGGAGCAGGTGGTTCTTGAACCCATGTCCCCTAGCCCAGATGTGGGACAACACCACAAGAACCCAATCCAGCCAGCTCTTATGTATTGAGCTTAACTTTACCTGATGTTGTTAATGTCCTATAGAAGGAGTGATTTCAATAATTTTAACACCGATAATGTATGACTGCCTGGGAGGCAGGAGAATCAAAAGTTACCAGGACTAGATGGGAATGTGGATTCCAACACAAAAACACATCAGCCATGATCTTATTGAACGGTGGAGCAGGCCTGAATGATCTATTTCTGCTCTTGTTGTGTATGTTCCTACATCTGTATGTACCTTGCAGACAGTGGACAGGCATTGTGGAGATTGAGGTTGAGTTAGACTGAGGTTGAGTTACTTGCTGCAGAATTCCTAACCTCTGACCTAGCCTTGTAGTTACAGTATTTAAATAGAGTCACAGAGTCATAGAGTTGTATAGCGTGGAAACAGACCCTTCGGTCCAACTTGCCCATGCCGACCAGATATCCTAAATTAATCCAGTCCCATTTGCCAGCAGTTGGCTCATATCCCTCTAATGGCTAGTCGAGTTCGGTTTCAGGTCAATAGTTACTCCCAGGATATTGACAGTGGTGGATTCAGTGATGGTGATACTATTGAAGGGGTGACAGTTAAATTGTCTCTTGTTGAGACGGTCATTGCCTAGCACTTGTGTTGGACGAATGTTACTTGCTACTTATCAGCCCAAACCTGGATATTGTCCAGATGTTGTTGCATTTGAACATGGACGGCTTCAATATCTGAGGAGTTGTGAATGGTGCTGAACATTGTGCAATCATCAGCGAACATCTTCAACCCTGATCATATGATGGAGGGAAGGTCATTGTTGAAGCAGCTGAAGATGGTTGGGCCGAGGACTCTACCCTGAGGAACATCTGCAGAGATGTCCTGGAGCTGAGATGACTGACCTCCAACAACCACAACCATCTTCCTATGTGTCAGGTGTGACTCTAACCAATATGGAAAGTTTGCCCCCTGATTCCCATTGATTCCAGTTTTGCCAATGCTCCTTGATGGCTGAAACTGGTCAAATGTGGCCTTGATGTCAAAGGTAGTTACTCATATTATCATCAGATGGAGCATAAGACCATAAGAAATAGGAACAGAAAAAGGTCTTGAGCCTGCTCCACCATTCAATAGGATCATAGCTGATCTAATATTCCTCACGTCCACTTTCCTGTGTTTGACCCATAACCCTTAATTCCCCTACTGATCAAGAACCTATCTCAGTCTTAAATATACTCAAAGATTCTGCTCTCACAGCTCTCCGTGGCAAGGATTTCCAAAGACTCACAGCCCTCTGAGTGAAGAAATTCCTCCTCACCTCAGTCTTAAATTGGTGCCCCTTTATTCTGAGACTATGCCCTCTGGTCCTAGGGTCTCCCAAGAGGAGAAACATCCTCTCAGCATTTACCCTGGCAAGCCCCATAAGAATCCTGTATATTTCAATGAGATCACCTCTCAGTCTTCTAAACTCCAATAAGTAGAATTCTAACCTGTTTAGCTTTTGCTCATAAGACATTCAAAGATCACCCGAGTGAACCTCCTCTGAACTGCCTCCGATGAAATAGTATCTTTCCTTAAATAAGGGGATCAAAACTGCTCACGATAGTCCAGATGTGGTCTCTCCAGAAGCTTGTACAACTGCAATAAGACTTCCCTTCTCTTATACTCTTACCCGTTTGAAATAATAGCCAGCATCCCATGAGCCTTCCTGATTACCTGCTGCCCCTGTGTGCTAGCTTTCTGTGTTTCAAACACCAAGGGACTCCACATCTGCATTATTAATGAGAGCAGCCAAATATTTACTGATGTGAGATTCTCGAGAAAATTTGCAGTGCATTTGATCTATTTTCTTAATCCACATGTGAGGCTTTCCTTGTTTAGATTATATACTCCACCATGTGCAATGTAGAGTTTGTTGTCCTCATTATGTCACTGATATTTTTGGTTGGTTTTCTTGCGTCCTGTTTTACACACAAGGAATATGGAGGGTGGTAAATGAGGTCTATTTTCCAGCAGATGTGGATACTATTTGGTTGACTTCATCTGCGCCAACTCAAAATGTTATCCATTTCATCCAGACCCTCTATAATTTTACTACCTCCTTTAAATTTCCCTTTTTCGAACTTTATTTTTCTTTTGGAAAGCTATCATTGCCTCCACCACTTCTTTCTTTCAGGGCAACTGATGCTCTAAAACAAATATCTCTGAATCTCTTAAAGATCTCAAAATCAGCCTAAAAATGCCATTCCCTAAGTTGGAGCTGCCTAGTTTCCTGGATCTCTCTCACTTTCACAGTTGAATAACCTCTTGCATACGGAGTCACAGTTTATTACATTGGACCAGGAGCAGGCCTATCAATCCTCATGCATGTTTCACGTGCACTGGGCTGCACAGTGTTGAACAGAAGGGCTTTTTAAAGTTAAGCTTGAGATGTCGGTCTACAGGATATATGCCTCATTGTAGAGGTCACATGACGACTGCAGTCTAGAATAAATATTTGCGTATAACTAGAGTTGTAGAGTCAGTCAGTACAGAAACAGGCCCATTGGCCCAACTCGTTCATCCCGACTAACTTTACTAAACTGAACTAGCCCTATTTCCCCTGGTTTAGAACATAGAACATAGAACATTACAGCGCAGTACAGGCCCTTCGGCCCTCGATGTTGCGCCGACCTGTGAAACCAATCTGAAGCCCATCTAACCTAAACTATTCCATTATCATCCATATGTTTATCCAATGACCATTTAAATGCCCTTAAAGTGGGCGAGTCTACTACTTTTGCAGGCAGGGCATTCCACGCCCTTACTACTCTCTGAGTAAAGAACCTACCTCTGACATCTGTCCTATATCTATCACCCCTCAATTTAAAGCTATGTCCCCTCGTGCTAGCCATCACCATCCGAGGAAAAAGGCTCCCACTGTCCACCCTAACTAATCCTCTGATCATCTTGTATGGTTTGGTCCATAGCGCTCTAAATCTTTCCTACCCATGTAACTGTAGAAATGTCTTTTAAGTGTTGTAACTGTACCTGTCTCTACCACTTCCTCTGGCAGCTTGTTCCAAATACACACCACCCTCTGTATGAAAATGTTGCCTCTCAGGTCCCTTTTAAATCTTATCCCTCTCGCCTTGATCTTATGCCCTCTAGTTTTAGACTCCTCTACTCTGGGAAAAAAGACTGTGGCTATTCACCTCATCTATGTCCCTCATAATTTTACAAACCTCCATAAGATCACCCTTCAGCATCCTACGTACCAGTGAAAAAAGTCCTAACCTATTCAGCCTCTCCTTGTAACTCAAACCCTGCAGTCTTGGCAAAATCCTTGTAAATAATTTTTGCACCTTTCCAGGGCGACCAGAATTGTACACAGTACTCCAAATGTGGCCTTACTAATGTCTTGTACAGCCGTAACATGATGTCCCAACTCCTGTACTGAATTCTCAGTTGCATATCAATCCAAAGAAATCCTGTTGCAGCATCTCATTAGCTCATAGACAAAAATAGAAATTGCTACTCAACCTGAAACGTCAACCCTGCTTTCTCTCCACAGATGCTGCCAGGCCTGCTGAGCTTTTCCAGCAATTTTTATTCTTGTCTCTGATTCACAGCATCCACAGCTCTTTTGGTTCTCACTAGATCGTGGTGGGTCTGTACCTCAACCACATTTACCGTCTTTACTGCAATTCCCTTTAGATTCCCTCATCCAAACAAAAATCTCTCAATCTCACCCTTAAAAACTTGCAATTGATCCCACTGGGTTGCTAGATTGGCTTTGTGGGCGGAGAACTACAGACTTCTTGCACACTCTGTACACAAAACCAGTTCTTTATTCCATTTCACATGACCAGTTCCTGTCATAAAGATTGAGGCCCCTTATTGTGGATCTCCTATCATGGAGGAAATGATTTCTAATTACCATATTTGGAATTCTGCGTTCAGTTGTGGTCTCCCTGTTATAGGAAAGATGTTGTGAAACTTGAAAGGGTTCAGCAAAGATTTACAAGGATGTTGCCAGGGTTGGAGGGTTCGAGCTATAGGGAGAGGCTGAATAGGCCGGGGCTATTTTCCCTGGAGTATCGGAGACTGAGGGGTGACCTTATAGAGGTTTATGAAATCATGAGGGGCATGGACAGGGTGAATGGTCAAAGTCTTTTTCCCAGGGTAGGGGAATCAAAAACCAGACAGCATAGGTTTAAGGTGAGGGGGGAAAGATTTAAAAGGGACCTAAGGGGCAACTTTTTCACGCAGGGGTGAGGCGTGTTTGGAACGAGCTGCCAGAGGAAGTGGTGGAGGTCAGTACAATTACAACATTTAAAAGGCATCTGGATGGGGTACATGAATACGAAGGGTTTAGAGGGATATGGGCCAAATGCTGGCAAATGGGACTAGATTAATTTAGAATATCTGGTCGGCATGGACGAGTTGGACTGAAGGGTCTGTTTCCATGCTGTAAATTTCTTCAACTCTAAGACTGTGATTGCTTCATCTTTTTCAAGATCTTGATTCAATCAGTTTTCTAAAGATGAGATGCAGGCTAACTTTAAGCAACCTGTTCTCAACCCTTTAAGCTGTGCTATCTTCTTGTGAATCTTAGCTGACTCACTCATGAGCTCAGGATCAATGGAACATGAGGCACTGTGGCTAGTATTTGACATCTGTAACAGCGGAGGTAGTTCGTTCTGCAGATGGCTTCCCTCTGGCATCCCTACGTGACATTTAATTTTCTTCAATCTGAATGACCCAGCTCTTAAGTCAGTGAGCATTTTTTACAGCATTCGTCAGTCAGCCACAAGTCTCTGGTTATTCATCCTTCAGTTCATTCTGCCTACAAGCTCCTATGCTTTACAATTCCTAGATATGCCATCAGCTGCTTAATGTGTCCCTTGTGAGGGATACAGCAACAATAACCTGCATTTATTTAGCACCTTTAAGGGAGTAAAACACATGAAAGCCTTCTACAGGAAGGTTACGAAGTAAAACTTGACATGGAGCTGTGTTTGGAGATGTTAGGATAGATGATCAGAAGTCCATTCAAAGAGTCAGATTTTAAGGAGCATCTTATGGAAGGCAGGAGGGAGCTGGAGAGAGAGACTCTACTTCCTTCAATTCAGAAAAAAACATCTTTGACTAGCTCTTTGTATCCATTGTCATCCACATTTACCCCATCCCACCTTTTTCCAAGTTTTCTTCCATGTCTGTACTGAATAAAACCCCTTAAAACCTCCTCCACTTTGCCCTCCAAAGAGATCCCTGCAGCCTTCCATCCTTGATCAAACTGCTGAAATACTGTTGTTTTCTTTTTTAGATGGTGCACTTCTGGCACTGGCAATTTCATGTCCCTCTTCATTGCCTTATGGTCTGTACAAGGAATTTCAAGCAGCTATCTTAGCATCCACATTTCAAAGACCTCTAAATAAAGATCTGTAGAAGAAAATAACAAGCAGATCTCAGAAGTGCACAGAAAAGTGGATAGAATGTGAAATTTTGAGTTTCTGCCTTGTTACAAGCTTGAGTCATCTTTTTCTTAGCACCTTTCATCTTCTTAACAATACTTCTGGCTATCTCTGTCTTTTTGTAACTCCTGCACCAGTTGCTATCTTCCGTTAGCATTTGTCCTAAATAGAAAATCTTATCTATTTGCTCCAGTCTGACATCATCCATTCGAACTCCACTCAAGTTTCTTCTAGTGTATTACTTCTACCTTTGATTTATCTTTTTGGTGTTCCTATTCGATCAATATTTTAAGCTTCTAGATTTTACTTGATTGATAATATTTTGTAGAGCCTCCTCTGAATCTTCAAGTAGTGCCGTGCTGTCAGTGTAACTTAAGTTGTTGTGTTCTTGCATCCAGCTTTTATTCCGAAAGTATGCCTGAATGTTTGTACTGTGTACAGATTGAATTATGTCGGTGACAGATGCAGGCTGGTCATATTCCTCATTTCACTTGAAACATACCTGATTATCCATCTTTCAGCCTGATGCTCGCTATTTGGTCCCAGTGTAGAATCTGCATAAATCTCACATACTTTCTGGCATTTAAACTACAGATTTAACATACTTACTTTGGTGATTAACATGATTAAGAGTTCATCTATGAAGCATATAAATAAGTATCTTGTTTGTATCCAAGTGTTTATTGAATATGAAGTTATATTTTTCCTTTCTTGTTCCTATTCCAGATCTAACTGCAGACTGCACTTCCACAATTTGTGCTTCAAACGTATAAAATTCAGCCAAGCTTGGACAGACTGGATGTGGGAATGATATTTGCAGGCTTGGAGTCTAGAACATAGTATCATCATCTCAGAATACAGGACATGATGTAATGTTGGACTGGGGTGGACAAAGTTAGAAATCACTCGACTCCAGGTTATAATCCAACAGGTTTATTTGAAATGACAAGCTTTCAGAACGCTGCACTTCATCAGGTGAAGGAATGAAGGAGCGAGACTCCAAAAGCTTGTCATTTCAAATAAACCTGTCGGCCTATAACCTGGTGTCTTGTGACATCTGATTTTAGGTTGAGATGAGGAAAAAGGTATTCATTCAGAGGGTAGTGAGCCTTTAGAGTTTTCTACCACAGAAGACTGTGGAGGCCATGTCACTGAAAGAAAGAAGTAGACAGATTTCTAGAAGCTAAAGATGTGAATGGGAATGGTAGAGAACAGCAGGATGGTATTGAGATAAAGGATTAGCCATGATCATTTTGAATAACAGAGTCAGCTCGATGGGCCTAATGGCCTCTCCTGCTCCTAGATTCTAATTTTCATTATTTCTTTTGAATATGGGTTTCTAGATCACTTGAATGAAATGCCCATTAAGCCCACGATTCTAAAATGATACAGCTCTATATCTTCAGGTTTCTGAAAGCATCTTAATGGGTAACGAATGTTTCAAGTCATTAGGAAATATCCTTTGATATATTCACAAGTTTCTAACATCGTTTCTAATTTGTTTTTTCCAAGAGCTTTATGATATTCTACTGTTATTGAAAGTATGCCTGGAGCTTTTCCTGTGCTTATTAATTTCAGAGTGTTCCTTACCTCTCGATTTGGATTGTTATACAATTTACTTATATATTGTCCATCATTTCGCTACTGCATACTTTTCAAACGTTATCTTACCATCTGTCTTTTATGCAGCCATCATCTGTCAGCGTAACAAGAACTGCAGATGCTGGAGTCAGAGGTAACACAGTGTGGAGCTGGAGGAACACAGCAGGCCAGGCAGCATCAGAGGAACAGGAAAGTTGACGTTTCGGATCGGGACCCTTCTTCTGGCCTTTGTTATTATCTGTCGGCATTCCTTCTTTTCTATCAAAGATTTCAATGTCTGAAGTATAAATCTCTAGCCACCATACCAACTCTCCTCCATGTTGCTTAAAATAGCACTTTCAATTGCCAACTATTATCCTCCATGATCTTTCTTTACTGACCAATCTGCATAATTTGGCCTTTACTTCCATCCTCCATTGTTCACTCTCTATCATCATTGACTGATCATAGACTTTTGAATACCTGCTGGTCTTGTGGTACAGCGGTAGTGTCCCTACCTCTGGGCCAGAGGCATCAGTTTCAAATATCATCTCAGGGACCTGACGGCCATGTAAGGAGTGAAACGGCCTGATTGACAACCTGCAAATCCTACTGATAAGCACGTGGCAGGCAGGGGAGAGTTTCCTAACAGTCTCCCCATGTTAAAAGGCTCCATTTGCAGAGGTCTGCTGTGAGCAGGTATCGTCCTCATCCTGAGAACAGACATAATTCTGCTGCACAGTCAATTTCAGCGCCAGAACTGGCTAAAAGCCACCAAACATGACTGTCCTACATTCCCAGAGAGATACAACAATCTTTGGCTTCCATCCTTCACCAGTAACCATCTGTGTGAGTCTTATTCCTCTACTCTGACATATTGCATGCATTTATATAAATTTCATGAAGACTGCAACCATTTGTTCAGTAGATCCTGATACCTTCCCACTTCCTGCTCTTTGCCCTTCAAGCCAAGCCTACATTATCTCCCCACACAGCCTTACAGTTCACCTTGTCCATGATATTCATCTATTATACTCTTCATCCTATTTCAGGGCTGCCTGACTACGAGTCAATGGCCTTCAGCACACATAGTCCTCATGCATTGAAAAATCCTAGCGGTACTGTTGGGTCAGTTGCCTTCAAGGGCAGATAACTTTTCAGCGCTGCACACGCTAAAGCTAGTTTACCACACTTGAGTGGGGCAGCGCGGTGGCTCAGTGGTTAGCACTGCTGCCTCACAGCGCCAGGGACCTGGGTTTGATTCCAACCTCAGGCGACTGTCTGTGTGGAGTTTGCACATTTTCCGTGTGGGTGTGCTCCGGTTTCCTCCCACAGTCCAAAGATGTGCAGGCTAGGTGGATTGGCCAGGCTAAATTGCTCATAGTACCCAGGGATGTTTAGGTTAGGTGGGTTAGACATGGGAAATGCAGGTGTAGGGGATGGGTCTGGGTGGGATGCTGTTTGGAGGGGCAGTGTGGACTTGTTGGACCGAATGGTCTGTTTCCATACTGTAGGGATTCTATGATTTATGAACATGTTAGAACTACAAGAATTAATGATGCTTGTTTTTTTCAAGAACACTGAATGCTGAGAACTTAATAACCAATGTGAAAAAATCCACAGTCCTGTAATCAGCTGCTACACTCCCTAATTTGGGCAAAGTGATTGCACAAAGGCTTAATAAATATCATGTGAGTTTCCAGTAATTACACCCACATTGCTTAGAGTACAGTGTCTGTTTGATAACTATATTGGGATGACCAGGTCCTTGCCAATTTGCAAAGGCAACTTGAACAATTTCATTGGTATGTTGATCCACTTAGCCCTGGAATTAATGCCTTGAAATTTCTGCGGATCTGCAACACTGAAGGAAGAGCTTGAGTCCCCCCACTCACCCTAGTCCCAGTTTGAGACTGGAGAGGAGAAAGGCAGGCGTGAGATTTCAGTAGCCGTAGACTGAGAGTTGAATCAGAGATGGGTGAATCTATGGGGGTGGGATTTGGTGCTAGAGAGAGGAGAATGGGATAGACCTTTACGCTCACAATCAAATGATCATCAGAAACCACAGTGTGCGGGGAGCAGTCAAATTGGCCAGTTAGAGTCCTGATCAGCAGGAAGTCCTCCAGCTCTGAGGGAGCAGGCAGGCTGTCCTTTCAGATAAGTGAGAGAGATGACACATGTCTTTAAAGTAAAAGATCTCCTTGATATCGGCTCCATAGACACAAGTCACAACATGGTCTCTGGATTGGACTGTATCTTGGGTTCCCTAGTCTGACTCCATTTAATTACACTGTTCCCAAATGCCTGTAGGGACCTCACTTTTGAGCCACAGATTAATTTTGCACAGCAAGCAAATCTTCCAGTTAATGAGAAGAATTATGGATTGAATGGGTCATTGGCTATAGTAAATCCTCTGAAGTGAGCAGAACTTAAATACACAGTGTTTTAAAACCAAGAAATACCTGTTGAGTATTTTCATCTATCTGTGTAATGTTACCACAAATACTCATGTGAAAGAGGCCTGAACCCAAGCGTAGAAAATAGATGTGTGTTGCAGTAAACATTACAACGTTATGTAAGCACTTGCTTTCAGTTACATAACTTGATATATTTATCTGAAATATAAGGTTCATTTTCTTCCAGCGAATTAGCTGACCATTCAATTCATTGCAGTCACTGGGCCACTGGTGCTCCACATAGTCATGGTGGGATGTCCTGCAGATATCATTAATCTTTTGCAAACACAAGCTTGTTCCTTTTCACGTTACATCATTTTTCATTACTTTTGAAAAGAAAAAGGTTGGCTAATAAATGATCTGTGGCCAGGTAAACGTTTTAAAATAGATAGGTCAAGGATGAGCGGCCTTTCGTAGCTGAAGGATCTGGGAAAATGCATTAGGTAGTTGAACCCAAATATAAACTGTATTGGTTTTGATGTTTAAAATTACTGCACAATGTCACTCACATTATTTGTGTAAAATCTTCTATGAATCAATGGCCAGTATAATAGAACTTATTAAAAACAGTCAAAAAAAAGTAATCAATTATATTTGAGAAGTGAGCTGGTGCCAGTTTGTTAATACAGCTAAACTGCAGTTTATCATACAAAAGAAATCTGTCATTGTTAAGCATGTCTGATTTTCCAACTCATAGTAACATGATTTTAAATCACTGAAAGGAACTTAAATCTGCAAGAACCATTTATTAGTTTCATTGATGTATACTAATCAGTTTCTTAGCAAATTAATTACCTTTTAACATGCAAGGATATTGACTGGTGCCTGCAGGAACAAGATTAATCAATTTATTCCTTCAAGCTTGTTTTACCATTCAATGAGATCATGCCTAGGGAAGGATATTATTACCATAGAGGAAGTGTAGTGGAGTTCCACAGGACTGATTCTGGGACAGTGGGACTGTTCTATAACAGGAGATTGGGCCTACATTGTCTGCAGTTTAGAAGAATGAGAGGTGACCTCAGAAACTTTCAATTCTTAAAAGGAATAGATGCGAAAGATGCAGAAAGGTTGCTTCTCTGGGCTGTGGAGTCTAAAACCAGAGGACACAGTCTCAAAATAAAAGGCAAACCATTTAGGACTGAGATTGGGAGGAGCTTCACTCAGAGGGTGGTGAATCTTAGGAAGTCTCTACCCCAGAGGATTGTGAAAGCTGAATCATTAAGTAAGTTCAAGACTGAGATTAATCGATTTCTAGTCAATGACATCATTGGATTATGGGTATAGCACGGGAACGGTGTATTGAGGTGGATGATCAGCCACGATCTAGAATGGTGGCGCAGACTTGAGGGGTCGAATGGCCTACTCCTGCTCCTTCTGATGTGCGTCCCGGTTCCCAACCCTTTGTCCCATATCCACTCATACTTTTGTCTAACAAAATGTCAAACCAGAAATTGGTAAAACTGAAGTTGCACCAAACAACTTTTGATGAAGAGAATTCCAAATTGCTACCTTCCGTTGTGTAGGAATGTTTCTTCATTTCATTCCTGGACTATCTAGCCCTGACATGGGCTGGAGGTTACAGTGCGTTTTTGGTGGCTAGCCTACCTCTTTCCACTGAAACCCAGAGGGTGGCTGAGTACTGAAACCAGTAACCTGTCCATCACACATAAATAATTAATTCTGGAAATGTAAGTGTACAACATCCAATGTTTCCTCCTTAGCATATGTTACTTCTTCACGTGCCTCCAATTCAATTGGTTGAATGTAAAACTACATTGATTTTGCCTGATTACCTCGATATTTTTAAAAAAAAAATCCCCATGCTATAATTTCTTCAATAGCAGCAACTTCAAATATTTCCCCATAACAGATTTTAAACTAACTGTCCTGTAGTTTCCTACTTTCAGGCTCACCCCCGCCTTTTAGTAAAGGATCATGTTCACTATTTTTTAGTCTAAAGGCATCTTCCCAGAAACCAACAAATCTGGCAAATTATAACCAATGTATCAACTATCTAACTAGCCTTTTCTTTCAAAACCATGACCCAGCGACCGGTCAGCCCACAGCTCCAATTTGTTCAGATCCACCTCTGTAGTGATTGTCATTTTCTTTAGTTCCTCCCTCATTTCCGTTTCCTGATTAGCAGGTATTTATGGAATGTTACTTGTATCCTTTACAGTGAAAACAAATGCAAAATACTGGTTCAATTCACCTGCCATCTCCTTATTTTCCATTATTAATACTCCAGTCTCACTTTACAGGACCAAATTCCACATTTTCAAAAAATCCTTTACACATAGCCATTGAAATTCTGACTTTTTAAAATATTTATGGCAAACTTTTTCTCACAATGCAATTTTGGCTCACCTTACTTTTTGATCACTTTTTGTTGTTTGTTATAGGCTGTCCAATCATTTGACCTTTGACCCATCTTTGCACAAAGATATGCTTTTCCATTAAGCTTAACATTATCTTTAATTTTTCAGTTAACAATGAGTAGTGGACCCATCTCTTGGAATTTATTCCTTTTTGTTAGAATGTATCCTGCGTGTTCTGCAGTATTTCTCTCGTAGTGTCTCTTTGTCCTATACCTCAACCAAATTTACCCATTCACTTTGGCTAGCTCTCTTTTCATACACTCATAATTGTCTTTATTTAAGTTTAAATTCTACTTGTGGTCATGACCTTCTCCCTCCCTGTCAAAGTGAATGTAAAATTCATTCATGATGATTTCTGTGACATAGGAGTGTCTGACCTATAAATCATTAACTATTTCTTTAGCAATAGCCTATTCCCTGGGGAGTTCCAGAACACACTGTTTAAAGAAGTGTAACTGAAAATATTTTATAAACTTTGCTGAGCTGACTTTTCCAGTCAATTATCACTGATTTTCTGACAAGCTCCCATTATTTCTTCCTTTATACTCCATTTTATTGTATTATGGGGCCTACACAAAATTCTCACTTTTTGACTTTATCACTTAAAATGAAACTGCTTTTACCTCCTGGTTTTCTTAATTTCGGTCATCCTTGCTAATACTATAATAAACACTCAATCCTGACATTTTCCTAGCTTTCTGTCTTTCCTAAATGTCCTATAATATGTTCAGGTCCCAATCTATGACATTCTGCAATAATAATTCTGTGTAATAAGTATAAGATTGAACTTAATTCTTTCTATTTGCATTCAGTTCATCTGTTTTGTTCCAAATACTGTTTGCATCAGATACAGCACCCTTAGTTTTGTCACTTTATTACCTCTATAATCGCTAGCCTTATCTGTTGATTTATTCTTATACATGTCCTCTCTACCCCTTCCTGTCATTATACATTTATCATTTTCCACATTAAAAGCCTAATCTCAACTCTACTTTGATTTACCAGTATCTTCCCAAATTTAATTCCTGACCCCAACTTAGTTTTAAAACTCAGTATCACCAAGGATCAGTTGTAGAGCAGCCCATTGGTACAGATCCCACTTCCCCCGTGCTCCACAAACTGGAACCCATTCCTCTCACACCAGACTTTGAGCCACACATTCATTTGTCTCATCTAATTTGCTCTCTGCCACTTTGCTCATGGCTCAGACAAAAATCCAGAGATTATTACCTTCGAGGGTCTGTTTTGTTAATTTACTGCCTAAATCCTCATATTGCCTCCACAGAACCTTTCTCCTTGTCCTGTCAATGTCATCGGTACTGGCATGGACCACGATGATGGGATCTTCCTAATCCACTGTAAGTACCTCTCCACATATCCCAAATTCTGGCATTAGTCAGACAGAGATTTTCTGAAGAAGGGTCTAGGCCCGAAACGTCAGCTTTCCTGCTCCTCTGATGTTGCTTGGCCTGCTGTGTTCATCCAGCTCTAAAACTAGTCAGACATCCAGGTTCTAGCTCTTTGCTACAGTGAACAATGTCACCCTCACTATGCTGTCCCCAACCACCACTTCATTCCTTTTGGTTTCAATTCCTCTTGTATCACTTTGATGTGTGAGTCATCCTCCCAGTTGACCTCATTGTCATCTAAACAAGGTGAAAATACTTTACAAGACAACAAGGTGCAGGGCTGGATGAACACAGCAGGCCAAGCAGCATCATAGGAGCAGAGAGGCTGAC
>NC_063342.1:69041038-69076662 GCF_021869965.1 Rhincodon typus
ATGAAGGGTCTGGGCCCGAAACGTCAGCCTCTCTGCTCCTATGATGCTGCTTGGCCTGCTGTGTTCATCCAGCCCTGCACCTTGTTGTCTCGGATTCTCCAGCATCTGCAGTTCCTACTATCTGTGAAAATACTTTAGTCAGGTTGGACAATTGCTAATGCCAGAGACTTCTGTGCCCCTCCCATCTGGAGCCCCTTCCCAACACCACTTGCAGTCACGATGTCCTCTCTCTGACCACTGACTATCCCAAGAGGCCTGACTGCCTCCTGGTACAAAGCATCCAGATAATTTTCACTCAGCCTGATGAGTCAGCCTCGGGATCAATAACTTTGAGTCAAAGTTCCTCAAACTACAACCACTCAGCTCTGACATGTTTACCCTGGATCGCACCTGCATCCAGGAGCTCCCATATATCGCAGTGATGAGATATCACTTGCCCTGCCAACTTTAATGTGTTTTGAGTAACTATTTAATTATTTTACTCAGGTTATATTTGTTTTCTGTTCTGCATATATTCTATTAGCCTGACCACTCGTACCTACACTATTTTCAATCGTAGGAATAAAGTGGGCCTGAAGAACTTACCATATACTCACCAAACTATGTCCCTGTGCGGGAGTAAGAATATATTCCTAGAGGTTAGAAAAGACATAAACAGAGGAACAGAGATAGCAGGAACTGCTGATGTTGGAGTCAGAGATAACACAGTGTGGAGCTGGAGGAACACAGCAGGCCAGCCAGCATCAGAGGAGCAGGAAAGTTGACATTTCAGTTTGGGACCCTTCGACAGAACACCTCCTTTCCCCACTCCCCACACACCAAACTCCCAGCCCTCTGTTCAAAGCTGGACTGACTCTGTCCGATGTTGCCCTGGGATACCAGGCCTTTTATGTTTCTGAAGTGCCAGCTGACCCCAGTTGCAGGAGAAAAGCGATTCAGCTGCTCTCCTTAAATATTTAACTTCAACTGTTCTGTCAGCAGAGAATTTGTAAAACCCTGCTTAAGGCTGGGATATTTAGAATTGGAATAGTAGATTTAAGTTATAAGTTAAATACAAATATTAGGTTTTTATAAAAGGGCTGACTCCCCTATTCACCACATGAGTCCTAGTCCTAATCCCAACTATCTGAAATAATTTCCCTCCATCTGTCCTGTATGTTCCTTAAAATATCTTGCAAAATTCAATCGTCACATATTAACCATCTAAATTCCAGCAATTTAATCTTAGTTTGCTCAATCTCTTGTAATTAGTTTAGTTTGCAGATATCACTGTGATTATTGGAAATGTGGACTCTTTACTTGAGTAAGGATGTACTGGCACTGGAGGGGGTGCAGAGGAGGTTCATTAGGTTGGTTCCGGAGTTGAGAGGGTTGGCTTGTGAGAAGAGATTGAGTAGGCTGGGACTATACTCATTGGAATTTAGAAGAACAAGGGGGGATCTTATAGAAACATATAAAATTATGAAGGGAATAGATAGGATGGAAGCAGGGAGGCTGTTTCCACTGGCAGGTGAAACCGGAACTAGGGGTAAGCGGGGAGCAGATTTAGGACTGAGTTGAGGAGGAACTTCTTCACCCAATAGATTGAGAATCTGTGGAATTCCCTGCCCAGTGAAGCAGTTGAGGCTACCTCGTTGAATGCTTTTAAGCCAAAGATAGACAGATTTTTGAACAGTAAAGGAATTAAGGGTTATGGTGAGCGGGCGGGTAAGTGGAGCTGAGTCCACGAAAAGATCAGCCATGATCTTATTGAATAGTGGGGCAGGCTCGATGGGCCGGATGGCCTACTCCTGCTCCTAGTTCTTATGTTCTTACGGTAGTCTATAGTCTACTTACTCTTTCGCTTCCTGTTGCTCAGAGCTGTCCAGCCCATGTGTGGTCTAGCTAGGGCTTCGAACAGCCGAAGATGAACTTCTTTTGAGTTTGTTTTCTAGCTCCCTAGATATAGCCCATGAATGTTCAGTATGTTTAATGATCTTAGTGACCCGTCCAGCCCCAAAACCTCTTTGGACTTCCTCGGTTTCTATTCTCTCATGTGATCTATGCTTTTTAGGTACAATGTGGATGACAAAGGGAGGCCATTCATCATAGTTGTGCCCATTTCTCATTGGCCTGGGGAATGGTGTCACTGAAGTTGCTTGTTGCTGACTCTGGGTCATGCTACACACCTACCTACGTATTAGCATATGGCTAGGACTTCAGTTACAAAGACGGGCAGACTCGGTGAATCACAGCAGTGCCATTCAGTCAGGAAATGCTTCCAGTTACTGCCCAGCAACACTATATAAGTAAGGATGATTCATTCAGAAGGCTTTGGAATAAAGGATGAAACCAGATTGATTTGACGTGATCCATTTTACAAAATTTTGAATGGTGCGAGAATATTGATCGTTCTTGTCCATATCCTGACAAAGTCAGATAAATCACTTTCTTTTAAAAAAGAAGATACAGTGGAAGTTTAGATTGTCTGATAAATCATGTTAAAGCATCATAGGTTTTGTCAGGCATTTTGACCTTTTAACTAAATGGATCGGATTTGTTTAAAAAGATTTGCCGTTAAAATCATGAAAAGGTCTGATGGGGGAGGTGTGCACTCTGTAAGTTACTGGACAGCCCTGAAGGCAAATACTAAACATGATGCTGTAATTGGTACCTCAAAACTCCATTTCCATCTGCAATGTTTATGTTGCTGCCCATTTCTGTGTCTTCTGCAAATTTGGATACATAGCGTTCTGATCCTAGATCTAAGTTAATAAAAGATGCCAGCACCCATTTTTTGCAGCAACCACATGACGTCCTGCCAATTAGAATTTGCCAAATGCCTTCTGGAATTCTATATAAATAACATGTGTTATTACCTCTTCTGAAAAAAAATTCAATTTTCAATTCTCTGGTTCTCTCTCTCTCTCACGGATCTTTCTTACATGACAGCATGAACCTGCTTAAGGGACCATTTCCTGAATGGCACTTGGTGTGGCCAAATTGGAAAGAGCTCATTGAAAGAGCTGCTTTCTGAAGCTGTGTGGCTATTTTGGCCATCATTGCACAACTCTGTCAGAAGCACCGTCCCTTCTTGAATCACAAGGTTATGGGTTCAATTCCCATTCTAAGCCTGGCTGCCATTTAACTAAAACGAGGCTCTCTCAAATTGATGTAAAAGACTCAGCATTTAATAGCAATGGGAGGGAGATCTGGTCAAATATTCAGTGCTCGATCAACTTCACTAAAACAGTTTGGGCTAAAGATTCAGCTATTTTTCGAGAGAGGAGTTGCGATTCACTTCCACTTTCAGTGAGACATGCAAATTTACTGCTGCACCCATAGTGCCGTGGTTTCTGTATGCAGCCCTGTATGACCCATGTTGTTGGCTGGATGGAAGACAAATGTGTATGGACCTAGCCTCCAGCTCTTAAAGGCAGTCTGTCCCTCTTAAAGGGAAACGGCTCTGAATCTCAGACGGCTGCCACTGCTACAGAAGGGGGCAACAGGACATGGAGAGAGCTCCCAGCTTTACCAGATTTACTACTGGAGGCATTAGGTGTGGAGGGACATACCAGAACAGACACCGTGTTTCTGTGTGGACCCAGGACCTCAAGGTACATCCTGAGAAGCGAATGGTTATGGTCTGCTCGGATGGTCAGCTCTGGGGTAACTCTGACAATCTGGCACCAGTTGCAGTAAGAAATGCATGGGGGTGGTGAAGGTCACGGACCCTTCTCCGCTCCAGCGCCCCTCTCCCCTCGCCTCCTCAGCGCACCAAGCCACCCAATGGACGACCGTCCATCTCTCGCCAAGGAGCACTCCCTTACACTCAGGACTCACATGCAATATCCATTGACTCCACCTTGCCCTCACACCAACCCACGGTGCCAACATCAAACCTATTGGTGCCTGCCCCACTCCGAGGTCCTCCAGCTGTTGAGCTATGGAAGACACATCACCCAAACACAATGCATGACAAGCACTACCCTCCCTACACATAACAGCAGGGAGCCACCTAGAATAAGGGGAGGAAGGAGGGGTGGGGGTAGGCAGTTCTTCCACTGAAACTGGGAGAGGAGATTGTTCTCCAAATCATGATACTAGATGCAACGGAGCCTGTACCTTCCAGTCAGAACATTGACACTGACGTTCTGTTCTGTACCATGATACCCACCAGCCTACCCTCTTCCTGTTATCGTCTACGAGGAACAAGCTGCCAATGGTGAGACTATGAGCTTTCTTGCTTCCAATCCCTCCAATTCCCTCAGCCTTCCTCTCTCTTTCTCATTTTAGGCTATGATTTCCACAAGCCACGACTGCAGCCTGACCAGCGTCAGCCCAGCCTTCAGGTAGAGGGTTAGCGATCTCACACCAGTGATGGGGAACCTCAACCACTTACCCAGGTAGTGGCACCGAGCTGGGGACCAGCACATGGTGAGTGTCCTGGGCACATGCGAGTCGTTCATATGTGAACTCACTGGGCAGTAAGGTCCTTGATGAGCTCTGCTTTCGAGGATATGGGTGAGGAGCTGAGGGTGGCAGCTCAAGACAGTAATCAGTATGTACCTCTTGGTATATCCATAGACCTGTTTTTCTTCTCCTCCTCTGATTCCCATTATCCACTCGCTGTCCTCACTGTCAGGGGCTGGAGAGGGGCTGTGCCTCACATGGTCACTTTGTCCACATGGAGCCAGCCTCTGGTACTCCATGGCACCCTGAAGATACTGGACCCATCGGCTGGTGCAGGGTGGACAGATTTTGAATGGCAGGGCATTGATGTATCAACAATGGTTGCACAACTACTGTGTGCACGTAAAATGGTTTTGATTGTGTACCTTCAGTGGATTGGCCATGCTAAATTTAGGGATGTGCAGGCTAGATGGATTAGCCTGTAGGGTTACAGGGATAGGATGGGTCTGGGTGGGGTGTTCTTCAGAGGATCGGTGCAGACTCAATGGGCTGAATGGCCTCTTTCTGCACTGATGATTCTACAATTCTAACATGGTGGGAGGGCTGTGTAGGGTCAGGGCAACGGTGCCTTTCACCGTTCCGTTTGTTGCTTTCTTGACAGACCCACATGCCCTGTCGTCCTGTTTACCAACACCCCCTTCCCCCCAGAGGGAGAAAACAGCACATCCTCTGCTCCTCAGGAATAACTGATCTTCACCATCTCCCAGATTCTCCCAGTGGACAGTGTGTTGGGAAATGCTCAAGATGTCACCTTACGTTTAACATACTTGCCCTCATTGCTCAGATGTTTTGAGTATAGAAGCCGGGACGTCAGGTTAAGGGTTTTTTCCATGGGGTGGGGGGAGGGGTTCAAAACTAAGGGGCATATTTTTCAGGTGGGAGGAGAAAGATTTAAAAAGGACACAGGGGGCAATGTTTTTACACAAGAGAGTGGTTAGTCTGTGGAATGAACTGCCAGAGTAAGTGCTAAATGCAGGTACAGTTACAACGTTTAAAAGGCATTTGGATAAGTACATGAATAGGAAAGGATATGGGCCAAGCGCAGGCAGGTGGGACTAGTTTAATTTGGAAACATGGTCGTTGTGGACTGGTTGGAATGAAGGGTCTGTTTCCATGCTGTATGACTCTATGATAGGTAACACTGACACTGTGTTAATACAGAGTGAATGGTTTTAGTGTGGGCCTATGTAATTAAACAGACAGGTTTCAGTATTTCAGCTCAGCATTCTCCAGGAAAATTATGGATGGGTAATAAAGCTTGATCTATCCAGCCACATGAATGAATTAAAACAAAACCCACTCAATGCTATAACAATGAAAGTCTGAATCTAAACATGGCTCTGCAGCAATATTGTCAGCCCCAGATTCTGGTCAACCCAAATTTTAATGCACATTCAGAAGGTGTGTGCCTTTTTTTGACATTCATGATGTTCAAGTTCAAAATATTCAACCTACTTTCAGTGAAGTTTCGGCACATGAACAAACCTCATATCATTTCTTGCACCAGATACATGTATGGGGTACATTTAGAACTCTCTGCAGGCACTTACAAGGGAAGGAAAGAAGAGAAGATCAGAAATAGGCCTCCTGCAGTATAAGCCTCACTGTTTGATCCATCCTTCCTGCAAACTCTCTATGGAGAGGCCTAAGTATATCATTACTGCCAAGGATGAATCCAGCCCAGAATGCAACCTGAGCAGCTTTGAAGAGGTTTTGAAACAATCTGTTCTCATGTGGCCCTCCTTTTCCAGACATTAAACGATGATTTGGTTTGCAAAGTATTTCTTGAGACATCCTGAGGAAATGGAAGGCGCAGGATAAAATGTAAGCCCGTCCTTTCTTCTTTCTTCCGTGCTGTCGGTGTTCAATGGGCAAGATGGAGTCTTTCTCTGAGCTGCCTTTATTCCAGTGTTAGTCCAGCATGTGTCTGGAACAGCATAATCTCTTAAGGAAGGTGCACCCCAGGGCAAAACGGTGCTATGATAAAGTCATGTTACTGAGAACTAACACAGTGATCTGACTACCCTCTCTCTTCCACCTTCACCCAGCTCATTTGTTGATTTATTTCTTCACTGTTGCTGATACAGCTTTGTCCTTCAGCGAAGAGCAAACTTAATGGGGCCAGTGAGGTAAAATACACAATCTGATAGGTCCTAATGAAACAGAGGCTGCCTTTTTATGATTAACGTGCACAAAATGCAGTCCTGTATTGCAGCTGATGTGTAGAGGATCAGTCAGTCCTTGGGGCTGCATTGCTGTGCTGCCAGTCACTTCCCACGTGGCACACCACTGCTGACTATAACATTGGCCCACTACACATGCCAGAAACAACTGAGTGGGTCCAATTTTCACACACGCCTTCTGGACAATTTGCAAATCCAGATTGCGCAGCCCCATTCAATCAATTCTCTTGTCACTCCCCATAAATTGAACATTCAGCAGCAAGAGGGGCCCAGCATAAAGGAAAAGGCTTCTAACTCTCTTTGGACAACTCTGTTATTGTAAAGTGTCTGTATAGCTTGCAGTATATTGGGAGTTATTGGGGTGAGCTCCTGGATTTGGCAGAGTGTGTTAAAAATTACCATAGGGCAAGGAGGTGGGAGAGATTTGAGGAGAAAAGCAAGGCCCATGACCAGACCGTCAACAGCCTGCTCATCGTAGAGCTAGCAGGATTGTGTGTGTGTGTGTGTGTGTGTGTGTCTGTGTGTGGGTGTGTGTGTGTGTGTGTCTGTGTGTGGGTGTGTGTGTGTCTGTGTGTGGGTGTCGGGGGGTTGGTTACGGGGGGTGGTGGGGGAGGGGGAAGCTGGGCACCACAAAGGCATCAGGCAGGAACATACTGTCAATGTTCTCAGTGATACCTTATGTCATAGTCATAGAATCATAGAGTAATACAGCATGGAAACAGACCCTTCGGTCTAACTAGTACACACTGACCAGGTTCACAATCTAAACTAGTGCAACCTGTCCCATATCCCTCCAACCCCTTCCTATTCATGAACTTATCCAAATATCTTTTAAACGTTGTGACTGTAGCTGCATCCACTATTTTCTTTGGCAGTTTGTTCCGCACACAAGCCACACTCTGTGTAAAAAAGTTACCCCTCATGTCCTTTTAAATCTTTCTCCTCTCAACTTAAAAATATGCCCCGAGTCTTGAACTCCCCAACTTCGGGGCAAAGACCCTTATCATTCACCTCATCTATGCACCTCATGATTTTATAAACCTCAATAAGGTCGCCTCTCAGCCTCCTACACTCCAGTGGATAAAAGTCCCAGTCTATCCAGCCTACTTTTATATCTCAAACCCTCCATTCCCAGTAACATCCTGGTAAATCTTTTCTGAACCCTCCCCAGCTTAATAATATCCTTACAATAGCAGGGTGAACGGACCATTGAGCTCCAGGTCACAGACTCCAATCCCATCCTGCCTCTTGAAAAGCACAATGACCCTTTGACCAGCAGCAAGGCCCGCCCACAACATGCTTCAGTATCATAGGTTCAAACATGAAGCCAGTTTGGTCAGAGCCAAGCTCTTGTCATGGACCATGATCCACCCTTCTCATTGGCCTGAGCCAAAGCCAATCCAGTCAAAGCCCTTCAGCAGGCAGTAATCCATGATCTGCCCTGGCATCGCTGCCCTGTTGATCAGCCTTTCGCTGCTTCTTTGATTGCGGTCGCAGGTTAGAGACCATGAGGAGTTCCTTCAAACGAAATTCTGTCTCGGGTATTCAGCAATGAGGTTCCCGAATCCAGAAGCATCATTTGCCTGGAGATGTGATGCATCATCCGGGGACTCTGCCTGGGAAACAGGGAAGCATGGAGTCACCCCAGGAAAAATGTCAAATTATTATTTGACATATCAGTGCAGTATCAAAGTTAACACTATAAGTGGACTAGGACTAATTCAATGTGCTTCAATACCTGGATGTTGGGCTGGTCTAGTATATCCAAGGAGTCTATCCCAGCCCAGCTGGGCCAAGTGCTGTTGCTATTGTGTCTTTATTGAAACTACCTGCAAGTTAGTGTCTCGTGGTAGGGATCAATGACTATGGCAAGGCAGGAGGCACATTAATGCAGTATTGCATTTCTATCCCAAACATTTCACACAAAAAGTTTAAAAGAATTAGCAAGGATTATCATTTACTTTTAATATTACCCAGTCTGCACATAACTGTTCTCAAACCTTATCAGTTTGTTATTCACATCCATCCACACGAGATTACATAAACAGTCGGTAAGTTGTGCAAGGATCTCAATAGTACATGTTGCATTTTCATTGACTGTCCATCTGGGTGGTGTCCCTTCCCTTGGGGATTGTCATTCCTGTATCATTTGTTGTTGCTGTGGTAACCTCATGTTGTCCACTTCTTTTGTTGTTGTGCGGTGGATCTCAGGAAGTAATGGTTGATTCGTGGTCAGTGCAGGTGGTGAGTTCACATCTTCTAGTTGTATGTACAATCTGCAGTTGTGATGGTAGATCTGGTCGCTCACTTCCAGCACAACTACTTCACTCAGACCCCAAAGTGCCACTTAGGCTGAATATTATTGAAAGCCTTAAAGGCACACTTTGTGTCCCAAGTCTGCGTGACTTTATATGGTTCAATATTAGGGCTCAAGGTGAAAAGAGCCCATTAAGTATTACATGACTGCATTTACACAGCTCATAGAATCCTCTAACCCTGTCCGACTGAAAGACGATTGTGTTAAAAACTGGATGGTATTGATATAAAGGATCCCACAGTGAGAACACATAAACTGAGAGTGGTGAAAGTTACTCTCAGGACAGCGATCGACATATGCAGAAGTTATAAATAAGCATCTGGAACTTATTCATGGCAAAACAGATCAGGCTTTGAGTGAAACTGATGGATATTCCAGGCTGAAAGAGCAGAATGATCGCGGAAAAGGGCAGGATACAAAAAAAACTGGAAAACTTTGCACGAAGGAGAAGATGATAGACCAGTGTGGGGAAAGCAATGTTCTCACGGTGAAAAGTTGAGTCGTTTTTCACACAAATGAACAGCTAGAAGGAAGTGCAATAAGCTGGTGCAGATGGCCACTGCGTGGATATCAGTCAACAATTTTGACAAAGCACTCTATACGATGCAGCAAGTTGGTTCAGTGAAGTCAATAGATGATAAATGATTTGTTACTATAGGAATAAGAGATTTCCAATGCGTTACAGCATACCAAAATCAATCACTGGTCTACAATGAAGTGTTTATAACTTGAGGTTGTTTCCTTGGAGAGCATCATCTCCAAGTCGATGATCGTGAAAAATAAATTGAGCTATAAGGAGAAGCTGAATAGTCTGGGGTTATTTTCCCTGGAGCATCGGAGGCTGCAGGGGTGACCTTATAGAGGTCTATACAATTAAGTGGGGTATGGATAGGATGAATAGCCAAGGTCTTTTTCCCAAGTTCTGAGGAAGGGTCACCAGACCTGAAATGTTAACTCTGTTTTCTACTTCACAGATGCTGCCAGACCTGCTGAGCTTTTCCAGCAATTTTGTTTTTGTTCCTGATTTACAGCATCCACAGTTCTTTTGGTTTTTGTTTCTTTTTTCCAAGGTTGGGGAGTCCAAAACTAGAGGGTTTAAGGTGAGAGGGGAAAGATTTAAAAGGGACCTAAGGGGCAACTTTTTCACACAGAGGGTGGTGCATGTATGGACTGAGTTGCCAAAGGAAGTAGTAGAGGCCGGGACAATTATAACATTTAAAAGGCATCTGGATGAGTTCACGAATAGGAAGGGTTTAGAAGGAGATGGACCAAATGCTGGCAAATGGGACTAGTTTAATTTAGGATATTTGGTCAGCATGGACGAGTTGGACCCAGGGTCCTGTTTCCGTGTTGGACAACGCTATGACTCTATAAATCCAGCGTTTTCTGAAGAAAATTCCAGATGCTGTAAAAGTGAGCCTTAAAGGGCAAAATAGGTGAGGTGGAGAGAAAGGGAGGAATCAAAAATTGGTTGACTTCTACAGAATGGATGAGCAATATGGTAACAGTGAGACACCTTGGAAAGCTGAATTTGTATTGAGCTAAAGGATACGAATAAAACTCTGAAAAGGTCTCACTGACCCATGCCAATTGGCAGCTGGGCATTTGGTGAAGAGCAAAATGGTTCACATGGCAGATTGAAGATTAATCTCCAGGTGCTCGCTGGCAGTTCTAGAAGAAAGTAGCTCGATCGCTGTAGGATATATTGATGGCATTCACTGTAGAGGCTGGCACTTGGGCACTGGAAGGTTGTTTCGAATTTTTCTCGTTGGAGTTAAAGGGACCGTTCAGCCTGTTCATGATCAATTTTCAGAATTGCTACTTTACTATTTCTGACCAGTATGGAGTGGGCGAGGGTCACTCTCAAGGCAAAGATAATAGGTCGACTCAGAAATCACAGAGCAGTACAAAGGACTGATTAGCCCATGGAAAAATACAACACAAAGAAACTGCAAAATAAAAGGCTGTTGTGAATGTTTGGTAAGAAAAACAAAACAGGAATTTTGCCACAGATTGCAAAGGCAAAAGTCTCAAGGTGTGAAGGATTGCTACCTGATGGGCCAGACAAGTGGTAGCTGCTTATAGTGTTTCACTCCTCACCCTGTACAAGTAGGGGATCCTGACACCGTGGCTCAGTGGTTAGCACTGCTGCCTCACAGCACCAGGGACCTGGGTTCAATTCCACCCTCGGGCGACTGTCTGTATGGAGTCTGCACATTCCCCCCGTGTCTGCGTGGGCTTCCTCTGGGTGCTCCGGTTTCCTCCCACTATCCAAAGATGCGCAGCCTGGGTGGATTGGCCATGTGAAATGCAGGGTTACAGGGATAGGGTAGGGGTGATGAGTCTGGGTGGGATGCTCTTCAGAGAGTCGGTGTGGACTTGTTGGGCAGAATGGCCTGCTTCCATACTGTAGGGATTCTATCACTCTGACTGCCCCGAGTGGCAGACTGCCTCTGGACTGGTATGGGAGAGTGCCCGCTGCCCTCTGAAAGGGCCAGGACCCTCTCACTGAAGGTTACTATCCTCCTTGACTTGTCCAAGGCCGAATGGCCACCATGACCAGCTTTCTGTCTGCACTAATAACGACAGCAGTAATTTGAGACCCATAGCTATGCTGAGGAGGCAAAGTGCTAAAAGATAAAGCAACCCAAAGCAGAGCAGGGATGCTGTGAGCATCTGGATCAGCTCAGAAGAAAATGGGCATGATCACAGTGAGTGAGGAGTCTGGAGATATAGCATGGTCCAGTCCATGAGCTGGGTGTGTGTCCTTGCTACAGCACTACAATGAGAGTGACTGGTGTTGCATTGGGGATGTGCCCCATGGGTGTTAAATGCAGGATGTCAACTTTATGTGGATGTGAGATGTGTGCAGCTGGTAACCATGGTGAAAGGCTTAATCTGGACACTACAGGGAAATTTAGCAAGGCCAATCTACCCTAACCCGTGCATCCTTGGACTGTGGGAGGAAATCAGAACACCCAGAGGAAACCCACACAGACATGGGGAGAATATGCAAACTCCATACAGACAGTCTCCTGAGGGTGGAATTGAACCTGGGATCCTGGCCCTGTGAGGTAGCAGTGCCATCCCCAGGGGAAGTGGGGAAAAATCTATTCACTTTGAGAACTCAAGAATTGCACAAAAATTACAATACACAGGAAATAAGACATCAACTGAGCAGCCATGGTTTCAGGTTCAAGTATAATAACTCACGAACTCTAAGAATTTTTAAAATTGCATATACTCTAACTTCCTATTACACTAAATTCTCAATTTCCTTCTTTCTTTCCAAGCTAAAACATCCAAATTTTCCCCTACCCCATCGTCTCCAGCACTTGGAATCAGCTTCCTCGCTCTTCTCTGAGCTTCTTCAAGTACTCAAGATATTTCCCCTCCATTTTACTTCTTACTTATGTTTGTGTCCGGGTTCAGTATCATGCTTTATTATTGTTCTTGGGCTTAATAAGTAATAAAATTTCTCTTACTTTCACTCAATAAAAGCCTTGTAAGTTGATCCCTAATTTCAATGAGTGCCTTTGATTTAATTGAAGCATGATATAGCTGCGTGCTAAAAAGAATTATAAATCTTTGTTACGGCCAACTGAGATGAAATGGTTCTTTCCCGATCAAAGCAGCTCATGTTAAAATTCTCTCCAACATGTCTGCCATTTTTGTCTGATTTTCCAGGCAAAAACACTCCCTGGGTGTTGAAGGTAAACTTTACCACAATTAACAGCAATAATGCTGTTGCAAATTGGCGATAACATTTTGAACTTCACGCTACGACAACACTTCTGAGTAGGCTGAGGTCGAATCTGCAAAAATTCAGAACGTTACCCTTACCAAAAACTGACATATTGTGAGTGGCCCGAGCACAAACATTATTTTATTTTTCTAAACGGTTGAATGGTGACATCACAGCGCAACAAACAGGACTGGTGGTATCTCAGAAATATCTACATGTGATTTCCTGGTGAAAGTGGACATAACAATGTGTAAAGTGTAGTTTTCTGGAAGAAAAATTGGGAGACACTTGAAGGGGAGACAGGGTAATATTAGTGATATTCAATCAGTTTTCTAATGTACATCACCCCACAGATGCCCAGAGGCATGGTGAACATCTTATCCAGTATGGCAGTGTCAGGCAAAGCCCCCATGTACTCTGAGAAAGGCTCTAAAATAGTCACGAATAAAGTTAGAAGACATATAGAGCTTTAGTAGACTCAACTCATCCTGTCCAGCCACTGACAAAGCCAGTAGAATGATGAGATCCAGTTGAGTCTGCTTATGGAAATCTTTGTTCCAATGGTATTTAGCCCATTTTTGAGAAGTTCTGTAGTTCGGGTTGTGGAGGAGGTTGTAGACTTGCTTGCCGAGCCGGTGTGTTTGATTGCATACGTTTCATCACTGTGCTAGGTAACACCATCAGTGAGCCTCTGGTGAAGTGGTGGTGTTCTGTCCCGCTTGTTATTTATATGCCTCGGTTTGCTGGGGTGGTTGGCATCACTTCCAGTTCTGTTTTTCACATCGAACTGGACCCGATATACAAACCACTGAAAAACAGAACTGGAAGTGATGCCAACCACCCCAGCAAACCGAGGCATATAAATAACAAGGGGGACAGAACACCACCACTTCACCAGAGGCTCACTGATCGTGTTACCTAGCACGGTGATGAAACGTCTGCAATCAAACACACCGGCTCGGCAAGCAAGTCTACAACCTCATTATTTAGCCAGGCTCGTCTTGAGTCCTGTGTCGAGTTCTGATCAGCAAAATGGAAGGGAAAGTGTCTTGACTACCTAAGGACACTCAGAGAAGAGCGAAGAAGCTGATTCCAAGTGCTGGGGACAATAGGCAAGGGGAAATCTGGATGTTTTAGCTTGAGAACTGATCTCACAGAGATATCAGAGATAGTAGACAGTTGGAAACAGTATGGGCAGGGCATTGTTTCCCTTGCATTTCTGCACCAGTACACTCTAACAATGCATTGATTGATCATTTGTCTCTTCACTTTGTTTCGGGGACAGTGCTGGTCCATCCAGAACAAGTGCTGGTTTGTTGATTTGCAGAATCAATGCTCTCCAATAGCATTCTGTATGAACTGCATTGTAATGTTTTGATCTTGTGAGTTACCAGGTAAATGAATGCACTAATTTATTTTGTAGTCAATACATCATCCCTTACTAATAGAACTTTTGGCAGGATAACAGGCGCTGATTGAATTCTGAGGGTAGGCAGCCTCCTACAGGCAGCACGAGAATGTAACTTCAAAGTTTTTGTACAAAAGTACCTTTAAAAGGTCTTTTGAGAATGTTATACTGTTCGCCATCTGTTGCCGTTGCGATAATTATTTGTCACCATCTGCAGTCAATGGAGTTGTTGTCCCCAGTGCTTCATCTTACACCGCCACACAAAGCCAGGATTGCCCCACTGACACCTACCTCTTCAGTAATGACCATGTCGAATTTAGTCTTAGCCACGGGAGCAAAGAGCTCATTTATCTGAGACCACATCGCCCTCAGCAGGGGAGATGAACAGATGTAAGTTGAGGGTGTGGCGTTAGCGAGGCATTTTTGGTTTGTTGTAGCGATGAGTTGGGCGCCTTGGGACATCTGAATGTTTGTGATGAACAGCCTGAGAGCCTGCTTTCAGAGCGGGGTGTGGGGCAGTGTTTTGGGGGAGGGGTGGCGGTGCGGTCAGTGTACATGATTCGGATGTCAGATTTATAATCACTATTGGAATTAGAGCAGGTTTTAACCCTGCTAAATATCAATCGAAAGAACTGCAGATGCTGTAAAATCAGGAACAAAAACAGAAGTTGCTGGAAATGCTCAGCAGGTCTGGCAGCATCTGTGAAGGAAAAAAATCAGAGTTAACGTTTTGTGTCCACTGACCCTTCCTCAGGACTGGACCCGAAACATTAACTCTGATTTTTTTCTTCACAGATGTTGCCTCACCTCTGAGCTTTTCCAGCAACTTCTGGTTTTTGTTCCTAATCCTGATAACATTTCTGGGATAACTATTCAAGTAATGGAGTTGGAACCCCTGAAAGTGTCTGGCTGTAACTCAGAGTTAGAATCATAGAATCCCTTACAAGGTGAAAGCAGGCCATTTAGCCCATCAACTCCACACTGGCCCTTTGGAGAGCCTTCCACCCAGACCTTCCCATCGCTAATCCACTTAACCTGCACATCCCAGGTAATTTAGCATGGCCAATCCATCTAATCTGTGCATCTTTGGACTGCAGGAGGAAACCGGAGCACCCAGAGCGAATATACAAACTCCACACAGACAGTCACACAAGGCTGGAATTGAACCGGAGTCCCTGGTGCTGGGAGACAGCAGTGCTAACCACTGTGCCACCCTGAAGTTGGGTACTCTTTTTGGGAAGTTTACAGATGCTGGGTGTTTGATCATCAGAATCTCCTGGGCCAAAAACTGTGTGTACTCAGGGCTTTGGGACATCCGACAGATCCTGATATGCATCTTTCAGGATACATCTGATCTCCTACTATCTGGAGATAGGAAGGTCTGGGCCAATGATGACCTCAGCTCTGGTAGAAAAAGTATGATGGAGATCGGATGTCTGTAGTAGAGTCACCTTGAGGCAGTTTGCAATGAAGACCTTGGAATTTGAGCTCGCTGTGCCATTCAAAGTTTGCATGTCTTTCTTAAAACCACTTTCTGTCCATTAAAGTATCAGGTATTAAAGATAAAAGCTGAATATTGATTGTCCATTGTAACATATCCAATAAATCTTCCCTTGATACTTCTCATCCTATCGGAACATTCCTCATCTTCTTTCCTTATGACAAGAGAAATTTCTAAATGAATGCTCAATCCATGCTAAAGGGCTATTTCCAGGCAGAGATTAACTCTTCAGACACAAAACTACGATCGAAAACCTGGGAATGATTTTACAGGCAATCTGATGAAGGTTAAAAAGTAATTTGAAAGGTCAAAGCAACACCACTAGTAGAATGTACAACCTAAACCTTTTTATCCCTGTACATCATGCCTCCTGTCACAGGCTTAAGTAACATGGAAACAGACCTCTCGATCTAACAATCCACGATGACAATTCTCCTAAACTAAACTAGTCCCACTTGCCTGTGTTTGGCCGATATCCTTCCAACTCTTTCTATTCATGTACTTATCCAAATGTCTTTTAAATGATGTAACTGTACCTGCATCCACCACTTCCTCTGGAAGTTCATTCCACAAACAAACCACCCTTTGTGTAAAAAAAAAATTGCCCCTTGTGTCCTTCTTAAGACTTTCTCCTCTCACCTTAAAACTATATCCCTGAGTTTGAACACCCCCACCCTAGGGAAAAGGCCTTTGTCACTCACCTTATCTATGCCCCTCTATAAGGTCACCGCTCAACTTCCTACGCTCCAGTGAAAAATGTCCCAGCCTATCCAGCCTATTTTTTATGACTCAAACCCTCCATTCCCAGCAGCAACCTGGTAAATCTTTTCTGATTTGTTCCAATTAATAATATCCTTACTATAGTGGGGCGACCAGAACTGCACACAGAAAATACCTCACCAACGTCCTGTACAGGCTCAACGTAATGTCTCAATACCTATAAGTCAAAGGTCTGAGCAATGAAGGCAAGCGTGCTAAACGCCTTCTTAACCATCTTGTCTACCTGTGACGCAAATTTCAAAGAATTATGTACCTGAAACCCTAGGTCTTTCTGTTCTACCACCACCGGCCCCCCGCAGGGCCCTACATTAATTGTATAATCTTTCAAGTGATCTCATTTTCTACAAACAGAGAGTGACCGGTTCTCATGAAGGTTGGACACTGACTTTCCCTCTAGAACTGCCAGAAAAAGAAATAATGGGCCATGCTATTCCTACTGTCCTTAGTCAATGCCGATTTTCCATTGCTCCCCCAACCCCCGTATTAGATAATGGTTCTGCCAGGGATTCCTCGATCTCCCCTGTAAATTAGAGCGTGATTTTTGTTTTGTTATCTTGAAGACGAGACTTGGAATCCAATCAAAGTGAGAAGCTGTTGAAGTGCTCTCCAGCCCGAGTTCAGAACAGACCGATTCCCTTGGAGATCTGTGAATCTGACCGATGTGGAAATAGAATCATCCTGCAGGTGGCTGCTGACAATGCAAGCACACAGAAAGAAATAACTTATGTTTTATCGTGCTTTTACAACAGCAGGACATTCCCAAAACTCTTTACAGCGATTTAAGTGGCTGGTCACGACGTAGTGATGTAGGAAATGCACAGAAAGGTCCCAATGATAACAATAAGGTAAATAACTAAATGCGGGTTTGGGGATAAGTATTTGGGGTAAAATCAAGGAAGAATTCCCCTGCTGTTCTTGAAAAAAATGCCTTGGGATCCAAGAGGGGGCAGATACCTCATCCAAAAGATGACATCTCTGCTAGTGTCACACTCCGTCAGGTATTGTTTTCAATTGTCCACCTAGATTTCCAGCTGAAATTACTGGAATGAGGCGGGCTGGATCTACAACTTTCCAGCTCAGAGGCAAGAGCATTACTATTGAGCCACATCAGCTTACTGTGCCTTGTAGAATTTACTGTCGGTTAATTTCCTGTGTCCCTGTAGTAGAGATGTGGAAATTCGCATTTTTTTTGTCTTTATTCATTAATGGGATGTGAATGTCGCTGTCTAGGCAGCACTTATTATCCATCCTTAATTACCCAGAGGTAACCACATTGCTGTGGGTCTGGAGTCACATGTAGACCAGACCAGTAAGGATGGCAGCTTCCTTCCCTAAAGGACATTAGTGAACCAGCTGGGTATTTCCGACAATCAGCAATGGATTCATGGTCATCATTAGACTCTTAATTCCAGATATTTTTATTGAATTCAAATTACACCATCTGCCGTGGCAGGATTCGAACCCCAGAATGTTATCCGGGTCTCTGGATTAACAGTCCAGATGCCTCGTCACACCTAGCAATAAGGACAGAAGAACTGTTTTATTATGGCTAATTAATATATCTACTGGTGCAGTTAATTCATTGAATATAACCTGGCTTGGGCCTTTGGAGTAATAGTTCGGTGACATTACCACAACACCCTCCACAGAGACGTCATGAGGCAGAAAGGTCAGGATTGTGGCTTGGGCCTGGGAATGTGTCAGTTGATCACAGCAAAAGATTTGTGCAGGGACCAGACAATTTTGCTCAAAAGTAGTGCTATAAATGGAACCGATCTACTCGATCTGGCTGCTATTGACTGCGTTTAATCTGGATGATTCAAATATCATCTTGAGATGCTCTGCCTCACGAGACACAGACGCATCATGCAAGCTGCCACTGTAAAAATGGTGGCAGGTGTGTACACAATGTCTTCTGGTCATGATACGCCATTTTTAATTTCCCCCAGGTCATTATTCCACGCATTAAGCACTTAAATCCAAATTAATCAATAAACCCAGGAAGAAAAATAAGTGAGAAATGGCTTAACATTAAGAGTAACAACAAAAGTTACATTTGATGAAACACCACTTAGAAACATTGCTATAATTTATGTAGAGAGGTTAATGCTAAGCATAAATAGGGCAAGTGGATTAAATTTGCTGAAGAAATTAATGTATAAGAGAGGGAGAATTTGAATTTCAAATGTTTTCCTCTGGGACTGCAGCTAGCATAGGATTAATGCAACATTTAGATATGATTACAATTAGTTCACCAGATATTCCCTGGACTCTCCAATGAAAAATGACGTGAATTGATTGTAAAATATTTCCACTCCAACTTTTCACCTCCGTAATTTTTATGTCTGCTTTAAACTCTGTAGGGTTGCTGTTGCTGCTCGCTCCCGCTTGCCTTAAGTTACGTGAATAGTTATTTGAGCAGAAGTTTTTAACCAAATGTGGGCACGTCCCTTGTTTCAAGCTGTTTCATTTGATTGGTAATTAATATCAAGCCTTTCTGTCTCTAAGGCAACTGGAGAGGGTGAATAACAGTAAGTAACAAACAATTTCCTGCATAGTTATTCTTGGGAACACTGGCAAGTCATAGAGAACCCTCCACAGAAGAACAAAAGTATGGCATTCAGCCCCAAGTGGCTTGTTCCTCCATGCTATCTCATCTCCATTTACCTGACTGTGTTCCAAAACTCTTGCTACTGTTCCTAACCCAACATCCATTGATCACAGTCTAGAAAGCTTCAGCTGACCCACTATGCAGAGAAGGAGGTGGCTGAGTGCTCCTTCAGCAAAGAAACGAAATGGAGCTGAGGTCACAGATGTGCCATGGTGAGGTAGGATGATGGACAAGCCAACTAGACCCTGAATGGCATACTGTGGTTTGTCTACGCAAGGCTTCTCAAGGAACCTGCTTGTTGTAGCTCCTTACTCTAACCAGTTGTTCAGCAGGACACAGCCAGAAAAGCCCGAACCTAAAATGCTGAGAGTAGAGAAGGCAATGATGTTGCTGTGGTGATCAGCATAGTATAGCCACAACGTTCTGAGATATCCACTGTCCCGTCTTCAGGAGACAAACGACGCTATTGGGATACAGCAAGGCTAACATTTATTGCCAATCCCTAGTTGCCCTGTGCTGAGTGATTGCTAGATCACCCTAGAGGCTAGTGAAAAGTCTGTTCTGTTGGTGTGGGACTTGAGTCAGGTAAAGGCCAGAGCAGGACAGGGTAAGAGGTTTCCTCTGGCAAAAGCCATCATTGAATAAGCTGAGATTTTTCCACAATCTGATAGTTTGACAATTAGTTTACTTTCTGATTTAAAGACTTTTTAAAAGGCTGAGTTCTCAAATTGTCACAGTGGGATTTGAAGTTGCATTCTCTGCATTATTAGTGCGGTACTCAAAGGTCCTGTATTTCAGATGAAACACTAGACTGAGCCTTTCTTTGCCATTCTCAGTTGAGTGGAAATGATCGATTGGTGCTATTTGTTAAAGAGCAGGGTGATTTTTCAGTGTCATCGAAAGATAGGAATAGAAAGAGTCCATTCAGTCACTTCAGCTGTTTTGGTATTCAATGTGAACATGGCTGATTTGTCCCAAACTTAATTCACCAACATATCTCCACATTCCTGAGTAGACTTGGCCAGCAATGATTTATTGGCATCAGATTCTAATTTTCTTATTTGTCCATGGGATATAGGCATTGCTGGCTATTGATCATTCTCCTAATTACCCCAGAGAAGGTGGTAGTGTGCAGCCTTTTTGAAATGTTACAATCCATGGTGTAGTTAGAAAGGAAACTCTAGGATTCTGACCCAGTGACAGTGAAGAGGCAGCGATATAGTTCCAAATCAGGATGGTGTGTGACGTGGAGGGGAACCTGTAAGTGATGGAGTGCCAGTGCTCCTGATGCCCATGTCCTTTCAGGTGGTAGAGGTCGTGAGTTTAGAGGGTGCTGTTGGAGGAGGCTTGTTGGCAGATGGTGGGGGGGTGGTGACTGCAGTGCATCTTGTACATGGTACGCACTGATGCCAGTGTACATTAGTGGTGAAGGAAATGAGTATTGAAGGTTGTAGATACGGTGCAAATTTAGTGGGCTCTTCTTTCCTGGGTGGTGTTAAACTTCTCGGTGTTTTTGGAGCTGCACCCATCTAGGCAAATGGTGAGTATTCCATCGCAATCTTGACTTGTGCCTTGTAAATGGCTTTGTGGAATCAGGAGGTGAGTTACTCATTGTAGGATTCCTAGCCTCTTACCTGCTCTTGTGACCACTTTTTATGGCTAGTCCAGTTCAGTTTCTGGGCGATGGTAACCACTAGGATGTTGATAAAGGTGGATTCTGTGATGGTATTGCTATTGAATATCAATGGATATTGATTAGATTGACTCTTGTCGGAGATGGTCATTGCCTGGCATTTGTGTGACGTGAATGTCATTTTGTTATTCATCAGCCCAAGCCTGGATATTGTCCTGATCTTGTTGCATTTGAACACGGACTGCTTCAGTATCTGAGGACTCATGAATGGTGCTGAACATTGTGCAATCATCGGCGAACATCCCCACTTCTGACCTTATCATGGAGGGATGGTCATTGCTGAAGCAGCGGGGGAGGCAATGGCCTAGTGGTATTATCACTGGACTATTAATCCAAAGACCCAGATAGCATTCTGGGGACCTGGGTTCAAATCCCACCATGGCAGATGATGGAATTTGAATTCAATAAATATCTGGAATTAAGAATCTAATAATAACTGTGAATTCGTTGTCGATTGTTGGAAAACCCATCTGGTTCACTAATGTCCTTTAGGGAAGGAAACTGCCATCCTTACCTGGTCTGGCCTACATGTGACTCCAGACCCACAGCAATGTGGTTGACTCTTCACAGCCCTCTGGGCAATTAGGGATGAGCAATAAATGCTGCCTAACCAGTGATGCCCTCATCCTGTGAATGAATGAAGGAGCTGAAGATGGTTAAGATCAAGGGCAGTCACTTTCATATCACAGCATTGATCTAGTGTTTATTGTTTTTTGTGGGGAGGCATTCACACCAGGAGCAACCTTTGTGTAGTAATTGTTTCCTACCTTTTCTGCTGAATAGCCTGGCTCTGATTACAAGGTTGGGCTAGGTTTTTTCTAGACTTACCTGCCAGCAAAAATCCAACCATTACAAATCAGAAAATTCTCAGTCAAATCCTCCCTTAATCTTCTTTATTTCAGTAAGGAAAAATCTTGTTTGTGTAATCGCTATCCTGGGGATACAAGTACAGGTCAGAGGCCTGGAATTCTGCAGTAAGTAACTCACCTCCTGACTCTCCAAAGCCTGCCCACCATCTACAAGGCACAAGTCAGGAGTGGGATGGAATACTCCCCACTTGCCTGGATGGGTGCAGCCCCAACAACATTTGAGAAACTCGACACCATCCAGGACAAAGCAGCCCGTTTGACATGGCACCAGTTTCAACATTTAGTTCCTTCACCACTGATGCCCAATAGCAGCAGTGGATCAACTACACCAGGCACTGTTGGAGCTCACGAAAGCTCCCTCCTCTATTACCTAGAAGGACAAGGGCAGCAGATCTATGGGACCACCACCACCTGCAAGTTCACCTCCAAGCCACTCACCATCCTGACTTAGAAATATATCGCCGTTCCCTTGCTGTCGCTGGGTCAGATTCCTGCAATTCCCTCCCTGATGGCATTGTGTGTATCCCTGCCCTCCAAGGATAGCAATGGCTCAAGAGGGCAGCTCACCATCATCATGTCAAGAACAATTTGGATCAGGTCATTAATTCTGACCTTAGCCAGTGATACCCACATCCAATGAATGAATCAATAAAATTTGTCACAGTAAAACCTTGGAACAATGACATCCTGGCATTGCACTTCCTCCAGGATTTTTTCCTTTCTATGTTGCAGTGCTAATGTGGTCAGGGGTGGGACCTATAGACACAGTTTTAGCTGTCTGTTGGGCTGTATGTCACAGACCCATGGCAATGGGGTTGAAGCTGAGATGTCTGGGAAGTATAAGGCTTTTCCCTTAGGGCAGGCTTGGAATTGGGGCTGGTTGCATGCCCACTGCATGGAAACAGGCATCCAATTAAGGTCACTTTGTGGCCATTTTGCCACAGTGTGATTTTATCGTCACTTTTAGACTGGCCTAACCTTCACAGAAGTTGAAGCTCCCATCTCATCTCAGGTGGTGTACCTGTACCAGGCCTTTGAGACTACCTTTAAATTGCCCTCCCCCAGAGTCCCATCAGACCACATCCTAGCCCCAGACCCATCTGTGGAGGAGTTAATCCCTTCCCCTCGCTCCCCCTCATCTGACAGTGATCTTTATCCAGACCTCACTGACCCTCACCCTCTGATCTGAGTTGATCAATCGCTCACTTCTCATCCTTCAACCACTGATCAAGATCGTAAGACCATAAGAAATAGCAACAGGAGCAGGCCATTCGGCCCTCATGGGCTTGCTCTGCCATTCAATAAGATCGCGGTTGATCGGACATTCCCCACGCCCACTTTCCTGTGCTTTCCCTGTAACCCTTGATTCCTCAATAGAATCTATCTCAGCCTTAAATATTCACAAGAACTCTGCCCCGACAGGCAACAATCTCTAAAGACTCTGAAGCCTCTGAGAGAAGAAATTCCTCCTCATCATAATCTTAAATTGGCGCCCCTTTATTCTAAGTCTGTGCCCTCTGGTCCTAGACTGTCTCATGAGGGGAAACATCTGTTCAGCATTTACCCTGTCAAGCCCCCTTTAGGATCCTAGTCAAAGACAGCTTTCCCCATTCCCTCCCTCCCAACACCATTGATATCTTACTGCTCATCCTACTAGTGAACACTTCATCTTTGGGAGAGAAGAGTTGGATGTGATTTAAAGGGTTGTGGGTCTTTTTATAATTAGCATAAATGAACTGTGGATAGTTGAAGGAAGGAAAGACTTCATTCTTCCACAAAGCAGCACCATTACCACAAGAGATAAAAAGGTGTAGAGCTGGATGAACACAGCAGGCCAAGCAACATCATAGGAGCAGGAAGGCTGACGTTTTGGGACTAGACCATTACCACAATGTTGGTCTTCTTGCTTGTAGGCAAGAGAAAGGTTCCACAGGAACAAAAAGAATTAAAACAGATTTCAGAGAAAGAGGATTTACTTTTGATCCCAAGCTCTGAGAAAGGATCTCTCAGTCATGGATCCACGGTCCCCACAGGGTCCCTGAGAAGATCTGAAGGGGACTGAGATAATTGATAAATGGCAAGTACCCAGGAATGCCAGAGTAGTATCACAGTGACTTGAACCCTTCCAACTATAGGAAACATTTTGTAAACACGCTTACCAAAACAGCTATTGTGCATTTTCTCCGATCACCAGAAATATGTTCAACGAAGTTGTTTCCGATTCTCAGACACCAGCTGTTTCCCACCTTCCCATTCCTCCCCTCCCACTTTGCCCGCCGCCCCCCCGAGATATTTACTCATTCCTAAACTTTTTGCCAAATCCAGTTACCTCCGCTTTTGACACTAATTAGGATTGGGTTAGTCCTATCCTCCCTAAACTTGCTTTTTAACCAACGCCTGTTTTTTTTAAATAATCATTTCCATTTATCATCCTCCACTTATTCATTCAGCATACTGCAGTCAAAGAAACAATTACAGCTATGAGAAGGGCTGAGCTACTAATGGAAGCATCGAATGACACCACATGGTTAGCTCGGAAACAAAACAGTTGCGGACACACTGCTAAGTGTGTACTATACACCTCCGAAGAGTGGGAAAGAATTAGAGGAGTAAATTTCTGAGTACAAAAACAATAGGTCAATAATAGTTGGAAACTTCAACTACCATATGAGAAATGGGGATACAAACTGCATGAAGGCCAGAGGGGGCATTAAATTCTTCAAATGCATTTAAAAGATCAATTTTAGCCAGCGCATAACATGTCCAGTGACAGAGGGCATACTAAATATTTAGTCTTGGGATATGAAGCTGGATAGGTGGATGCAGTGGGTGACCATTTTGGAAATAGTGATCACGATACAGTTAAGATTTAGCATCAAATGGAAAGGGACAAAAATAGAACAGGAGAAAAATTTCTAAATTGGGGAAGGCAAAACTTTACACAATTGAAAGATAATCTTGCAAAAGTGTACTGATTACAAGAACTTGAAAGATAATCAGTGGAAGGTACTAAGGGTGTTGTAGTTAAATGCTCCTGGTGCACAAAGGGAGGTAAATGAGCTTTTAGCTCAGATTGACATTGGCAGGGATGATGTTGTGGGTATCACAGAAGTGTGGCTTCAAGAGGATCAGGGCTGGGAACGAAATATCCAAGGATACACATCCTATCGAAGGGAGAGGCAGATGGGCAGAGGGAGTGGAATTGCCTTATTAGTAATATAGAGTCAGAAGGCGTAGAATTTGTGCGACTAGAGTTGAGAAATGACAAAGGAAGAAAGACCCTGATGGCCTCCTAGCAGTAGTCAGGATGTGGGGAAGAAAATAAATCAGGAGATAGAAAAGGCATGTAAGAAAGGCACTATTACAATAATCATGGGGGACTTCAGTGTGTAGGGCGACTGGGAAAATGAGGTTGATAGCGGATCTCAAGGAAAGGAATTCATGGAATGTCTACAAGATGGTTTTGTTGGAGCAGCTTGTGGAAGATCCCACTAGGGAACAGGGAATTCTGGATTTAGTGATGTATAATGAGGCAGACTTGATTAGGGAGCTTAAGGTGAAGGAACGCCTAGGGGGCAGTGACCATAATATAATAGAATTCACCCTGCAGTTTGAGAGGGAGAAACTGGAATCAGACGTAACGGTATTACAACTGACTAAAGGTAACTACAAAAACATGAGGGAGTAGCTGGCCAGAGTTGATTGGAAAGGGGGGCCTAGCAGGGAAGACGGTGGAGCAGCAATGGCAGGAGTTTCTGGGAATAACTCGGGAAGCACAGCAGAAATTTATCCCAAGGAAGAAGAAACATACCAAGAGGAAGACAAGGCAACCCTGGCTGATAAGGCAAGTCAGGGTGAGTATGACATCAAAAAAAAAGCATAGCCTTTAAAAAGCAGCAGATGATAACCGAAAAACCAATAAGTGGGGAGACGATGAAACATAAGAGTAAGTTAGTTTTTTTAGATATCTAAAAGGTAAGAGAGAGGCAAGAATGGACTTTGGACCACTAAAAAATGAGGTTGGAGAAGTAGTAATGGGGAACAAATGGCAGAGGAACTGAATAGGTACTTTGCATCAATTTTTACATTGAAAGACACCAGCAACATACCAGAACTTCAAGAGAGTCAGGGGGCAGAGGTGAGTGCAGTGGCCATCACTAAGGAGACAGTGCTGGGGAAGCCGAAAGGCCTGGAGGTGGATAAATCACCAGGACCGGATGGACTGCACCCCAGAGTTCTGAAGGAGATAGCGGAGGAGATTGTAGAGGTGGTGAACTTTCAGGAATCACTGGAGTCAGGGGGGGTCCCAAAGGACTAAAAATGGCTGATGTAACATACCTGTTTAAGAATGGAGGGAAGCAGGAGACAGAAACTATAGGCTGGTTCGTCCAATCTCAATCGTTGGTAGATTTTAATGTCCATTATTAAGGATGAGATTATGGAAGTGCATGGTAAAATAGGACTGAGTCAGCACAGTTTTGGAAAGGGGAGGTTATATCTGACAAATCTGTTAGAATTCTTTGAGGAGGCAATGAGCAAGTTAGACAAAGGAGAGCCAGTGGACGTGATCTATTTGGATTTCCAGGAGGTCTTTAACAAAGTGCAGCACAGGATGTTGTTAAATAAGATTATAGCCCATGGTGTTACGAGTGAGGTACTGGCACAGATAAAGGATTGGCTGGCTGGCAGAGGGCAGAAAGTTGGGATAAAGGGGTCTTTCTCAGGTTAGCAGTCAGTGACTAGTGGAGTCCCATAGGGGTTTGTGTTGGGATCACAACTATTCACCTTATACATTAACGATCTGAATGTAGGGACTGAGGACATTGTTGCTACGTTTGCAGATGACACAAAGATAGTCGATTGTTGGAAAAACCCATCTGGTTCACTACTCTCCTTTAGGGAAGGAAACTGCCATCCTTACCTGGTCTAGCCTACATGTGACTCCAGACCCACAGCAATGTGGTTGACTCTAAACTACCCTCTGGGCAATTAGGGATGGGCAATAAATGCTGCCTGGTCAGCGATGCCCTCATCCCTCATGAATGATTAAAGAATAAAGTTGGAGGGACAGGTAGCATTGAGGAGGCGGGGAGGCTGCAGAAGGACTTGGACAGGTTAGGAGAGTGGGCATAGAGGCGGCAGGTGGAATACAACGTGGGAAAGTGTGAGGTTACGTACTTTGGTCAGAAGAATAGAGGCTTGTACTATTTTGGAAATCTGAAGCACAAAGGGACTTGGGACTCCTAGTTCAGGATTCTCTTAAGGTTGACATGAAAGTTTATTTGGCAGTTAGGAAGGCAAATGCAGTGTTAGCATTCATTTCAAATGGGCTGGAATACAAGAGCAGGGATGTGCTGCCAATGCTGTATAAGGCTCTGGTCAGACCACATTTGGAATATTGTGAGCAGTTTTAGGCACTGTATCTGAGGAAGATTGCACTGGAATCAGAGGGGGTCCGGGGAGATTTATAAGAATGATCCCAGGGATAAAGGGCTTGTCATATGAGGAGCACTTGAGGACTCTAGGTCTGTACCTGATGGAGTTTAGAAGGATTGGGGGGATCTGATTGAAACTTACAGAATACTGAGAGACCTGGATAGAGCAGACATGGAGAAGATGTTTCCACTGGTCGGAGAGACTAGGATCCGAGAGCACAGCCTCAGAGTGAAGGGACAGCCATTTAGATTAGAACTGAGATGCGGAAGAACTTAGTCAGCCAGAGAGTGTTTAATCTGGGGAACTCATTGATACAGATGGCTTTGGAGGACAAGTCACGGAGATAGGACAGAGATAGATAGGTTCTTGATTAGTAAGTCATCATGGATTATGGAGAGAAGGCAGATGAATGGGTTAGAGAAACATATATAAGCTACAGTTGAATGGCAGAGAAGACTCAATGGGCTGAATGGCCTAATTCTGCTCCTATACCTCTTGGTCTTACAGTCAGTCTTAAATATACACAAGGACTCTGCCCCTACAGCTCTCTGTGACAAGCAGTTCCAAAGACTCAAGCCCTCTGTGAGAAGAAATTCCTTCTCGTCTCAGTTTTAAATTGGTATCCCTTTATTCTGATCCTATACCCTCTCAAGAAGTGAAACAACCTCCCAGTATTTACCCTATCAAGCCTCTTAAGGATCCGACATGTTTCAATGAATTTTTTAAAAGATTCATTTGTGGGATATGGGTGCCTCTGGCTGGCCAGCATTTCTTGCCCATCCCTAGTTGCCCTTGAGAAGGTGGTGGTGAGCTGCCTTCTTGAACCGCTGCAGTCCACCCAGTCAGGCATTGGGTAATTAGAGGGATTGAGGTGGGAAGAAGCCATTGTATCATGGCTGGGAGCTGTTGGTAACTTACCAAAGTGTGGCATGAATAGGTGCCAGAAAGGAGGAGAGAGGGACCTGCGAGGGGCCAGAGAAAAGATGAGAGACAGATGGAATGTATTGGGTTCTGAGTGACAGTCACTTGGATACAGCATCATCTTCTTGTATTCTCCTGTGGGACATGGGCATCAATGGCTGGTCAGCATTTATTACCCATCCCTAGTTGCCCTTAAGAAGGTGATGGTGAGCTGCCTTCTTGAACTACTGCAGTCCATGTGCTGTAGGCAGATCCACAGTGCCATTAGGGAGGCAATTCCAGGATTTTGACCCAATGACAGTGAAGGAACGACAATATATTTCCAAGTCAGGATGGTGAGTGGCTTGGAGGGGAACTTGGAGGTGGTGGTGTTCCCATATATCTGCTGCCTTTGTCCTTCTAGATGGAAGTGGTCATGGGTTTGGAAGGTGCTGTCTGAGGATCTTTGGTGAATTTCTGCAGTGCATCTTGTAGATAGAACACACTGCTGTTGCTGAGTGTCGGTGGTGGAGAGAGTAGATGCTTGTGGATGTGGTGCCAATCAAGCGGCTGCTTTATCCTGGATGGTGTCAAGTTTCTTGAGTGTTGTTGGGGCTGCACCCATCCAGGCAAGTGGGGAGTATTCCATCACACTCCTGACTTGTACCTTGTAGATGGTGGACAGGCTTTGAGGAATCAGGAGGTGAGTTACTTGCCGCAGTATTCCCAGCTTCTGACCTGCTCTTGTAGTCACTGCTATGTGGTGAGTTCAGTTGAGTTTCTGGTCAAAAATAACTCCCAGGATGCTGATAGTTGGGAATTCAGTGATGGTAGTTAGATTGTCTCTTACTGGTGATGGTCATAGCCCGGCATTTGTGTGGTGCAAATGTTACTTGCCACTTGTCAGACCAACCCTGGATATTGTCCAGATCTTGTTGCATTTGAACATGGACTGCTTCATCATCTGAGGAGTCACGAATGGTGCTGAACATTGTGCAATCATCGGCGAACATCCCCACTTCTGATCTTATTGTAGAGGGAAGGTCATTGATGAAGCAGCTGAAGATGGTTGGGCTGAGGCCACTACCCTGAGGAACTCCTGCAGAGATGTCCTGGAGCTGAGATGATTGACCTCCAACAACTACGACCATCTTCCTGTGTGTCAGATATGTCTCCAACCACCAGAGAGTTTGCCCCCGATACCCCTTGATTCCAGTTTTGCTCGGGCTCCCTGATGCCACACTCAGTCGAATGCAGCTTTGAAGTCAAGGGCTGTCACTCTCACTCCATCTCTGGAGTTCATCTCTTTTGTTCATGTCTGAACCAAGGCTGTAATGAGATCAGGAACTGAGTAGGCCTGGCAGAACCCAGGGCGACATAGTGACTCAGTGGTTAGCACTGCTGCCTCACAGCGCCAGGAGCCAGGGTTCAATTCCACCCTTGGGCGACTGTGTGGAGTTTGCATGTTCTCCCTGTGTCTGCGTGGGTTTCCTCCAGGTGCTCTGGTTTCCTCCCACAGTTCAAAGATGTACAGGCTAGGTGGATTGGCCATGCTAAATTGCCCACAGTGTTCAGGGATGGGTAGATTAGGTGGGTTGCAGGGGGATGCTCTGAGGGTCGGTGTGGACTTGTTGGGCCGAAGGGCCTGTTTCCACACTATAGGGATTCTAAGTTTTAAGATCTCTAACAACCCAAACTGGGTATCACTGAACAGGTGCTGCTTGTTAGTGCTGTTACAGTCACAGAGATAAACAATATGGAAATAGATGCTTCAGTCCAACTCATCCATGCTGACCAGATATCCTAAATTAATCTAATCCCATTTGCCAGCATTTGGCCCATGTCCCTCTAAACCCTCCCTATTCACATACCCATCCAGATGCCTTTTAAATGTTGTAATTGTACTGACCCTCCACCACTTACTCTGGCAGCTCATTCCATACATGCACCACCCTCTGCATGAAAAAGTTGCCCCTTAGGTCCCTTTTAAATCTTTCCCCTCTCACACCTTAACCCTGTGCCCTCTAGTTTTGGACTCCCTCACCCTGGGGAAAAGGCCTTGCCTATTCACCCTGTCCACGTCCCTCATGATTTTATAAACTTCTATAAGGTCACCTCTGAGCCTCCGATATGCCAGGGAAAATCGCCCCAGCCTATTCAGCTTCTCCCTATAGCTCAAATCCTCCAGGCCCGGCAACATCCTTGTAAATCTTTTCTGAACCCTTTTTAGTTTCACAACATCTTTCCAACAGCAGGGAGACCAGAATTGAATGCAATACTCCAAAAGTGGCCAAACCAATGTCCTGTACAGCCACAACATTGACCTCCCAACTCCTATACTCAACTCACTGACCAATAAAGGCAAGCATACCAAATGCTTTCTTCACTATCCTGTCTACCTACAACTCTACTTTTAAGGAACTATGAACCTGCACTCCAAGGTCTCTTTGTTCAGCAACACTCTCCAGGACCTTACCATTAGGTGTTGATGACACCTTCCATCAATTTATTGATGAAAACTCGCCATTAATCATTCTTCTAAACTCCAGTGACTAGAGTCTCAACCCCTTTACTCTTTGCTTATAAGACAATCCCTCCACATTGGGGATCATCCTAGTGAACCTCCTCTGAACTGCCTCCTATGAAATGATATCTTTCTTTAAATGAAGGAGCCAAAACTGCTCACAGTACTCCAGATGTGGTCTCACCAGCAGCTTGTACGGTTACAGTAAGACTTCCCTACTCCTACACTCCAACCTCTTTGAAATAAGGACCAATATTCCATGAACCTTCCTGATTACCTGCTGCCCCTGTGTGTTAGCTTTCTGTGGTTTTCCTCCATTTACATAATATTCTGTTTTTTTTCTGTTCTTCCTTCCAAAATGAACAACTTCACATTTCCCACCCTATACCGCATTTGCCAACTATTTATTTTTTGCCCACTTACTTAACCTACCTGTCTCAAAGTAAGGTGTTTGTATCCCTCTCACAGTCTGCCTTTCCACTTATTTTTGTGTTGTCTGCATATTTGGCTACAGGACATTCATTTCCTTCCTCCAAGTCATTGATATATATTGTAATCAGTTGCGGTCCCAGCGCTGATCCTTGTGGAACCCCATTGGTCCCAGGTTGCTAACCTAAAAAAGAACCCCTTATCCCCACTCACTGTTTGCTGCCAATGAGCCTATTCTATATCCATGCCAATATACTACCCCCAACACTGTGAGTTCTTAGCATATGACTTAACCTTCTGTGAGGTATCTTCTGGATCTCCAAATACAACATATCTACTGGTTCCCCTCTATCTAGCCTGGTTGAGACTTCCTCGAGAAACTCAAATCAATTAGTCAGACATTATTTCCCTTTCGTGGAGCCATGCTTGATTATATTATGATTTTCCAAGATGTTCTGCTATTACTTCCTTAATAATTGATTCCAACAAAAGATGTTAGGCTAATCAGCCAAAGTTACCCACATTTTGCCTCCCTCCTTTCTGAATCGGGGTGCCACAATAACAGTTTTCCAACCCTATGGTATTTCTCCAGAATCCAAGGATTTTTAGAAAATTACAACCAATGTGTCCACTATCTCTGTCACTACCTATTTTAGGATCCAAGGATGTAAGCTGTTTAATCTGCTAGCAGTCTGGTCACCTCGTTCTGTTAGCTTACCCTCCCACTGAACATGACATTATATCCAGACTCTGGCCAGAAAGGCCACTCAGCAGCAAGAAGTTTCACTTTGAGGTAAGGAAAACAAAAATGAGAATAAATGTTTATTTAATCGTGAAATCCATTTTCAAAAAGGAAATAAAATGCATAGTTGCGTGGGCCCATACCAGTTCTGTGGGATTTTGTAACAAGGGAGCGGCATACCCAAAAGCAAATGGGTTGCAAATCCTTGGATGATGTGCCTTCCGTGAGCAGAGATGAAAATTAAAGCAGCCAGGAATTTCTCATGTTGACCCAGGGAGTTTTCAGCCTCCAGTACCCCAAGCAACAAAGCAGGCTGTGCTTTTTAATGCGCCCGTTTAATATTACAGAGGATTATGTTTCTCATTTGCAAAGGACAACTTATTAATATTAATAAACCGCACATCTCAGAGTGATTTTCTTTTTGTGTTGGACACTTATAGTCCCAGTGCTTTTGGCAGCGGCATCATTTATATTGGCTGCAAGTATTTTTTTCCTGTAAGTCGCTGTGAATATTTCCATGCAATGACTGTCCATGTTGTGAAAAGCAACACAAAGACTTCTTGCTGCCTGCACACAAATGGACTGGAACGCACTCAGGCTGTTTGGGCCAGTTTTTGGTGAGCCACCATTCAGATGAAAATTGACAACCCTCCAGGATTGTCCTGAAGTCTTTGGGAACATGCCAGATGCCAGATGGGGAAAAGAACAACACAGATTTAAAGTCATTGAGATCTACGGCATGGAAACTGACACTCAGTCTACCCTGTCCATGCTGACTAGATATCCTATATAAATCTAGTTCCATTTGCCAGCATTTGGCCCATATCCCTCTAAATCCTTCCTATTCATGTACCCATCCAGATGCCTTTTCAATGTTGTAATTGTACCAGCTTCCTCCACTTCCTCTGGCAGCTCATTCCATTCACGCACCACTCTCTGAAAAAAGTTTACCCTTAGGTCCTTTTTAAATCTTTCCCCTCTCATCTTAAACCTGTGCTCTCTAGTTTTGGACTCCCCATGCTTGGGAAAAATACCTTGGATATTCGCCGTATCCATGCTCCTCATGATTTTACGAACTTCTATAAGGTGCCCCCTCAGCCTGCGACGCTCCAGGGAATATAGACCCAGCCTATTCAGCCTCTCCCCGTAGATCAAACCCTCCAACCCTGGCAACATCCTTGTAAATCTTTTTGAATTACTTTTTAAAATCTAAGTTTCTTTGAAACTTTGAGATTATTAATGGAAAGAGAGGACAAAAGCTGTTTGACTTGCCAGAGCTTGGTGTCATGAGAGAAACCCCGAGGAAAATGTCGAATCAGAAACTGGCAATTGTCTGACTGCAGTAGTAACATTTAGCAGTTGGAAGTGGCACTGACAACAAGGCCGTAGTGAATCGACTGGCTCTAGCAACTTGCTTATTTATTTTGCATCTTTGCCACTGGTTCTGGAGGCACTGTCTGGAAGCACGGTGACATTACTTAGTTGGCTGGCATGTCCTATTCAACGTGTTGGCAAAACATTCCTGTACCTCCGGCAGAGTTGCTGCTCTGTTGGAACAGAAGGGCCTTGAAGTTGTTTCAACTTTCAATTAGATCACTGTAGCTTCACATCATTTTCTCACCTTTGCCCCATAGTCCTTGAGAGCTTTACCCACCAACATCTACGGAGCCTGTCCGCAAAATTTACAATTTTAACCATGGCCTTTGGGGTGAAGGACATTCCCATCCGTTGACCTTTTTATGAAACGGATTTTCTGAATCCACTCCTGAGTGGTTTGACTCCAATTTTAAGATTAAGCATTGAGGTTCTACCCTTTCAAATCCCTTTGGCATTTAGAACACCTCAATTGGATTTTTGTCCAAATCTCGAAAGCCTAGTGAACATAAGCAATGATTATGCAATCCGTTCCCATAATTCAATGCCACAGTCATATTGGTGCCTTCTTTTGATATAAACTTCCTGAGATGCAGTACTGAGCAATCAATTTGTGATCCTGAAACTAAACAATTACTTTCTCCCTTTGTTACCCAAACTCCTTGAAACAAAGGAAAACCTGACAGCTTTTTGATTGTGAGATAACAAGGTGTAGAGCTGGATGAACACAGCAGGCCAAGCAGCATCAGAGGAGCAGGAAGGCTGACGTTTCGGGTGATTGTATTTTTTTGTACCTGTCTGCACATTTGTAGTATAACTGGTGTACATGATGCTTGGATCTCTTTAAAGTTCCTCAGGTTTTGATTTCCCACAATTTAGAAATTCTCTGAATTGTCTCTCTCAAATACAAAGTGGATGATCCCTCTCACTTCAGCGGGTGGCTATGCCTTCAATTATCCCAACCTCTTTAAATATAATTTAATTTTAATATTCCTCTCCTGCCATTGGTGCCTCTAGCTGACCTGCCCCTGTGGACCAGGGCTGAGCGATAGCCCTTGTGCCTCTGGTTCGGAAAGCTGTAGATTCAATTCCCATTCTAAAGAGATAAGTGTGGAATCTAACTGATACGCCAATGGAGTACTGCAGGCATGCCACAGAGTTCAAGGTGCTGTTTTTCAGAGGAAACATTACCCTGAGGCTCTGTCTCGCTTTGTAGGTTGATATAAAAGATTCCATTGCACTTTCTGAAGGACAACTGGAATCTCACCCCAGCAATATTTATTCCCAGCCATTATCTGTTCATGATCACACCTCTGTCAATGGCAGGTTGCTGTGTACAAATTGATGCCCCATTTCTTACTTTCTGATAATGACATTGCTTCAAAAGTCCTTTGCTAGCCATAAAACACTTTGGGATGTTCTGAGGTATGGGAGGGCACTATGTAAATGCAATTATTTAGATGATGCAAATTAGCGATCAGCTGAGAAATGAGTAGGATTTGCACTGGACCAAAACAAAGGGGCTAACATTTGTTCTTAACCATTTCAAACTCAGTTTGATGTACTGACAGAAATCTATCTAGAAGTTTCATGGTACCGAAGCAGGCTGGGTTGACTCCAAGCAGAGGCATGGAACTGGTAGGCACAGGAGACTTGTAGTCCATTGTCAGCTTGTGTTCAGGAAATTGGGAGATTGATTGCTGTATTTTGAGTGGAATCTCTGCTGGGATTACTGAATGCCTGGTATCCAAGGCACAGTTTGAATGATAAAATAATCTGCTGTCCAGGTGTTATCTGAAGCTTATGTGTTTTAGATGTGTGAACTCAGCACTTACTTTCTAATATTTTAAGCAAATAGCATTTAATGCTTCGACATTTATAATTGAGAAATAGAGTTTCTCATGGAAAAAGAAACATTACATATTTGTGCAAAGAAAACCTACAATTTACGCTGCTTTAATGTGCACTCAAATCCAGTTACCTGTCAAGCTGCCCAGGTAAAGATAGGGTTGCTATCATTACTCTCAATACACTGGATTAAAGGGAAGGAAATTGGTAAATGTTTTTGGAGTCATAGAGTCATACAGCATGGAAACAGCCTCTTTGGCCCCAGCTGACCATAATCCCAAACTAAACTGGTCCCACCTGCCTGCTCCTGGCCTATATCCCTCCAAACCTTTCCTTTTCATGTACTTATCCAAATATCTTTTAAATATCATAACTGTACCTGCATTGACCACTGTCTCTGGCAGTTCGTTCCACACATGAACCTCTCTGTGTAAAAGCGTTGGCCCTCATGTCCTTTTTAAATCTTTCTCCTCTCACCTTAAAAACATGCCACCTAGTTTTGAACTCTCCCACTCTAGGGAAAAGACCCTTGCCATTCACCTTATTTGTGCCCCTCATGATTTTATAAACCTCACCACTGGTCCTGATCACTGACAAGTAAACCCTGTAAGAACATACATTCCACCGCAAGCTGTGGCTCAGTTGCTGGCAGGCATTCATGAATCTGGATCATGCCCCAAGCCAGGGACATAACTGGGCTCACCCTCTCAAGTATAGTAGAGAGATAACAAGGTGTAGAGCTGGATGAACACAGCAGGCCAAGCAGCATCAGAGGAGCAGGAAGGCTGACGTTTCGGGCCTAGACCCTTCTT
>NC_063342.1:69077062-69077933 GCF_021869965.1 Rhincodon typus
AAGAAGGGTCTAGGCCCGAAACGTCAGCCTTCCTGCTCCTCTGATGCTGCTTGGCCTGCTGTGTTCATCCAGCTCTACACCTTGTTATCTCAGATTCTCCAGCATCTGCAGTTCCTACTATCTCTCAAGTATAGTGCTGTCTCTCAGTTGAGGTGTTTCACTGAGATCAGTTTTGCTCACTCAGTTCATGTAGAAGATTCTTCAGCAACATCTCCCTCCATCGAAATCACCTTCCAGATCTGGGCCCCTAACATCTGGAAAGGGATGACAGGAAAATCAGCACTGACCAATTACCCACCCAGTCACACACCATCCTGAGCTGGAAGTATATTACCATTCCTTGGCTATCTCATGCTCTAAATTCCTGCCTAATTGGGTGTACCTCCACAGAACGAATGAAGCATCTCAAGAAGGCAGTCCACCACTGCCTCCTTATGGGCAAATCACAAAAAAGCAATAAATGTTAACCTGGTCAGCAGTGCCTACATCCCATGGATGAATTAAAAATAAATCTATTTTGGGAAGAACAGGAGAATTTTCCCTGGTGTCCAAGATAACGTGCATTCCTCAATCGGCTTCACTGAAGACAATGACTGGTCATTAAAACAGTGCTATTTTTTGGGAACTGACTGTGCTCAAAGACACAGCTTCTAGTGAAGCAGTGACTTACCTGCAGTTCACTCAATCTAGTCTACTGCATTCACTGCTCACAAAGTGGTCTTCTCTACGCTGGGGAAACAAAACACAGATGGAAAAACGGCTGCTTCCAAGACAATGAGGTGTTTCCTTCAAGGACAAAGTAATGTTTGACTGCAAAAACGTAGATTGCTGGAAAAGCTCAGCAGGTCCGGCAGCATCTGTGGAGAGAAAT
>NC_063342.1:69077943-69091316 GCF_021869965.1 Rhincodon typus
TTCATGTCCAGTGACCCTTCTTCGGAACTGTCTCAGCTGGAAATCAGAAACAAAAACAGAAATTGCTGGAAATGCTGAGACAGTTCTGAAGAAGGGTCACTGGACATGAAACATTAACTCTGATTTCTCTCCACAGATGCTGCCGAACCTGCTGAGCTTTTCCAGCAATTTCTGTTTTTGTTGCTGATTTCCAGCATCCGCAGTTCTTTTCGGGCTTTTTCGTTTAATGTTTGACTGCAGTCTGAAGCTTCCAGTTGTGTTAAAAGTTATATGGGAGATTTTTTTAATAGTTTAACTTGCCTTCTGGATAATATTTAGTTAATATTGCTTTTCAGTCCCTTGTCAAAGAATAAATTTTAAGACTTGAAATCTTGTGTGATCCTTTTAGTTGCTCTCTGGAAATTCAAATCTTTTTAAAGTTATCAGTGTGCATCAGGATTGTAGCAAATGGAATATGGACTTTTGTCTCTATTGCGCGTTCAGGAAGTGAGTTCTAAGTCCCTACCACGTGAATGAAATGCGTTGCTCTTTGGCTCCTCTCTGACCTTCTATCAGTTATTTTAAATGTATTGCCCTCTCTGCTAAAGGAAAGAGGTCCTTCCAAACCACCGTATCTCTTACCCTGTCTTAATTTATTGCACTTCGACTGAATCTCCTTTTAGTTTCTTCTATTCCAAAGAAAACTGGTGTTTTCCCAGATGACCACTGCTGGCACCTTGTGGGATTTGCCCTCTCTATCTGTATGTGGTACTGGGAAAGGGTTGTTTGATATAGTTCACTATCACTAATCCTCCTCTCTTTGTTCATTTTTCTTAGCACCAGCCAACGAATAATGGTACAGTATCTGTAGACGAAGCACTGATCTTAGACAACAAGAATCTAGGTTCCTCCCACAGTCCAAAAATGTGCAGGTTAGCTGGACCAGCCACGCAAAACATCCAGGGATATGCAGGCTGGGTAGATTAGCCATGGGAAATGCAGGATTATGCAAGTAGGGTGGGGGCTGGGTCTGGGTGGGATGCTCATCAGAGGGTTGCTGCAGACTCAATGGGCTGAATGGCCTCTTTCCGCACTGTAAGGATTCGATGATTCAATCAATAGAATGGGTGGAGCCAATGTGAGATGAACATTCACCTCTTCCAAATCATTACTTCATAGAAACCCCAAGCCCCAAGCCCATCGACACTTGCTCGCATGTAAAATTTTCCAATCTTGTCAACGTCCTTCTAAATTGTCTCTAATCTTTTCATCTCCTGCCTCTATTGCAATTGCCAGAACTGTATACAGTACTTAAGATAGAGCATAATCTCTGCTTTGTACAGTTCTAGGCTAACCTCCCTATGCTTATACTCAGTGCATCAGTTAACAAAGGAAAATACCCTCAATGCCTTCTCAACCACCTTATCTAACTGTCTTGTTACCTTCAGGTAAATACACATTTATTATCTCTTGTATTATTATCCCTTTTGAAAGCCTGTATTTAGAAGAAGAGGTGACTCAATTGAAACATATAAATTACTGACGGCTTGGCAAGATAGGCGTGGAGAGATTTTTTCTTTCACAGAGGGTCGTGAGTCTTTAGATCTCTCTTCCCTGTGGAGCAGAGTCTTTGAATATTTTAAAGGTGGACAGGAACAGTAAGGAGGTGAAAGGGGTAGGATTTGAGGTTACAGTCAGCCATGGTCTTCTTAAACAGTGGTGCAGTCTAAAGGGGTTGAATGACCCACTCCTCCCCCTTGTTTATATATTTGTATGTACCTTACATTTCTCTGCTTTAAATTATATTTGTCATTTTCTTGCCCAGTTGATATTCCATTGATGTTTGCCCTCAATCTACAACAATTTTCCTCACTATAACTACACGGTCAATATCTGTATTATCAGCATCTCCTTAATCATGCTCCACATGTTGGATTCTTCTTGTCAATTTCCTTTGGATCTTTCGGGATCTTACTTTTCTTGCCACATTGGACCTTAACAAAAGCCTGGCTAAAATCGATGTAAGCGACATCAAATGTGCTCCCTCATTAATTCTCTTTGCTATGTCCTCAAAAATCAAATTCAATCAATTTAGTTTAATGCAATCTTGCCTTAAACAATTATGTTGGCTGTTTTCAATTAATATGGGTCCTTGTGATGACTTGTACTGTCTCTCAGGAATGTTTCCAGCAATGTACCCATTACCAATGTGAGACAGTCTGGTCTATATTTATTTGATCTATGTCTTCCTTCCTTTCTAAATAACAGAACGTTATCAGTCCTCTAGGGGGCATCATGCTCGTTACTAGAAAGGATCGAAATTGAGCCTTGAATCTCTGCTATTTTCCACCTTGTGTTTCTTAGCCATCCAGGATGCATTTTATCCAGACCTGGTGTTTTATCCATTTTCAAAAATTACTAAATCCCTTAATACCTTCTCTGTCAATAGTTTATCCCCTCCGATGTTTGGAAATTGGAGATCTCTGATAATGGAGGGATTATTTGAAGGAACCGATTTAACATAATTGGCAAATGATAAGCGAAGAGATTAGCTGAAGCTAGTTTACACAGCATGTTGTTATTCTCTGGAAGGCATGGCAGAAGCAGAGTCAGTCATAATTTTCAAAGAGAAAGTATTAAGAGACATTCCCATTCTGTTGCTGTTTTTATATAATCTCCTGATTATTACACTGAAACCCTGACCAATTAACAAGCTGTTGCCACAGCAAGTAAATAATAAAAAAAATCCCCAAGTGGCAGGTGACTGATCAGTTTGTCCTAAAATAGAAAAGCGTAAAAAATGTTAATTGTGTTTGACATCACTGGAAATGTTGGATTGAGACTCTCATCGTGATATATTTAAATGGCATTCTACAGTATCTTCACAATATGGTGGAGATTAGGCTGCCTCCTGTTTATTCACTGATTACACGAAAATCTTATTACTGAGAGATGATATTTTCACTCTATCTAAAATCTCTATCTGCTGTTGAACTAGCTTCAAAGGGTTGCTAGTCAACGTTGCATTTAGAAGTTCACTGGAATTCCTTAAGACATAAGTTGGGCCTGGTGCCATCTTGAGTGTTTATTGACAGATGACCATTTGGCACATATGCAAATCTGCGTTCTGTGCTCCTCTTTCCATTGGAACAACAGTGATGTGAAGAGGTAATATGTGAATTCATTCAGTTCCTTTAGAAGAACTATTGATAATCCATTGTCTGATCCACTGCCTGTGAGATGGGTCATCTACAATTCAGCTACAGACCAGTGGCTCGATCCTATTCACATGCAACGCTCCTGCACAGTGTCACATATCAACTACACACAGTATAAATCCAGGATTGATACGTTGTGGACAGTTGGAGATTTCTGTTTGACCTTTTGAAGGGAGATTTGCTGGAAGAAATGGAAGATGTAAATCAATACAATAATTAATTTTCAAAGCAACAGTTGAAATAATTCTTCCCTGGCTTCGTTTTAAATCTTAACAGAATAATTGCGCAACCATTTGGAAGTGACAACATGCACAGAACAGTGGTATCGATGGACATTGGATTTCATATCCACCGGCTCATTCATTGAAGTCTCAATTTGCTTTGGATGAAATGCAACTTCCACAGAAAAATAATGTAGAAAACAGAGGGAAGTACAATTACTGGGAATCAATATATGAAGGAGTCATAGAATCATAGAGTCATAGAGCTGTACAGCATGGAAACGGACCCCTTGGTCCAACTCTTCCATGCCGACCAGATATCCTAAATTAATCTAGTCCCATTTGCCAGCATTTGGCCCATATCCCCCTAAACCCTTTCTTCTCAAGTCTTGGCGCACAACACCAATGCTAACATTGAAAGAAGGAAGAAGCATCAGAGAAAGTGTCACTCCTCAGCCGTTCTTGTGAACCCATCTATTGCCAGTCAGACATGTACAGAGACCCAGAAAGTCATCCACGCTTGCTCAGGAAAACTGGAGAAATAAAAAGAGATCAAGGTTCTGTTTCATATTATTTGAGATACTTTTATTTCTAAAGTTTTCATTAAATATTGGAAGGAAAGTACCTTTCTATTCTTGGCTTTATTTTGAGCAGTCCAGCTCTCCATTCTATACTCAGCGAGCATCATATTTACTTTGTCCTAATCATATGATGGTGCATCCTCAGAATGTTGGTCTTTCTCAGTGGATTCCAGAGCCCAGCCTTTCAGCAACACCTCAATGACCAGTGGGAGGTCTGGATACTCAACTTTGTGCAGAACATTTCGGTGAATGGTGGCAATAATCCTTCCTGATTGGCAGTTAAGTGCCAATGGCAATGCGAGATCCAATGCTGTCATTAGGTCTCTGGGTCATCCCCATCTCTTCATAGGCAACAATCAGCAGCGGTGCCAACCTGCCAATCTCCACGACGGCCTCCCTCCATTGGTGTCATGGGGCCATGGCTACAGGACCCCTTCCTGTGCCCTGGCTCGCTGCCACCAGCCAGCATTGGGAGAAAATGCAGGGAGTTATGAGGATGAGAATGGGAATGTGCGTTGAGGATATGAACTGAGAACATTTATGGAGAGTTGAATGTGAGGGACGCACGTGAGAGTATTGTAGAATGAGGGTGAACGCGAGACTCAGTTGTTGAGGTGAAGGGTTGAAAAGGCACTTGGAGAGAGAGAGGTATGTGTAAAACTGCAACATCCCCTCTGAGCTGTCTGTATCGCTCTGATGTTCTGCCATGCTGATCAGTGTTGGCACATTGATGGGTTCCGAACATCATTGCTACATATGGGCCTTGGATGAAAATTAACGGGAATGTTGACTGCAAGGTGTGAGGGTCGGAAGAAAGCTGTGTAGGAGAGTGCTCAGGAGGTAAGAAAGGCAAATGGTCTGTTGGGCTTCATACTGAGAGGACTCGAGTAAAGGAGCCCGAGCATCTTGCTGCAATTGTACAGGGCCTTGGTGAGATCTCACCTGGAATATTGCATGCAGTTTTAGTCTCTTTAGCAGAGGAGGACTGTTCTGGCTATGGAGGGAGTGGAATGAAGGTTTACCAGACTGATTCATGGGACAGCAGGACTCAGGCAAGAGAGGCTTGGATCGGTTAGGATTATATTCACTGGCGTTTAGAAGAATGCATCAGGAGCTCATAAAAACGCATAAAATTCTAAAAGGACAAGGTATGATAAATGCAGGAAGGACGTTCCCAATGACCAGGGAGTCCAGAACCAGAGCTCACGGCCTAAAGGTACAGAATGGGCCAATTAGAACTGAAATGAGGAAAAAATTCTTCACCCAGAGAGTGGGGAGCCTGTGGAATTCCCTCCCACAGAAAGCGGCTAAGGCCAAAACATTGAATGTTTTCAAGAAAGCGATATAATTCGTAGGGCTAAAAGGTATGGGGAGAAAGCAGGAACTGGAGACTGAGTTGGGATGATCAGCCGTGACCATACTTTATCATGGAGCAAGATCAAAGGGCCAAATGGTCAATCCTACACCGATCTTCTATGTTTCTAAAGTATTGGCTGCTGCTGAGAGTGAGACACTCATCCTTTCTGACATATTGAGGCTTTGGAAATATTTCCAACTCTGTACACAGGTCCTGAGCAGCTGCTGACAACCTCTGCTACTTCTTGCTGTCTAATTTGGATCTATCCAGAGGAAAGATCCCATTCCTTCTGACCCTCATCACCTTTGGCGTTATTCCTAGAAAGACGGTGAGAAACAGGTGGTGGGTTTTTTGCCAAGTCTTCCTTCCCTGTCCTTGCTTCTGATAAAGTTCGGAAGTAATGTTACTGCAACCTTCCTGACTCCTGCTGGGATCCCCTGCGATAGAATGCCTTCATTCACAAGAATGCAAGTCCATAGCATGTGTGTGTGATTAGTCAAAAGATGCTCATACATTTGTTGAATTAGAGAACCACAACAAAACCCATAATTTAACTGGGAATCGAAGCTGGGCCACAGCAGTAAAAACACTGATTCCTAACCACTAGACCACCAAGGAAGCGATAATGTTTTCACGGTCATCATTAGACTCTTAATTACAGATTTTTATGGAATTCAAATTCCACCATCTGCCATAGGAGGGTTTACACCTGCATCGCCAGAACATTATCTGGCTCTCTGGATTTACAGTCCAGCAATAATACTACTAGGCTCTTGCCTCCCCTGGGACTGGGACTACTTTATAAAGGGCTCAGGTGATGAGTTCCAACAGTGCAGGCCATTGTCTGTTACCTACGGTGAACTCAAACTCAATGATCTGCACAAGGAGATGAATGAGTGATTGGCCATGAATCTTGTCGGGGTTATCACAGAAAGAAATATAACATCAACTTCTCAAACAATAAGATTGTGCAAGCAGCAAAATGATAATAACCAAATAATTGATTTCTTAGTGAAGTTACTAAAAGGATAAATGTTGGCCGGGACTCTAGATAGAGCTCTCTCGCTCTTCTTTGAAATGGCATTGTAGGATCTTTAACACACAACTGAGAGGGCAGGATATTTCTTCAACAGTGCAACAGTCCCTCAGCATGAATATCAGCCTAAATAATTAGCTTAAAAAAATCTTAGAGTGGGACTGGAATCCACAACTTACTCACTAGTGAGAGTGCTTCCACTGAACCTCAAAAACATCCTTTACAAACTTTCAATTTTAATTTCAAAACGCTTTCCCTTTGTTCTTCTGGGATGCCCTTCAAAGTGCATAGTCTGTTGCCAAAGCAGAGAAGCAGGCAGGACTCATCCTAGTCCAGCTAGACCACTCTCTAATTCATTGAACGAGGGCTCAAGAGTGACTTTTCTGCCTACAGCCCCTGATTTCCCATGGGGAAATATTGGCCTGACATTGGGCAAACATCAGGTAATGGATCACATCTTCTGAAGGGATGGGTCGCCATTTGGAATTGTTCTTATCTGTGGAGTTTGAATGGACTGCATGGAGTGCTTTGTAAACAGGAAATGCTCCCAGGACCTTCCTGTGAAGAAGGAAATTACCCACCATATAATTGACCAAGAACCTGGCCTTTTGGCCATACAGGTCTATCCCAATGTTAAGTCCTCTGCATCAGCTCCTCCCAATTTTGATTGACAGCTTACCCCCAGACAACCACCTGGAAAACTCAACTGGAGGACCACACCAATGAGCCAACCTGCTTTGGCTTTCTGGGACATTCCCTGTCATGCCTCCTGAACCTGCTGCTGTAGAGCAGGGAAGATTCTGCCCTTTCCATCATCTCTCCCGCCAATAGCTCCGAATACCTTCCTTGCCATGTACTTATCATTTATTCTCTTTCAACATATCAGCATTGTTCACCTCAACTGCGCCTTGTGGTCATGAGTTACATTCTCTAAGTAAAGAAATACAAGCCCAGTTAATGTTTTTGGCTGATGAGCTCCCGACAGGACCTTGTCTTGCACGCACAGTCATTCTTTCTGCGACTAGTCGCCTGGATTGGAACAATTTGTGGACTTATACAGCAGGCGATGTGTACAATCAACTGTCGTAGAATCCCTACAGTAATGAAGCAGGCCATTTGGCACATTCAGTCAATACTGACAGTCCGAACAGCAGCCCACCCAAACCCACCCCACTACCTTATCCCTGTAACCCTGTATTTCCCACGGTTAATCTACCTGGCCTGCACATCCTTGGACATTATGGGCATTTTAGCACGGCCAATCCACCTAACCTGCACATCTTTGTGCCTGTGGTAGGAAACCGGAGCACCCAGTGGATAATACCACTAGGCCATCACCCCACCCCACCAGAATAGCAGTCCACTCAGACCCACCCCATCCCTGTAAACCTGCATTTCCCTTGGATAACCCACCTAACCTGCACTTCCCTGGACACTACGGGCAATATAGCATGGCCAATCTACCTAGCCTGCACATCTTTGGACTGTGGGAGGAAACCAGAGCACCTGGAGGAAACCCATGCAGACATGCGGAGAATGTACAAACTCCACCCAGACGGTTGTCCGAGGTTAGGATCAAAGCCGCGTCCCTGGCACTGTGAGGCAGCAGTGCTAACCACTGAGCCACTGTACCGTCCCAACAGTTAACAATAGTCACCGATGACCAATACTAAATGAGATTCATTGACAATCTCTTGTCTGTCAGTAGCTTGGGTTGTGGAGAACAGCGGGGGTCCAGGAAGATACACCCCCACCTCTCAGAGCTCGTAGTCCTTCCCAGCAATGTCCATATTCAAGAATCACAAACATAGTTTGAAAGAACTGATTTTTCACAATGATATTTGCTCCACTGTTTTATGAGTTTTCCCTTAATATTCAAAAAGTGACTGCTCATGTCAAAGCGAAAGTAAATCACCAACCTTAATAACGCAAGATTTACAATAATTAGAGTGACATTTGTGAAACCTTTTAGGCTTAAAATGCAAATTAATATGCAGAGTAATATTTCTCCATCTTTCTCGACAAGCAAGTTCAGTTGCTCAAATTTTGTGTTTTATATTAATCATTTGAACAAGACAATGCACCTGACAGAGATAGTAAGAACTGCCGATGCTGGAGTCTGAGGTGACACAGTGTGGAGCTGGAGGAACACAGCAGGCCAGGCAGCATCAGAGGAGCAGGAAAGCTGACGTTTCAGGTCAACACCCTTCTTCAGGTATGGTGAGTTGGGGTGGGGTGGAAAGGGGGAAGGGAGATCAGAAATAAGTAGAGGAGGGGTGGGGCTGGGGAAGGTAGGTGGGATGGTGAGAGGTGAGTGCAGGTAGACAGTGGTGGGGATTGGTCAGTGAGGTGGGAGGAGCGGATAGGTGGGAGAGAAGATGGACAGGTTGTGTCAAGTCAAGGAGGCGGGGATGAGAGGGAGGGTTGGTCATGGGATGAGGCTGGGGGTGGGGAGATTTTGAAACTGGTAAAATCCACATTTAGACCATTGGATTGTAGGGTCCTAAGGCAGAATATGAGGTGCTGCTCCTCCAGTTTCCGTGTGGCATCGTGATGACACTGGAGGAGGCCAGGATGGACATGTCACCCAGGGAGTGGGAGGGGGAGTTGAAGTGGTTCGCGACTGGAAGGTGTTGTTGTTCGTTGCGAACAGAGCGCAGGCGCTCTACAAAGGGGACTCTGAGCCTCCGCTTGGTCTCACCAATGTAGAGGAGGCCACATTGAGAGCGGTGGATACAACAGACCACATTGATGGATGTGCAGGTGAACCTCTACCTGATATGAAAGGTTTGTTTGATGCCTTGGATGGAGGTCAGAGGGGAGGTTATGGTCAGGTGTAGCACTTACTGCAGTTCCAGGGGAAGGTGCTGGGGGTGGTGGGGCTGGCGGGGAGTGTGGAGAGGATGAAGGAATTGCGGAGAGAGCGGTGCCTACGAGAGGCAGATAGGGATGGGGAGGGAAATATATCTTTGGTTGTGGGGGCTGACTGTAGGTGGCAGAAGTGGCGGAGAATGATATGTTGAATCCGAAGGTTAGTGGGGTGATAGGTGAGGACAAGGGGGATTCTGTCTTTGTTTTTTTTGCGGGGAGGGAATGTGAGGGCAGAGGTGCGGGAAACACAAGAGATCCGGTCGAGAGCATTTTCAACCACCAAAGGGGTGAAGTTACAGTCCTTGAAATATGAGGACATCTGGGATGTGCAGGAGTGGAAGGCCCCATCTTGGGAGCAGACAAGGCAGAGGTGGAGGAATTGGGAATAGGGGATCGCATTCTTGCGGGAAGGTGGGTGAGAGGAGGTGTAGTCTAGGTAGCTGTGGGAGTTGGTCAGCTTGAAATAGATGTCGGTTACAAGGCGGTTATCAGAGATGGAGACAGAGAGGTCCAGGAAGGAGAGGGAGGCATCGGAGATGGAGATCCAGGTGAATTTGAGGTTGGGATGAAAAGTGTTAGTAAAGTTGATGAACTGTTCAAGCTCCCGTGGGAGCACGAGGCAGTGCCGATACAGTCATCAATGTAGCGGAGGAAGAGGTGGGGGATAGGGCCAGTGTAGCAGCGGAAGAGGGACTGTTCCGCATATCCTACAAAGAGGCAGGCATAGCTTAGACCCATGCAGGTGCTCATGGCCATCCCCTTAATCTGTAGGAAGTGGGAGGAGTTAAAGGAAAAGTTGTTAAGGGTAGGGACGAGTTCAGTTAAGTGGATGAGGGTGTTGGTGGAGGGGGACTGGTTGGGCCTGTAGGACAGGAAGAAGCTGGGGGCTTTTAGGCCATCTGCATGGGGGATACAAGTGTACACAGATTGGACGTTCATGGTGAGGATGAGGTGTTGGGGACCAGGCAATTGGAAGTCTTGGAGGGGGTGGAGGGAGTGGGTGGTGTCCCAGACATAGGTGGGGAGTTCCTGGACCAGGGGGAAATAAACAGAGTCAAGGTAAGCGGAGATGAGTTTCCTGGGGCAGGAGCAGGCAGGGACAAGGGGTCAGCTGGGGCAGTCAGATTTGTAGATTTCGGGAAGGAGATAGAAATGGGTGGTGCGGGGTTGGGGAACGATAAGGTTGGAGGCTGTGGGTTGGAGGTCACCTGAGGTGATGAGGTTATGAATGGTTTGAGAGATGATGGTTTGGTGGTCAGGGGTGTGGTCATGACCGAGGGGACGGTAGGAGGTGGTGTCAGAGAGTTTGCGCCTGGCCTCGGCGATGTAAAGGTCCACGCGCCATACCACTACTGTGCTCCCCCCACCTTATCTGTGGGTTTGATGGTGAGGTTAGGGTTGGAGCGGAGGGCTGCACGTTCCGTGGGGGAGAGACTGGAGTAAGTGAAGGGGCGGAGAGCTTGAGGCGATCAATGTCGCGATGGCAGTTGGAAATGAAGAGGTCGAGGGAGGGTAGGAGGCCTTGGGGTGGTGACCAGGAAAATGAGGTTTGTTGGAGGTGGGAGAAGGGGTCAGCAGAGGGCGGGTTAGACTCGCGGTTAAAGAAATAGGCACGGAGGCAGAGGCTGCGGAAAAAGTGTTCAACATCCAGACATAAACGGGATTCATTGATGTGTAGGCGGAGGGGAATGAAGGCAAATCCTCAGTGAGGGGGGAGGTCTGGGTGGATGTGGGGGGATTCATTCAAATTTGTGCATTTTGGTTACCTGTGCCTCTACCATAGGTGTTGGCCTCATGGTATTGTCACTGGTACTGCTAATCCAGAGACCCAGATAACATTCTGGGGACCTGGGTTCAAATCCCACCAAAGCAGATGGTAGAACTTGAATTCAATAAAATATTGAATTAAGAGTCTAATGATGACTGTGAATCCATTGTTGATTGTTGTGAAAAACCCATCTGGTTCACTAATGCCTTTTAGGGAAGGAAACTGCCCTCCTTACCTGGTCTGGCCTACATGTGACTCCAGACCCACAGCAATGTGGTTGACTCTTAATTGCCCCTAGCCAGCAATGCCTTCATCCCGTGAATGAATAAAGAAAAAAAAAATCCTGTGAGTTCCAGCTATCCATTACCCCCTTGGTGAAAAAGCTTTAATCCAATCCCCTCTAGACCTTCTGCTCCTTACCTTAAAACTGTGCCAAATAAAGACCGAAAGAACTGCGGGTGCCGTAAACCAGAAACAAAAACAGAAGTTTGTGGAAAAGCTCAGCAGGTCTGGCAGCATCTGTGAAGTAAAAATCAGAGTTAATCGGAACTTGGAGGAAGGGCCACCAGACCTGAAACATTAACTCTGATTTTTTTTTCTTCACAGATGCTGCCACACCTGCTGAGCTTTTCCAGCAAATTCTATTTTTGATCCTTAAAATTGTGCCCCCTGGTTATTAACCCCTCTGCTAAGGGGACAGGTTTCTCCCGATCTACCCTAGCTATGCCCATCAGAACTCTGTACACATAAATCAGAACGCCCCTCAGCCTTTTCTGCTCTAAGGAAAACGAGTCAAGCCTATTTAGTCTCTCTTCGTAGTTGAATCGTTCTAGCCCAGGCAGCATCCTGGTGAATCTCCACTGTGCCCCCTCTAATGTAATCACATCCTTCCTACAGTATGGTGACCAGAGCAGTACACAGTGCTCTAGCTGTGGCCTAACCAGTGTTTTATACATTCCAGCATAACCTCCTTGCTCTTGTATTCAACGCTTTGATTAATGAAGGCAAGTATCCCACCATATCTACCTGTCCTGCTGCCTTCAAGGATAATGTACTGCACACCAAGGTCTGTCTGATCTTCTATATTTCCTAGGATCCTACCATTCACTGTCTGTTCCTTTGCCTTGTTAATCCTCCCACAATGCATCACCCCTCAATTTTCAGAATTAAATTCCACGTGCCACTGTCCAGCCCATCTGGCCAAGCGGTCTATATCATCTTGTAGTTTAAGGCGTTCCTCCTCGGTATTTACCACACAAATGTTCATGTCATCTGTCAACTTACTGATCATGCCTCCTACATTCGTATGATTAAACTGGCCTCATGATGTGGAGTTGAATGCTTTCCAGCTAGCTGTGCTTTCAACGATCTCAGACACAAAGATAATAATGATTATCCCATGCATTTTGAAATAAGTTTACAGCATGTGTTTAATCTGTAGACTGACTTGCTTGCTGACTGTTCATCTATGGTAGGCTCATCAGCACAATGCTTGCCCCATTGTTCACCATGTCATGGTCTAGCTACCAATCATCAGGGATTGATTAACTCTGTAGAAGAGTTTATCTAAAATAATAAATCACATTAAAAGTTATCATGCAGACATAATGGCAAACCACCTGTTTTCTGTTTTGATGTGCATCTTGCAGGTTGACAGTGAGACTATCAGGCAGAGTCACAACATTGAATACACAAAGCACTGAACTGTCTCAAAGGCAAGATACAGGTGCAACAGCTCACATCCCCTCTAACCAAAAAACAAATAAGCAATTTGAGGAGATGGCAAAAAGCCAGAGTAGAGTTCACAGCCACCGATAGGCCACCACTAACAAGAAGGCCCATCTTGTTTGAGTAATTGACACTAGCCTTGCTAATAACGCCCACATTCTAAGGATAAATGGTTAAAAAAAAGTCATTTCTGAACGGTTGCAACCTGCGGAGGGCTGAATGTAAAAGCAAAGGGGTAGAAGCAGGTCATTCAGCCTGTGAGACCAAGGTGTAGAGCTGGATGAACACAGCAGGCCAAGCAGCATCAGAGGAGCAGGAAGGCTGATGTTTCAGGCTTTTCAGATTCAAGTACCGTGTGCATATTGGTCTGCTTATTGCAGGAAGGATGCAAGTGCATAGAAAGCAGTTTAAGAAAGTTTATGATACTAATGCCTGGAATGAATGGGTTTTCTTATGAGGAAGGACTAAGCTTTTATCTGCTGAGTTTTATAAGATTAACAAATGAATTAATTGAAACATAGAAGATCATGAGTGGTCTCAATAGAATGGTCTATGGAACTCATTGCAACAGAAGGCTGTGGAGGCCAAGTCATTGAGTGTAGTTAAGACAGAGA
>NC_063342.1:69091716-69138586 GCF_021869965.1 Rhincodon typus
TCTGATGCTGCTTGGCCTGCTGTGTTCATCCAGCTCTACACCTTGGTATCTCAGATTCTCCAGCATCTGCAGTTCCTACTATCTCATTCAGTTTGTTCTGCCATTCAATAAGATTATGGCTGAATTGATTGTAACCACAAATCCACATTCCCTCCTATCCTACATTTTAGCCCCTGGTTACCAAGAATTGATCCACCTTTGCCTTAAATAGATTTGAAAACTCTGCTTCCACCACTTTTGCATGGCGCTCTGAAAGAGAAATGTTCAGCTCACTTCCATTTTAAATGGGAGACCTATGATTTTTCTGGAAACAACCCGCAGAGGAGCAAGGCAGATCCACTGAAAATTATACATGGGATTATAACAAGTCTTATGAATTATGGAGCTGAATAAGAAAATACAGTAAACCTGGTATTAATAAATGGTGATTGGCGACCAGTGTTAGCATTCTGAGCAGCAGGCAGAGTAAAAAAGAAATTGGCAGGGGAAAACACAACACTATTCCAGTCACAGGCACACAGTGTGAACACAGAAAATGGAAATGAAAAGCACTGAGTCATGTGGAGATGATTTCTTCAGAGATTGTGGATTTGGAAATTAATTCAGTGCTGCGACGTTAATTTTGAAAGGATATTTTATTTTATTTTATTGGAACAAAGCCCTTAATCAGCCTTGGTAACTAATCTTCAGAATTGTGGCAGGACTTTTAACTTTTAGATGAGGAAGCGATTGTGTAAGTTTACATTCATGAGTGGAAGAGTTGGACTTGTGTATGGGTAATACACTCTTAGATTAATGCAGCAAGCAGTCCAAACTGAACTACACAACCCCTGGCTGTGCGAGAAAAAAGAATCAGCAATTTTAACTCTGGGCAGGATTCAGACAGGAGCTTGAGTCATTCAAGTGTACGGCGAAGTGAGTATGGAGGCAGTGAGAGAAAACAGGTTGTACAAGGGCTTAGGACCATGGAATAACCTTGTGATGATACCATGCTGATGATCTTCACTGGGCATAAATAGTACAGTATGGGTGGAGTTAATCAAATGATATTAGAAGAGTTAGGGAGGTGAGATTGATAAAGAGAATAACAGGTAGATAATCGTTTTAATATTATAACTGTAAAATTAAAGTAAGGTATCTCAAATGACCATGTCTAGGCATATTTAATTTTAATCTGCAATAAACAGAGTTCTAAAGAAGCTCAAACCTGTAGACAGTTCTTAACCTTGCCCCCTCATTGAGTAGTTGGTCTTGAACCCAGAATCTTGGATGTGGACATAAAAGCAACATGACAGAAGAACGGGCAATGATCAAAGCACACAGATTTTAACTCTGCTTCTGCAACTTAGGCATGGAAATAGTTGGATGATTTGTAATCGACCCTTGTGTGTTAAGACAATTTGTGGAGTTCTGTTGAAATGGGAAAGGAGAAGATTGCAGGTAGATTTTAAAGTGGTGGGTTTGAGATTTCTGAACTGGCTTCCTGGCTGAAGTACAACTTAGTGATTTAATGTGCTGTGGCAAATTAGAAGTGCCTAATTCATTGAGTTGAGCAAAGGAATTCTGCCAAAGTATGAGATTTGAATTGTGTATCTAAACTCCTGGGGGAATGAAGACATTAGTGAATAGCTTGAAATAACAGGTTATTTATTTAGGAATGGGCTTAGTGAGGAAAAAAACATGTAATTGAAATGAGTTTTGGCAGATATATGAAATGAAAAAAACAAAGAACTGTAGATGCTGGAAATCAGAAACAAAAACAGAAATTGCTGGGAAAACTCAACAGGTCTGGCAGCATCTGTGGAGAGAAGGCAGAGTTAATGTTTCAGGTCCAGTGACACTTCCTCAGATCTGATGGTTGGTAGGAAAATGTTGGTATCCATTCTGAAGATGGGGTAAGGGAGGGGGGAGGAGTAAGTAATAGGTAGAGATGGAGGCCAGAGAGAGAGACAGAACAATTGAACAGACAAAGGAATGGGTTAAGGTCAGCCAGGGAGAATAAGTAGCTGCTAATGGGGACCATTAATGGCTGACAATAGATTGTTTATGGTAGCAGTGTCTGTGATAACAGGGTCCGGTGTGTGGGGATTTGAGGTAAGGACACGGGAAAAGGTGCTTAGGCATTTCCCAAGCGGGAAATGAGGTGCTTTCCTCCAATGTTGATCATTTGCTTATCCCCAATTTTATTTGCCATTATCATCAGCCATCATGCTTTCAGCTGACTTAGTTCTAAGTTTTGGAATTTCCTCTTTAAACCTCAACCTCTCTCTGACTTTAATTAATAATGCTCCTATGAAATACCTTGGAAGTTTTATTGTGAAGAAGGTGCTACATAAATGCAATGTATTGTTATATAAATTAAGAGCAGGAGAATGCCCCTCAGCCCCTTGAGTCTACTCAGCCATTCAATAAGATCATGGCTAATCTCATTAATCCACATTACAACCTACTCCTCATAACCTTTCATCCTTTAAAAATGGGTAGCTATATTTGAGCCAGTGACCTCATGATTGACACAGAAATATTCTAGAGCTAAGCTAAACGTCCTCATCAGAACCAAGGCAATTTACTGCTGGATTTCCACCTGCATCCTTTGTCCTATTTTACAGACTGGCATTTTTCATACCATTCTACCATTGGACACTCTTCTCTGATATTTTGCCTCTTCTTCATCCCGAACAGCTTAAACTGTTTCTCCTCATACCTCACAACCCCATCGAATCTATACATTCCTGATGCAGTCGTGGGAATTAATTCCTGTGTTCACCTTGCATTACAGAAAAACAGCCGGGAAAGCATTAATAAACTTGGCCTTTGAAGCAGCTCAAAGGTTAATCAGTTGATGCTGTTCTACCTGTCATTGGTAGCTTAGCATTACTGGAAGGTTATTTTGCATTCTACTGTAAAGGATTTGACCCTTTTAATGAAAAAAAAAGTAATGTGTTAATTAAGTTAATAGAAATTAATGGAAATAAAATGCACTATATGCAGTATTTGAATAAGTGCCAAGAAGCTTGTGCAAAAACGCAATACTGAAATGTTAATGTTGTTGGAGGCATTACTTTTGGGAAGTAGTTAAACATGTGCAAGGTAAATGAATTGAACTGCAAATACTCATAAAAACTATAGTTTAAGTAGCGTAACAAGACTTTGTTTTTGTGGTCATACAGCGGTCAGTTGAAGTCTTCATCATTCAGCTATAGAAATACACTGAAAGTCTTAAATGGTAACTCTATAAAATGCTAATTAGGCCACAGCTAGAGTATTGAGTGGAGTTTTGGAATCCATGTTACAGGAGGGATGTGATAGCATTGGGCAGGGTGCAGAGAAGATTTACCAGAATATCACCTGGACTGGAGAGTTTCAGTTATGAAGAGAGACTGGGCAGACTGGGGCTGCTTTCCTTAGAGCAGAGGAGATTGAATGGGGAAATGATTGAAATGTATAAAATTATGAGGAGCAGAGATAGGGTGGGGAGGAGGGACTTTTTCTTGATTGAGAGTTCAATGACCAGGGGTCATAGAGTTAAAGTAAGGGGCAGGAAATATTTTTGTCACCCAGAGGGTGCTGTAGAATCTGGAACTCATGGCCTGCAAGGGTGGTAGAGGCAGAACCCAAAATAAGAAATATTTACATGTGCACTTGTGACAGCAAGTGCTGGAAAATGGGATTAGAATAGTGAGGTATTAGTTTTGACTGGCACAGACTCAATAGGCCAAAGGAACTTTTTCTGTGCTTTAGACCTCCATAAGTTTAACATACATATCTTCAAAAAGCAGGGAGTAAGGTAACCATCCTAAGGCACAAAAAAGAGTTGAATTCTCTTAAAAGAGAATTCCTCTTTGATTGAGAGAAAGATATTCTAAAGAAATCATTTGGATTGTGAGTATAATTTTCCTTAAATGTTATTTGATTGAATATCTTTTTAAGGTGGTTTTAACATTATATATAAATATTAAGGCGAATGTTGTGACTATCTTTCATCAACTATATAGTTACCATTCAGTATTAACACATTAAAAATGTACTTTTAGTGGTGTGGTCACTATGTGTATCAGTGAAATGATTGTCTTTGAGCTTTGTGTATTCTATGGAATGGTATATATTCCTACAATATATCTTGAATTGGTTCTTATGATAATGCTGGTTCAGCAACTGATGCTGGGCCCAAAACTATATTAAAGGCTAATGAGCCATGGAATAGATAAGTAAACAAATGAAAGAAAGGGCTTTCATTTATAGCACCAGATTTTAATCTCAGGACGTCCCAAAGGAACCTTGGGAATGTAGGAACATAAGACGTGGGAATTGGAGGAGGCCCCTTCACACCTCCTCTGCCATTCAATAAGATCATGGCTGATCTGGCTACGGTCTCAGCCCCTGTTTCCTGACAGAGCCTCCAACATTCTCCCCAAAACAACCCTTGTCTTCCTTGTCCCTCAATAATCTATCTAATTTAGCCTTGAATTAATTCAACAGCCCAGCCTCCAATGCTATCTGGGGGAAAGAATTCCCCACACTAATCACCCTCTGGGATAATAATTTTCTTCTCATCTCTATCTTAAAAGGGATACCTCATACTGTTAATCTTTGTCCCTGAGTGCTAGTCCAGGAAAAATGCTTCACAGGTGATGATATTACTACCTGCTTGAGTGCAGCTCCAACAACACTCAAGAAGCCATCCAGGGCAAAGTAGCCCATTTTATAGGATCCCTACTGTGTGGAAACAGGCCCTTCAGCCCAACAAGTCCACACTCACCCTCAGAGCATCCCACCCATCACCCTATAACCCACCTAATCAACACATCCCTGAACACTATGGGCAATTTAGCATGGCCAATCCACCGAGCTTACACATCTTTTGCACTGTGGGAGGAAGCCCACACAGATATGGGGACAACATACAAACTCCACACAGACAGTCACCCAAGGGTGGAATTGAACCTAGGTCCTTAGCACTGTGAGGCAGCAGTGCTAACCACTGAGCCACCATGCCACCTCAGCCAGCACCTTCACCAGTGGTAATAAATGGTGGCCCAGCTAATGATGCTCTCATGCTATGAATGAATACTTAATAAAAGTAATCCAGAACCCTTGACTCAGAGGCGAGAGGGCTACCACTAACTTATGTCTGACAATGTTCACATTTTATACTTGCCATTTCTGTTCAGTCTTGTGCCTAATTGGTAATTCTCAACTGATGCGTGTCATAAAACAGAATACATGTTATTTTTACATCAACTCATGAAAAATGACTTCATTAATCAAAGCAATCCTGCCTTCCATGCGATGCAATCTGTGTTTCTTTGAAACCCCTGTTCTGAATGATCATCAGTGTGTACTGTGATGCTGCATAGAGGAATACGTTTCATACAGGTTGAACATTGTAAAATATGGCTAATGAAACAAGTATAAGCGCAGGATAGTTTCTCACTGACTCTTTCTGGATAAATGCCTTTATTTGAAGTAGGTTCTATGGGAATACTACAATACTTGATTCAATACTTACCTGTCTCAAACTTTCCACTTTAGTTTACAGAATGCGAATGGTATGGGAGGTCTTCCTCTGGGTAATAGACTCAGGAGCCTGAACTTGACTTGTTGAGCTATGTTTTCTAATGGCCCCACAGGGAAGTTAGGCAGAAATATGTCACAGCCAGAAAGCAACATGAAGGTTTGCCAGAATCTTCTTGTGTCAAAGCCATTTAAAAAAAAAACATCATTTGGGGGTATGGGCTTTGCTGCTATCTCTAGATGAGCTTGAGAAGATGGTGAGTGGGGGTGGGGGTGGGGGAGGTTTGAGTTGAAATGAAATGCTACACTCTCTTTGCTGTAGGTTGACCCAGTGGCCCTGAAGAAAAAGCGATAGATTTCCAAGTCAAGATGGTGAGTGGCTCGGAAGGGAATTTGCAGGGAGTGGTGTATCTGCTGCCCTAGTCCTTCTAGATGGAAGTGGTCATGGGTTTGGAAAGTGGTGTCTAAGGAGTCTTGGTGAATTACTCGAGTGCATCTTCTAGATCTGCTGCTACTGAGTTTTGGTTGTAAAGAAGAAGTGGGTGTTTGTGGATGTAGTGCCAATCAAGTGGGCTGCTTTGTCCTGGATGTTGTTCTTGAGTGTTGTTAGAGCCGCATTCATCCAGGCAAGTGGGGAGTATTCCATCAGACTCCTGGCTTGTGCCTTATAGATGGTGGACAAGTCTTGGGGAGTCAGGAGGGGAGTTATTTACTGTAGGATTCCCAGCCTGCGAGAGGACTGAGCAGGAGAAATCAGAGTGAAGTGCCTGAAAGCAGTGGAAAAAAAAACAACTGAAGTAGGGTACTCTCCAAGACCAACTCGATTTGCAGTGGCCTCCCAAAACATGGCCAGTGAAAGCAAACAGTCCCCTAGGGCTAGACCAGATCAGGGTGGGAGGTGAAGACTTCAGACTGACTTAAAGCCCATCTTCCCAAGTTCAGAGAAAGATGATCAGAGGAATAGCCCCTGTCTACCCTTTGGAGGCATTTCCCCCTCCACCATGGTGGCCTGGCAGCTTTGGCCATTTTCACGTTCAAACCTTTCAAATGTGCTGAGAGGTGTTCTCTTTTAGGTTCTCTCTTTCTTTCTTTCTTCCTTTCCTCCTATTGGTCCTCCAGCATCATGAAGTTATGCTCCAGCTATACAAAAGCCTGGTTCGGCCACATCTGGAGTATTGTGTCCAGTTCTGGTCGCCTCATTACAGGAAAGATGTGGAAGTGTTGGAAAAGGTGCAGAGGAGATTTACCAGGATGTTGCCTGGAATGGAGGCAAGGTCTTACGAAGAAAGGTTGAGAGAGCTAGGGCTTTTCTCTTTAGAACAACAAAGGATGAGAGGTGACTTGATAGAGGTGTACAAAATGATCAGAGGTATTGATAGAGTATACAGCCAGAGAATTTTTCCTAGGGTAGAGATAGCTATTACGAGGGGGCATAGTTTTAAAGTGAGTGGAGGTAGATATAGGGGCGACGTCAGACGAACGTTCTTAACTCAGAGAATGGTAGGGGCGTGGAACGCGTTGCCGGAGAGGGTAGTGGAGTCAGCCTCATTAGGGGCATTTAAGCGGCTATTAGATAGGTAAATGGATGATAGTATAAGGTAGGGGTGGAGGTTAGATAGACCTTAGGTTTAGGGTAAAAGTTCGGCACAACATCGTGGGCCGAAGGGCCTGTACTGTTCTATGTTCTTTGCTCGCTGACAGGAACTGGCCATTGATTGATCATTCCTTAGCGGATCACATCAGCTGACTATTTCCTTCACGGTGCGGGTCTGGGATCTGCATTTGATCCCAGTATCAGGATCCTGATCCTCCAATTAAAGAGAAAGCTAGCCAGAAATATGAAAGGAGATTGCAAGTGTAGCTATAAATCTTTAGAAATGAGAAGTGTAAACAAATTGAGCGCCAGTTGTACAGAAAGCGAATCTGAATAAATCAAAATGGAAAATAAGGAGATAGCTATTGAATTGAATATTTTGGATCAGTCTTCATGATTGAGAATATAAGAAAAATGTTAGAAGTAGCTATTGTTAAGTCCAAAGCTTTTTGTTTATTTTAGTTGTGAACATTGGGCTGAATAAAGGTACTGCCTAAAATCAAAGAGAATGTGCAAAGTAATGGCTGCAGAGTTAGAAATAATGTTTCCTGGAGCATGTTGTGAGTTGTACACAGTGTGGCTTTCCTCCCTGTTCCAAGGAGAATGAAAGATTAATTCTTAATCAGTGAATGAAAGAGAGTATCAGTGAGTCCTTTGTCTCCATCACGTATGTTCAGATGAGGCCAACTTCGATAAGGGATCCTCCGAAATGTCCACCCTCTTCCTCAACCGAGGATTTCCAAGCTCCATTGTCGACAGGGCCCTCAACCAGGTCCAACCCATCTCCTGCACTTCTGCCCTCACCCCTCCTCTTCCCTCCTGCAACAGCGAAAGGGTTCCCCTTGTCCTTACCTACCATCCCCCCAGTATCCACATCAGGAAGATCATCAGACGCCATTTCCTCCACCTCCAGCAAGATGCCACACCAGACACATATTCCCCTCCCCTCCCTTGTCCGCCTTCCGCAGGGACCGTTCCCTCCGGGCCACCCTGTTCCACACTTCCTTCACACCCAATACACCCCCACAGCCCTACGGCACCTTCCCCTGTAACCGGCGAAGGTGCAACACCAGCCCATTTACCTCCTCCCTCCCCAGTATCCAAGGGCCCAAACTTACCTTCCAGGTGAAGCAACACTTCACCTGCACTTCCCAGAATCTAGTCTACTGCATTTACTGCTCACAATGTGGTCTCCTCAATATTGGGGAAACGAAGCATAGATTTGGTGACCGCTTCACAGAACATCTACGTTCTTCTCGCAAAAATGACTCTGAACTGCCTGTTGCCTGCCACTTTAACACACCACCCTGCTCCCTGGCCAACATCTCTGTCTCTGGCTTGCGGCAGTTCTCCAGTGAACCTCAACGTAAGCTGGAGGAACAACACCTCATTTTCCGCTTGGGGACCCTACAGCCCTCCGGACTCAATATTGAGTTCAATAATTTTAGGGCCTAAACTCTCCCCTGTCCCAGCCCCCTACCCCACACCCCAGGCCTTGTTATCACATAGCCTGCCATTACACACCCCCTGTTGTTATTCACTAACAGTCCCCATTAACAGCTATTTACCCTCCCAGCCTGATCGTTAGCAACTCCTTTGTCTGTCCAACTGCTCTTCTCTCTCTTTAGGCTCTATTATATCGTTTACTCCTTACCCCATCCCCTCCCTTTTTTCTGCATATAAACTGATATTTTCCCAGCCACCATCTGTTCTGAGGAAGGGTCACCGGACCTGAAATGTTAAATCTAGTTTTACCTTCATAGATGCTGCCAGACCTGCTGAGCTTTACCAGCAACTTTGTTTTTGTATCAGTGAGTAGACGACTTCATGTCAACAACAAAGAACTCAAAGGAAATGGAAGAAACTGAAAGAAACAACACATCAACTCGTGTCCCAGACTGGTGCCATTGAACTGTGCTTCCCAGTTTTTATTTTCCTTCACTCTTAACATTTATGCTTTGTCTGGCTTTGGTGCACTTATCTGTTTATATGGGAAACACGTGGTCAGGGTATTTTGGAACAAAGACAAAGCAAGATTAGGTGAGGAGTTGGTAAAGGACAAAAGAAGACACCAGGTTTTGTGCTGTCAAAGCTAAGACAGTGCTAGAAAAAGAAAAAGTTTTACTGCAGACAGAATAGATGCTCCGACCATATCACAAGAGATCCCAAAAGCCAGGTTGATTGAATTGTCAAGTAAACTAGAGGTCAAATTGCTTGCCAGGGCTTATACGGCAAAAATAATGGCAGAAAGACTAGCACAGCATTTGGGCTTAATAAGATACAAAGGTTGAGTAAGCTAGTCTTGTATAGCTGCTAGAGTTTAGAAGATGATGACTTGATTAAAACATTCAAGATCCTGAGTATCCTTCAGAAGGTAGATGTGGAGAAGGTTTAAGGTGTGTGATTTATGTGTGTGCCTATGTATAACATATACGTTAATATCTTAATTTTACAGTTTGGATTTTGAACTAGTGGTATATAAGTTTTAGTCTGTATGTATGAGCAGGTTTAATGATTAGTTTGTCAGTTTTTCTGGAGCTATTGCTTTTTGTTGAAACTAGTATGAGAGAAAGTTCCTAGTGTGCTAATAAGAATTTGTTTACATTGGGAAAGTTTTATGAGTGGACAGAGTGAAGACTGAAGAACATTAACCTGCTTTCAGTCAGAAGGACAGGATTTTTTCTTTTGCTTAAGGGAAATATCTATAGCTTGGAAACTTTGGTTTCACTTTGCAGATGTACTGGTTGAAATTAGATATAAGAACACAGTTCCCTTGGAGCAAGGAGTTAGTTGAGAAAAGTTAGAAACAGATTACCTCAGTGTTAAGATTTTAGTTTGAACATTCCCAACCAGATTATTTGAGGTTGAGAAAGACTAAGCTCAGTTTGCTGAATACTCAAGGCGGAGGCTATCACACTCAAAACTGGAAATGTAAAGCAACAGTTAAGATATAGATAAGAGATGATAGAGATAAGGATTGTCTCTAGTGTTTAAGTACTGTAAAGGGGTGTTGCTGAGATAGAAGGAATATTGTATCTTTACTGGTTCAGAACATTCACTTTTTTTCTTTATTTTTTGTAATTTTTGGTTTGGAGCTGAGAACTGTGACTTGAAAGCTGAAAGTGACCTTTGGACTGTGAACCTCAGCAACTTTTTTTTAAATGGAGGACAACAGAGAAATTGATATTTGTTTATGAGGCCAAACCTGAAAGTCAATTGCAGGTCAGTTCTTGATATTTTGGTTCTGGAGACGCGTTATTCTCAAACAATTGGCAGGTGTTTGAATATCAGCAGAAGCCTCAGAGGAAGGTCAGTGCAAAGCTGTCTTACCAAGAGAATGTTGGAAAAATAGCACAAACCAAAGTTTAAACTGGTTTTTGAACTATATTTAAGTTAGATGGATTGTAGCTGCCAAAACTACAGGACAGAGGTTTTTTTGCTCTCTGGTTATCCTCCAATTATCAACTTACTAAAGGTTTGGAGAGTAGAATCTCGGTTATGAGTATTCAGTGAATATTCCTCAGAGCCTACTGAAGGCTACTTGCTTTGATTGGTGTCTTCACAAACCAAGCAATATACAATGTCATGTGCCTGTGATACTATGCATTGTGGCAACTGTTTGAGTAAATTGGCCAGTTACATCTTCTCTATTTTTCTTTTAATTCATTCCTTCCTTAACTGTGTCTGTTTGTCTGTCTTTCTTTGAGTGAAGGATAGAATCAAAGTTTGGATTTAGATGATAAAGATCAATTAGATTACCTTGTTGTTTAACTTTGTTCTGCTAAAGCTACTGTTGTATTATTGTTTAATCTATGAATTTGATATCTGGTATTGGTTATTCAAGAAATCTGGTTAAAAACCCTTGGGGTGATTTTGAGAGCCATTGAGTTTTTAATTTTACAGTGTTGTGCATACAGGGATAGGGAGGCTGCTATGATGTGTTGCCTATTTCTTTATCAGGATAACTACGTGTTTTGAAAGCTTTCAAATTATCTTATGTGTAAATAGCTCGTTTGGTTACAATTTGCCTTATTTTCTTTTGCATAATAAACCTCTGTTTTATTGTTAAAACCAGGCCTGCAGCATTGTATTGCTTGCATTTCAGAGAAAGGCCATCTCATTAATGTATTTAAAAATACAATATGATCTATCAGGCCATATTTCAGTCTGGGATCTGACATACCTAGTCTATCTAACCCCCTTAATAACCTCAGCTTGGATCATAATCAGGATGTTGCCTCTTACAGAAGAATCAAGAACAAGATAAAACTTTCTAAAAGTCAGGGACTGTCCATTCAAAACAGAGACGAGGCAAAGAAAATGTTCCCTCATAGGGTTGTGAGTCTTTGGAGCTCCTTTGCTGAAAAGTATAGTCCTTGATTGTTTTTAAGGCTGAGTTGGGCACATTCTTGTTGAGCAACTTTGTAAAAGATTATCAGCCAAATGCAAGAATGTGAATTCAAGGTTACAATCAGATCAGTCCACAATGTTATTGAATGGCAGATAAAATTTGAGGGACTGAATATTTTACCCCTGCTCCTAATTTAGTTGGCTGTATGAAAACCCTTACACGCCCCCAGTTTGCCTCGTTTGTGAATTCCTTTTCTCTAATAACTAGAGCTACCTTCCGCAAACTTTAATCTTTATGTCCCCTTAAGGATTCAATTCAGGAAAGTCTATTGAAGTTTTAATGTAAGCATTGACTGGTCACATTGTGAACCTCTTATGAAAATTCCTCAGTGGAGATTATGGAGTGAAATCTTAGCACGTGCTAACATATCGACGATATTTTGCCTTGTTCAGGGAGAAGACAAAAATGGCTTATGGTTACACATTGCAAACTGAATTGTGAGGTTTGCAAAATAGATCAGTGGAAGAAATTTGGAATTTGCAGCCTATAAAGGAAAATGAGATGGTTTCTACAACAGCTCTCATCCGCAACACCAGTTTGGCACTAGTCGGTACTTGAAAAGCTAGTAATGCATTTCCAAGTGCCCTCTTGTAAAGCAAATTGGTTTGCCCTCTTTTCTGGTCCGGTTCTGAGTTCTGACGAAGGGTCACCGGACCCGAAACGTTAACTCTGATTTTTCCTTCACAGATGCTGCCAGACCTGCTGAGCTTTTCCAGCAACTTTGTTTTTGTTCTCCTCAGCTTTGTTGTTTAATTATCCACTACCTTTGGCAACTGAATGTGGCAAGATTTGTAGAACTTCTGAAACAAAAACAGAAGTTGCTGGAGAAGCTCAGCAGGTGTGACAGCATCTGTGGTGAGAAAGCAGAGTAAATGTTTTGGGTTCAGTGACCTTTCTTCAGAACAGGCAGAACTTTTTTCTGACCATGACCATTGGTTACAAGATTACTTAGCCCTGGCTATAGCATACTGCTTCCTCTGCCTGGCATGAGTGGCCCTATCTTGTAGCTTCACCAGTTTGTACCTCATTTGCAAGTATATCTGCTCCTACAACCCTCATTAATGTCCTTTAGGGAAGGAAACTGCCATCCTTACCTGGTCTGGCCTACATGTGGCTGCAGACCCACAGCAATGTGGTTGACTCTGAGCTGCCCTCTGGGCAATTAGTGATGGGCAATAAATGCTGCCTGGCCAGTGACGCCCTCATCCTGTTAATGCATAAAGAAAATATTAAACTTGGGCTTATCCCCGGCTTGATGGCAATGGTGAAGTGAAGGATATGTTAGATCATGATGTTGCAGGTTATGGTTGAATCAGTGCTATAGATGCTGTTAACCCACAGAATGTCCTGAATGATCTGCCCTGAATCAATCCCAATGAGCACAAACATTGTGGCACACAACATGACAGAGGGCATCCTATGTGTGGAGATAGGATTTCGAATCCACAAAGACTGTGCAGTGGTGACTCCTATCAATACTGCACACATTGATCCATTTGTAACAGGTAGGCTGGTGAGCACCAGTTTAAGGAGGTTCCTCCCTCTTGTTGGCATTCTTACCATTTGCCGCAGGCTCGGTTTAACAGACATGTCCAGGTATCTGACCAAGATATGTGCTCTAATGGAGGGTAGGTGACCTGAAGCATTAATTCCATTTCTCTCCTACAGATGCTGCCTGGCCTGAGTATTCCTAGCACTTTCTATTTTTTATCTCAGATTTCCAGCATCTGTAACATTTTGCTTTTGTTTTGTGTCGGAATTTAAGCTTTTCGCTTGTCATGGTCAGTAACATTACTAGCAACCTTCCTACAGTACAGTCTGTATCTTACACGCACACAGACACAGACACAGACACACACACCTTTCTCCAAGTAGTGTTCAATGTGGAGGAGTATTGATTCATCAGCTGAGGTGGAGGGGCAGGGTGAGGTTGTTGCGAGGTGGTAATCGGAAGGAGGTTTCTCTTGCCTGTAATTGACGCAACGCTATTTCAAGGCGTTTGGAGACAACGCAGAGGACTCCTCAGACAATTCCTTCCTGACTGTGTGCTGCCACCTGCAGTGGGTCTGTCCTGGTGGTGAGACAGTACATAGCTAGGGATGATGATGGTGACACCTGGGACATTATAAAGTAGAAGTCAGTAAGTGTGACAATATTGCTTGACTCGTCTAGGACTTATAGAGTCATACAGCACGGAAACAGACCCTTCGGTCCAACCAGTCCATGCTAACCATAATTCCAAACTATACTAGTTTCATCTGCCTGTGCTTGGCCCATATCCCTCCAAATCTTTCCTATTCATCAACTTATGTAAATGACCTTTAAAAGTTTTTTTGCCCTTTTTAATGCCCTTTTAAAATGTTTCTCCTCTAACCTTAAAAATATGCCCCCTAGCCTTGAAATCCCACACCCTAGGGAAAAGACACCTGCCATTCATCTTATCTGTACCCTTCATGATTTTATAAACCTCTATAAATTCGCCCCTCAACCTTCTACGCTCCAGTGGAAAAAGTCCCAGCCTATCCAGCATTTCGTTATAACTCAAACCCTCTGTCCCCGGCAACATCCTGTTAAATGTCTTCTGAACCGTTTCCAGCATAATAATATCCTTCCTATAACAGGGCAACTAGAACTGGATGTAGTACCCCAGAAGACATCTCACCAATATCTTGTACAACCTCAACTTATCTTGAGCAAGATAACTTCTAGCTATTTTACAGCTTGTCTAACTTTTTGACATGATTAATTGTCGTCATCATTTCTCGTCAGTTTCAAAAATCCTCTTTTACTGTCTCCAAGATTTAATTTTCCTCAGTTCATATACAAGGAGCAAAGGACATTTTAAAATTAAATAGGTGGGTGTTGTGTTTTTGATTATCGAGACTAGCTAATAATGAGCTTCTTACTTAGTTCCTGTGCAAACAGCTGTTTAATTTCAGTTTTACTTCCTTTGGGATGCTGCCCATATTACATAAATGTGCTAGAAAATTCAAGTTATTGTCGCTTTTAGTTTCTACCCATTTCAGGATAATTCAATATTCTTCACCTTTCCCCTTTTACCAAGTGTGCAGTTTTGTTCCAATATGTCATCTATCAACAGATTAATCTGCATCTCAATATCTGGGGAAGTCTTTTGATTCTCCCTCATTAATATCATATTTTTGGCCAACAATGTGCTCATCAGAACAATTTCTCAGTAAGTGAGAGGTGAATTTGGGGTGTAGGAGAGGCCATGCAGGAATGAGGGAAAAGTCTGGGTGGGGAATGGTAGGAGGGTCTGGGGACATTGAACACAATTAATACCATGGCAGGATTCAAACCCTTGGCCCCTGGAACATTAGCCTCGTGCACTGGATCACTAGTCTAATGACATTACCATGACATCACTGTGAAACTACATGGGTTGTTTACTGCTAAGTTAGTTTATGTAGCTAGGACTATGATGCCATAATTTGTCCTCACTTAGCTGGCAATTTCAATTCAAACAAGACAGCAGTCATGGAGCATCATAGGAGCAGGAGGGCTGACGTTTCGGGCCTAGGCCCTTCATCTAGGCCCGAAACATCAGCCTTCCTGCTCCTCTGATGCTGCTTGGCCTGCTGTGTTCATCCAGCTCTACACCTTGTTGTCTCGGATTTTCCAGCATCTGCAGTTCCTACTCTATCTCCAGGACAGCAGTCTTACTGGCCAAGTTCCTACCTTTGGAAAAAAAATGCAAGAAGAGATTGCCAGAGCTTTTATCAGATAAAAATCTTCACACGGCTATTGGCATTTTTCTCCCTGCTATGTTAAGTTAATAAATTAGAGGAATTTAGCACAAGTGTTCTCATGATTACTGCCTTATAATCTGGGCTTCCTCTGAGTAACACCTAGTGTGTATTACACGGTGAATGAACTCACCATGTGGATACACAGTTGGTGGTCTAACTGTCTTTGCACCTCTCCAACAGAGAGGGCAGTATAACTAAGTATTCCCTCGTTCTACTGCAATGGCAATTAAAAAGATGTATCACTGCAGTCTAGTGGAACACTAACTTAGCACTGCGATATTATTATTGGAATAACTGGCAGGTTTCACAGTAGCTTTGAGTAACAGAATGGGATTTACTGATTTCCTCTACTCTCTTCTGAGATAACGGACATGGCTGGAGCTGTATCAACAATGAAAATAAGTTGAGAATACCTGCCTTTCATCCCATTGACTGTGATATTTATGTACTGTTTATGGTGTCTCTGACTGAATATCATTCTTGATCTTCCTGCTTAATAACATTAATTTCTTCTGCTTCTAAATACGTGCAAGTGCGTGTACCCTGGATTTGGTCACCCTTCAAGTGGCCTGAAAATACATTTTGAAGGTTGAATGGTAAGTTTACACATACCCACTGTGACAAGAAAGCTTCTTTAACCCAAGGATGTAACCTGCAACAGTCTCCCTTAGCACCTCCTTCCTTTCCCAGAACATATCTCTTGGTACACTCTCATTCTTAGCCCTGCCTTAATATGAGCTCAGAATCTTTTTCATTTTAGCATATACCCCCATTGTACTAAAGTCTTGCAGGCAACATTGGTTAGACACCAGTTATAGAGCATCTGCTCCCATCATGGTGAGGACAATAGACACTTTATCCTTCACTTCTATTCTGTTTGCTTTCTGCCAAATGCGACATCTTCATTCATAATTACACCTATCCCCCTTCTCCGAGCTGAATTCCCCCGTTGTTCCCAAACATAGCTGAAGATGCTTTCTCAGTGATGCTCTGCGCTGACTCTGTATACGATGAGCACCCAAGGGGTAATCTTTCAAAACCCTCACAGTTTCTCAAAATAAACCTTAGAAATTCCAAAAAGCATATCACAATGTTCTTCAATCCTTAATTTCTCAGACGAAATGTGGAAGAAAACTCCATCCCAGCTTGTCATCAGCTTTCCATTGTGTATTGTGCTGGGATTGTCTTATTGACACAGAGGCTCAGTGGTTAGCACTGCTGTCTCACAGCACCAGGGACCCAGGTTCAATTCCAACCTCGGGTGACTGTCTGTGTGGAGCTTGCACATTCTCCCTGTGTCTGTGCGGGTTTCCTCCGGGTGCTCTGGTTTCCTCCCACAGTCCAAAGATGTGTAGGCTAGGTGGTTTGGCCATGCTAAATTGCCCATAGTTTACAGGGATGTGTAGATGACCCATGGGAATTACAGGGAAGGTTTATGGGGATGGGTCTGGGTGGGATGTTGGGCCAACTAGCCTGTTTCTGCCTTGTATGGATTCATCACAGGCAAACATTATTGAACAGATTATTTACACCTCCTCCATAGTGAGGGCATACTAACAAAATGGTTAGACGCTGCAACTGTAGAAATCAACCTAACTCTTCCCTATGAAAACATCAGCTTTCACAATTAGGTATTTCACCCCTGACTGTCATAAGTTGCTTCTTTGAAGTGTCTGGATTAGAAATTTGTTTCCCTGGCACCCAGTATTGCTATTGAATCCTAGCTCCATTTCTCAGGCATCTCCATGGTTGTAGTATCTTGTGTGGTCTGGACAGGGCTCCTTAATTGAAATGGTTCACGTAAGTGTGCTCATTATAGGTGACCCTTGAACATGTCCTGAACCATGACATTTCCCATCCTGCATCACCGTAGCTGCTAACCTGGAACCATCTCTCTGCCCTCATGTTGACTTTGCAATAATTTGCTTTGCAGCAATATTACCCAGCTTTCCTTTACAGTGCAGCCCGCCTTTAAGAATGGCAGCTACTGTGCCATAAAACAGTGCAGCTAGCCACCCCCCACCCCTGCAGTGTGCAGAGGGCACACATTGTGTTCAGGAGTACAAAGCACAAGACAACCTGAATGAGCGTGAGCAGATCACAAATTGCAACCACAGCACCCCAAAAAACAGAGCTACTCAATTTCTATCTCTCCACCTTGGTCATCATTGAATGGTTCTAATTGACAACTATTCCCATTTCAAGCTTGGAGTGAGGTATAATCAATGAACAAGCAACAGTGTGCTTAGGTATCAGGCTTAGTTCAGTTAGCGCCACCTTTGTCTCTGAGGTAAATCATTATGTGCTCAAGAGTCACTCAAAGACTTGTACATAATCAGGACTTAGTGCAGTACTGAGGGAGTGTGACATTGTTGCTGATGCCATCATCTTAATGAAACATTGAACTGAGGTTCCAATTAGTCTCTCAGGTGGACACAAAAGACCGCATGTTTTGTAAAAGAGGAGGGGACTTTAGTTTGGTGTCTTGGCAAATAGCTGTTGTTTAGCTCAGTTGGCTGGACAGCTGGTCTATAATGTAGTGTAATACCTAACAGCATGGCTTCAATTCCCACCCCAGCTTAAGGTTACTGTGAAAGACTTTCCTTCTCAACCTTACCCAGCCTTGCCTGAGGTGTGGTGACCCTCAGTTTAAACCACCATGAGTCATCTCTCTCTAGTGAGAGAGCAGCCCCATGATTCTCTGGGGCCATGGCAACTTTGCCTTACATTGGCTATCCTATCAGCCACCATAACTTAAAAAAACACACAGGAAAACCTGTTCATTTCCTTTTGTGGGATCTTGCTTTGTACAAATTGGTTGTCACAACTTCAAAAAAGTATGTAATTAGCAATGTAGTACACTGGGATAGAAAATCCAAGGGTTTTTTAAAAATGTATTCTGAGTTAAAAGGGGGAAAATTCTGTTTTATTCCAGTAGGGTAGAGCTGATGTCTATAAAGAACAAAGAACAAAGAAAATCATAGCACAGGAACAGGCCCTTCGGCCCTCCAAGCCTGCGCCGATCCAGATCCTCTATCTAAACCTGTCACCTATTTTCCAAGGATCTGTATCCCTCTGCTTCTTGCCCATTCATGTATCTGTCTAGATACATCTTAAATGACGTTATCGTGCCTGCCTCTACCACCTCCGCTGGCAACGCGTCCCAGGCACCCACCACCCTCTGCATAAGGAACTTTCCACACATATCTCCCTTAAACTTTTCCCCTCTCACCTTGAAATCGTGACCCCTAGTAATTGAGTCCCCCATTCTGGGAAAAAGCTTCTTGCTATCCACCCTGTCTATATCTCTCATGATTTTGTAGACCTCAATCAGGTCCCCCCTCAACCTCCGTCTTTCTAATGTAAATAATCCTAATCTACTCAACCTCTCTTCATAGCTAGCGCCCTCCATACCAGCCAACATCCTGGTGAACCTCCTCTGCACCCTCTCCAAAGCATCCACATCCTTTTGGTAATGTGGCGACCAGAACTATACACAGTATTCCAAATATGGTCAAACCAAAGTCCTATACAACTGTAACATGACCTGCCGACTCTTGTACTCAATACCCCGTCCGATGAATGAAAGCATGCCGTATGCCTTCTTGACCACTCTATCGACCTGCATTGCCACCTTCAGGGTACAACGGACCCGAACACCTAGATCTCTCTGTGTGTCGCTTTTCCCCAGAACTTTTCCATTTACCAAATAGTTCACTCTTGAATTGGATCTTCCAAAATGCATCACCTTGCATTTGCCTGGATTGAACTCCATCTGCCATTTCTCCGCCCAACTCTCCAATCTATCTATATTCTGCTTCATTCTCCGACAGTCCCCTTCACTATCTGCTACTCCACCAACCTTAGTGTCATCTGCAAACTTGCTAATCAGACCATCTATACCTTCCTCCAGATCATTTATGTATATCACAAACAACAGTGGTCCCAACACGGATCTCTGTGGAACACTGCTGGTCACAGTTCTCCATTTTGAGAAGCTCCCTTCCACTACAATTCTCTGTCTCCTGTTGCCCAGCCAGTTCTCTATCCACCTAGCTAGTACACCCTGGACCCCATGCGACTTCACTTTCTCCATCAGCCTACCATGGGGAACCTTATCAAACGCCTTACTGAAGTCCATGTATATGACATCCACAGCCCTTCCCTCATCTATCAACTTTGTCACTTCCTCCAAGAATTCTATCAAGTTTGTAAGACATGACCTTCCCTGCGCAAAACTATGCTGCCTATCACTAATAAGCCCATTTTCTTCCAAATGTAAATAGATCCTATCCCTCAGTATCTTCTCCAGCAGCTTCCCTACAACTGACGTCAGGCTCACCGGTCTATAATTACCTGGATTATCCTTGCTACCCTTCTTAAACAAGGGGACAACATTAGCAATTCTCCAGTCCTCCGGGACCTCAAGGATACTGCAAAGATATCTGTTAAGGCCCCAGCTATTTCCTCTCTCGCTTCCCTCAGTAACCTGGGATAGATCTCATCCGGACCTGGGGACTTGTCTACCCTAATGCCTTTTACAATACCCAACACTTCCCCCCTGTATAAAGCCTGTATATATAAATCCTGTTTAGTTCTGTATAAAGCCTGATTAAGACTTGTGCTTGAGAGATTAATCGCCAAAGTATTCTCAGCGGTCAACTTATTGTGTTTTTATCACTGACAACTCTCCTAGCACTGCACCTCATCAAAATTAAAGCTCTGACTAAAAAAAAATAAAACATTTGCTTTCAGTGTTTAACAGCCTTTGGAAGGCTACATTGTCAATCAGAATTTATAGTCAATAGGCAGCAATATTGCAGTATTTACCAGAACAAAAATTGATTGCTGAAGAGATTTTAAGTATTCCGAGAGGAGCCCTTGGTAAATCCAACAAGCCAAGTAATTACCAGAACCATTCTCGTAGGGTTTAGCTCGAAGTTTCCACAAGCATTTATATTCTAGCTTCTTCTGTAGGTGTAGATAATGTAAAATGCTTGAAATATTCAGCTTCTGGTCAATTGACGTTTTGGTTTGTTAAAACGCGAAGCATATTGTGGGTAGTAATTGGGGGAAGCCAGGGAGAATATTTTAATCTAACTGAAATTGATAAAAAAAAGGGCCAAACACTGGCAGGAATGCCTGGAAGCAGCTCAACAACGAAGGAAAGTGGATAGTTGGAAACATTAGCTGAGAAGGATTAACAGGCTCCTCGAAGAGGTGCCTGAACCAGGTACTCCCACACAATGATATATCCGTTGCTCAAGACTCTTGTGGCTCAGTCTGCAAATCGAAAATTGTACTTAAAATTCAATTAATTGATAGCTGAACTGGCAAAACAAATGACACATCTGGTGCTATTGGATCTCCTTCTTCCCGCAGGAACAGGACAGAATTTGTGAGGTACACTGTTCCAGGAGGTCATCTTTCTTCACAATGATGCAAATTAATGAATCCCTCCCCACCCCATCCCTTTCAAATTTTCAATTGCATATTTCCTGGGGTAACCCTGGAAGAACAAGAAGCTAAGAACTAAGAAGTTACTGTCAGTTGTGATCATCTCATTGTTTAAAGAGCTTTACTCCTTTTTAATGTACAAATGGGTCAGCAGCTGCCTTAAACAAAGGGACAGGAGAATTAGAGCTGTGATACAGTAGTAATTCTTTCATCTGCAGCCTTGCCACATTACAGCATTACAGCTTTTCACTCTTGCCGCCCCCAATATTATGACTAGCCATTCATCCAGCATCCTACAAAAACAGTTTCTTCCCTGCTGTTATCGGACTTTTGAACAGACCTCTCAAATGTTAGTTCTGATCTCTCTCTCTCTGCACCTTCTCCGCGGCTGTATTCTGCACTCTGATGCACCTTGTATGGTACGGTCTAGCTGTATAGCACATAAAACAACACTTCTCACTGGATCTTGGCACGTGTGACAATAATAAATCAAACTCAAACAGAAATGGCGCCCAAAACTTCCTCTATATGTGAGAGATTAAGTGATGAGGGTCTCAGAAATTAAAAAAAAAGATTACCCTTCCAGTATCAAACTTTGCAGTAAATCCCGTACATTACTGTGCCACCTTGAAATTACATTTACATAGCGCCTTTCATGATCCCCTGGACACCTGAATGTTCTTCACAGGCACTTAATTACTTCTGAAACACAGTCCTTTGTTTTAATATTCCATTACATGGAGTCACCAGCATGGAGAGTACGATTCCATAGTCAGGAAAAGCAATTGGACTCATTAAGAAATAATTGCCTGCAGGTGGGAGTGACAACTGAAGGGATGGATCCCTCTGGATGGAATGAATTAAGGTAGATAGATTGTCCTTTGTTATTTGTAATTATGCGATGTGATCTTGTCATCGGGAATGATCTAGCCATGTTGCCACAAGGACAGCCGATTTAATGGACAGATCGCTTGAAGACAGTAAAATGATACAATGCTTGCCTTTTACTTCCACTTAATGACCTCAAGGACATTATTAAGATTTTCTGTAGCTTGTCTACAATTATGACCAATGTTAACGTTTGGCTCACGCTGTAAAGAAGCTTACTTTACCCTGTGTGTCTACACCTTCCTCTTTATAGCGAGACTCAGAATAGGTCACTGAAGAGGCATCCATTCAAAAATACCAGACTTGCTTTTAAAACAACTTTAATGGATGCCTTGTTAAATCAATGGGTTTTAGTTTGGTCAGCAGGCAGAAAGTGACAAATGATGCATTGATCCATTTGTTAGTTAAAAAATCATAGAATCCCTACAACTTGGAAGCTAGGCCAGCATTTATTGCCCACCCCTAATTGTGCAGAGGGCATCATTATTTTGTAGAATTTATTGCCCATCCCTAATAGCCCAGAGCACAGTTAAGTGTCAACCACATTGCTGTGGGTCTGGAGTCACATGTAGGCCAGGTAAGGATAGCAGTTTCCTTCCCTAAAGGACATTAGTGAGCCTAATGGGTCTTTCCCCCAACAACAAACAGCAATGGATTCATGGTCATCACGAGATTATTAATTCCAGGTATTTATTGCATTCAAATTCCACCATCTGCCATGGTAGGATTTGAACCCCTGTCCCCAGAAAGTTATCTGGGTCTCTGGATTAACAGTCCAGTGATAATACTACTACGCCATCACCCCCCCGCCCTCTGAAGAGTAATGCATCCAGATCCACCCCATCCCTGTCACCCTGCATTTCCCTTGGATAACCCACCTAGCCTGCACTTCCCTGGACACTGTGGACAATTTCCAATGGCCAATCCACCTAATCTGCAATTATTTGGACTGTGGGAGGAAACCCACACAGACACGGAGAGAATGTGCAAACTCTGCACTGACAGTCGCCCGAGGTCCAGGAAACACTGAGAGAAAAGGACATGCTAAATCTAGAGCTTGAAGCAGGCGTATCTTATTAGCACAGCATTCACTTAGTTCCTGCTTCCATCCTTTCACTAAAATAATACCAGGGTGTCTTCAGAAGAAGCAATGTCAAAAGGTGATAATCAGTCCATCAAAAAATAATTAAATCTGTCTCCAATTTAAGTGCAATGGTATTATCAAATTAATTTAATGTACTGTTTATTACTTTTGCAACAATTTGTCAAAAATAGTCATAGCTAATGTTTAATAAATCACTTACCTCAATGGTTCATTTTTAACTGGGACTATAGTTAAACAAAATAGCATGTATTAGCAAGGTCATTACTTTCAGACACGTGAGGCTCACAGCGCACTATTCCCATTTCCAGTTCCTTGTTATTGAACCATCAATGTCGTTTCTCAGAGGAAGATGCAGTTCTTTTCGAAACCTTGTCAGTCACATTATGTTCCTGTCCGTGCTGATACCCGAAGGTGGATTATACAAGGCGTAGTTGAAACAGATTTGACTCCAGTACAAAATGCGCCGTCTCTGGGGCTGAGGGGGTGGCGGTGTCTTCTTGTCAAGTTGAAGATTTTATCCTCACCCTCCTTGCAGATTTTTCTCTAACAAGCAGTTTTTTGTCTGATAAGATATTCCGATTAGAATTGGGTATTGACTGAAACCCAATTCGTTGCCTGGTGGAGAAATTGCAACATTTGGTATCATTCTACGTCTTGGTGATGTCATCTGCTCTCAACAACCCACGTATGTGATACTAAGGATGGGTGGTCAGGCTTTTGACCTTGTCTATCTTTAACGCTCCCTGAACTGTTGTCCAGTCATTTCTCCTTCAATATTCTGGCTGGTATGCTCCACATTTACTGCATTTTTTGGCATTCCAGTAGATTAATCTGTCTGGATGGCAATTCCAAATCACACAGCAGGAGAGCACAATCCAGCATTTCATACAAACCTTGGCCACTAATATCTCCAAAAGCATTTCGTTGTCCAGAAAGGCTTTGGGATGTTATGGGACCATGAAAGGCAGATGCGAGTTCTTCCTTTCTGAGTGAGTTATCTATCAACAAGGGGGTTGGGGGGGTGGGGGGGTGGATGGAGTTTGCAGGAGAGGTGGCGTTGGTCTTCATTTCCTTAGATGGTTCCTTGGAATCAAGAATGGCTTTCCTCCTGCCCGGAGTTGTGGGTCCTGAGGTGACTAAACATTTCAATGCTAGATCCGCACTCCCTGGTGCAGACTGGGAAGGTGATGTTTGAAAAAGTGTGGTGGGTCAAACGCTTGGGTTCTTGCAGGTTCCTCCGGCTGTTTGACCTCTATCTGGGCCTGTTGGAGATGCTCAAGACAGTTAGCACCTTCACAGATGCTTCTTACCCAGTTTGGGTGATTATGGACAAGATTCCCATTGGCGAATGGATCGCTATGGATCTTGATAGTCAGAGAATGCAGATGTAATGCTAGAGCAGTCTGGTAGAGGACCTCTGTTTTCCAGATGTATGCCCTGTAACGACCGTGTCTTGTTATTTTTCTGTATTTTTGATTGCAGGCTGAAATGGTGGAAGGCCAACCTAAGGATTGTGGGAGGAATTATGACAGTTTTAAAAAGCAAATAACTGAAGCTCTTTGTCTACAGTGCTGCTTTGTTCAAACCATGGAGTTGGCTGTAAATAGGCCGGCTCCAGGGGCTGGGTACAAAGTAGGACTCCACCAGCAACAGGTTACTGATTGGCTTGTGGAGTTATGACCATCAGCCTGACAACAGCTATCTGATTGGCTCCTGGTTAACAGAACAGCTTGTGGGTGCAAACGATACAGGCAGAAGCCTTTGGAATACTGCAACGAACAGGTGTTATGTCTTTCTGTCCAACAAAATATGTAAAGCCTGAAGAAAGAAGTTTACTTTTCTCGCCAGTTTCTGTAAGCTGTGGCCTTTAACCAAGTGATTTTGCAGTTAATGTACCAATCGCTTGTGCCTCCTGTGAAGAAATGAAAAGGGAAGAGAAATTGAACGATAGAAAATCCTGGTAAGAAAAAGGGTCATCTCAGCAAACACTGTGCACTGAGGCCATTGAACTGGTTCCTCAGTTTATTTTCTCTCCATCCAACTTTGTTTTTTGTCTGTCTGTGTCTGTATGTATGTGTGTGTGTTGTGGTGTTTTAGAAAGTGTTAACTCGTAGAGTTGTACATTGACAGTTTATAGATTTTACCTATGGTTTAGTGTTCATTTATTTGTAACAATTTGTATTATCAGTAAAAGATTAGTGAAAGATAAAGTGGGGCCCATAAGGAACAAGCAGAGTAAGCTGCTCACTGAAGTAAAGGATGTAACAGAGGTAGTAAATGCATATTTTGCCTCTGTCTTTACCAATTTAGAAGATGTTGATAATGAGCTAGCTGAAAACGTGGGTGTTGACCAACTGAACAGCACAGTGATGGATAAAGGAGAGGTGCTCGAAAGACTGGCAGCACTCCATGTAGAGAAGTCACCAGGTCCCATTGGAATGCATCCCAGATTGCTGAGAGAGTTAAGGGATCAAACCGCGGAGTCATTGACAGAAATTTTCCAGGCGTTTCTGAACACAGGATTAGTCCCGGGTGACTGGATGATTGCAAATGTGACACCGTTGTTTAAGAAAAGAAGAAAGGATAACCCAGGAATCTACAGACCTGTCAGCTTGACATCAATAGTGGGTAACCTGATGGAGGCCATAATACAGGGCAATGTAAATATACACTTAGAGAAAACTAATGTTGTTTGGAACAGGGTGTCTCTAAGACCCTGCTGATTCCTCGAGCAGTGTACACAATATTAACTTACCCAGGCACCTCCGCGTGTCTCAGGAAAGGATTACACAGCATGAGTCTGCAGTTAGTGAACCAGGTCGCAACTTTATTTGAAGACGACAAAGATTAAGAGTTAAATTTTACACTTTTAACAACTCTATTGCTTAACTATCTGTTTCTTTGGAAACTTGAAATGTTTCTCAGATATTTGTAACTTTTGCTGGGCTATCAAATTGTTCAGTCCGCTCCACTCTTCATGTGTTGACTCTCTCTCTCTCTCTGGTTGGAGGGCGAGATGCTCCAGTCACTGCTGTATCCCGATGTGCCTCTAGATAGGTTGGAGGGTGGGGTACCCTGACTCTGGGTTCTTATACCCTCCTAGTTACCTTCCAGAAATTTCCAAGGACTTGACCAATCAGAGGTATTGAATTAATTGGTTTTATTACCTTGAAAAGCCGCTAATCGCTCTCAATGCATCTGTTCTTGGGCCTGGAAAATCTGGGTTTATCCCAGAATATACACCTGGTATTTTCTCTTACTGAGGAATGTCTGCCCAATGCATCTGGTGTTGTCTCATTTGTCAGGAAGGGTTGAATTGCCCTTTCACAGTTCCTGATGTATTGTGGTGCCTTTCTGGTTTCAGTTGTCTGGGCTTGGATCTTGCAAGGACGTGTCCCCCAGGCAGAAATGTCTCTTGTGTCTGACTTGGCTCAGGCATTCCCAGCATGCTTTGCTTTTTGGCCACTTTTGATACCCTGTTTATTTCAGTTGCTTTGCCTGTATTTCTGGCCTCCCCTCTTAATGATTTTTATTTCCCTTGAACAGTCACAGGCTGCTACAATAAGTTAATACTAGACAATCAACATGGCTGTGTCAAGGATGCATCACATCTGACAAATTTAGTGGAGTTCTTTGACAAAGTCACACAGGCAGTGGATGAGGGTAATGCTGCTGGTGTTGTATATTTGGACTTGCAGAAAGCATTTGATATGGTACCAAATGGCAGGTCGGTTAGCAAATTAGAAATATTTGGGATGAATGGATCCTTGGCAGCATGGATTAGAGGTTGGCTAAAAGATTGGAAAAAGAGGGTAGGACAATGAAAATGCCCATTTCTCAGATTAGTGTTCCCAATGGATCAGTGTTGGGAACTTTGCATTTTCTGATTTATACAAATGATGCGGTGATGGGTATTGAGGGCAGAATCTCTACATTTGCAGATGATACTAAGCTAGGGAGAATGGTGAGGGTGATGCTGAGTGACACAAGGATGATATTGACAGGTTGGTCAAATGGACAGACACTTAGCAGGTTAATGTCAATGCAGAGAAATGCAAGGCAATGCATTTTGGTACAACAAACACGTAGAGGCAATACAGGCTTAATGGTACAACTTTGAGGGGAATGCAGGGGCAGAGGGACCTCAGGGTTCACATGCATGATTCTCTGAAGGTGGCCAGGCCGATTGAAACAGTTCAGCAGGTCTGGCAGCATCTGTGAAAAAAAAAATCATAGTTAGCATTTCAGGCCCGGTGACCCTTCCTCAGAACTGAAGGTGGCTGGGAAAACGTCGGTTTATGTGCAGAAAGTAGGGAGGGGGATGGGGTAGGGAGTAAATGATAGGATAGAGCCTAAAGAGAGAGAAAAGCAGTTGGGCAGACAAAGGAGTTGGTAATGTTCTGGGTAAGAGGGTGAACAGCTGTTAATGGGGACTGTTAGTGACTAACAATAGGTAGTGTGTAATGGCAGGCTATGTGATAACAAGGCCTGGGGTGTGGGGTAGGGGGCTTGGACATGGAAGAGTTTAGGCCCTAAAATTATTGAACTCGATATTGTGTCTGGAGGGTTGCAGGGTCCCCAAGTGAAAATAAGGTGTTGTTCTTCATTGAGCTTCACTGGAACACTGCAGCAAGCCTGAGACAGAGATGTTGGCCAGGGGACAGGGTGGTGTGTTAAAGTGGCAGGCAACAGGTAGCTCAGGGTCTTTTTTTATGAGCAGAACACAAATGTTTTCCAAAGCGGTCGTCCAGTCTATGCTTTCCCCAATGTAGAGGAGACCACAAAGTGAGCAGCAAATGCAGTAGACTAAATTCTGGGAAGTGCAGGTGAAGTGTTGCTTCACCTGGAAGGTATGTTTGGGCCCTTGGATACTGGGGAGGGAAGAGGTAAATGGGCAGGTGTTGCACCTTCGCCAGTTACAGGGAAAGGCGCCGTAGGGCTGTTGGGAGGTGTTGGGGGTGAAGGAAGAGTGGACCAGGGTGTCCCGGAGGGAATGGTCCCTGCGGAAGGCTGACAAGGGAGGGGAGGGGATTATGTGTCTGGTGGTGGCATCTTGCTGGAGATGGCGGAAATGGTGTCTGATGATCTTCCTGATGTGGATACTGGGGGGATGGTAGGTAAGGACAAGGGGAACCCTATCGCTGTTGCGGAACGGGTGAGGGCGGAAGTGCAGGAGATGGGTCAGACCCAGTTGAGGGTCCTGTCGACAACAGAGCTGGGAAATCCTTGGTTGAGGAAGAAGGTGGACATTCCGGAGGCTCCCTTGTTGAAGTTAGTCCTTGGCGAAGCTCAACGCAAGCTATAAAAACAGCACCTCATTTTCCACTTGGGGACCCTGCCGCCCTCCGGACTCAATATCGAGTTCAATAATTTTAGGGCCTAAACTCTCCCATGTCCTAGTCCCCTACCCCACACACCAGGCCTTGTTAACACATAGCCTGCCATTACACATCCCCTGTTGTTAGTCACTAACAGTCCCCATTAACAACTATTTACCCTCCCAGCCAGATCATTCTCAACTCCTTTGTCTATCCAACTGCTCTTCTCTCTCTTTGCGCTCTATCCTATCGTTTACTTCCCATTCCATCCCCCTCCCTATTTTCTGCATATAAACCGACGTTTTCCCAGCTACCATCAGTTCTGAGGAAGGGTCACTGGACCCAAAACTTTAACTCTGATTTTTTCTTCACAGATGCTGCCAGACCTGTTGAGCTTTTCCAGAAACATCTGTTTTTGTTCCTGATTTACAGCTTCCACAGTTCTTTCCGTTTGTGAATTGAAACAGTTGTTAAGAAGACCTGTAGGATCCTCGAGTTTATAAACAGCGGCATAGAGTATAAAAGCAACGAAGTGATACTACATCTCTACCACTCATTGGTTAGACCACATTTGGAGTATCGTGTTCAGTTCTGGGCACTTTATTTAAGGAAAGATGCTGACGAGTTCAAAGAAGATTTACTATAATGCTGCTGGGAATTAGTGATTTTAGAATATTTTAGAAAAAGTAGGGAAATTGAGCTTATTCTCCTTGGAGCAAAGAGGATCAAGAGTGACCTTATTGAGGTGTTCAAAATTGTGAACAGTTTTGACAGGGTAACAAAGGATACTCTGTTGTATCTCATCGTTATATCTGTCTATATCACTAGATGGTTTGTCAATAACTAAGGGTCACAATTTCAAGACTGTCAGCAAGAGAGCTAGGAGATCAGGAGAAACTCCTTTCCTCAGAGTTGTTGCCTGGGAAAGTGGCGGAGGTGAAATCCATAAGAGGTTTCAAAAAAATATTTGAAAGTGATGATGTTAGTGTGCTATGGAGATGGGGCTGGAGACTTGTTCTTGCTGGGTAGCTCTTTTGGAAGCTGGTACAAACTTAATGGAGCAAATGGCCTCCCTCTACACTGTAAAATTCTACAATTCTATGAATGTTTTCAGTACAGAAACCCAGCCCACGCTTTCTGTTAACTTGGCTCTTCCTGCCAGATAAATTGGGGACTTTGTGTGCTTTTGATAACATTTTTAAACTTTTGTGCTGACTCTGGAAATTCAGGCGTTGATTTCAAGTGTGATGTGACAAGCCTAAGACCTATTCTCTCTTACAGCTTCTTTAACACATCGAGGATGGATCGGACTCATCCTCTGCATACTACAGCTCGCTGACGGAGCTTGGGGTGGTCTGAGTTGCTGTTGGCTGAAAAGTTCCCTGTTCCTCCTGTGAACAGGCTACGTTCCAGCCAGAAGCTTCGCAAAGAGGGGGAGTGTTGCAACAAGGGAAAACAGAGAAGTGCATTAACGTAACGAACTGGCCTTGCTTGACCCCAGTTTGCACACAGATTGGATCTGAGGTGGATCCTTTGCTGAGGGACACTGCTTACACACCATCGCGCAGCAGGCACTAAATGGTGAGGAGATCCCGTGGCAGACAAATTTGAGGAGGGGACTCCATAATCTCCCCTGGTTGACAGAGTCACAGGTACTTCTAAAGTCAAAGAAGGTCATGTATCGAAGTAGCTGTTGTTCTCTACAATTGTCTTCAATTGGCCTTGTTGTGAAGATCATGTCCACGGTTCCTCTCGATGAGATGGAACCTGTATTGTGATTCCAGGAGTTACTCTTCAGCCACTGGGAAGTGAGGAGGAATTTTGCTACAGCCTGTGGTGTTCAGCAGCTCTCTGGGGGATAAAAAAAAACCTTCCCCAAATATCTCAAGGCTCCCTGACCAACATAGTTTTTCTTTTGTCACTCATATTAAGCGGGAGTTGCTGGAGTCATATTGATTCTCAGCCTGAGAATGGGCCGAGGCAAAGGTTGGCTCCATGGGGTGATCAGTGATGGTATAGTGGAGCTCCCTATTGGTGAGGTGGTGAACTGCAACTCATCGAAAAAAGACTTAGACCATTCAGCTGCCCACTGGGTCTTAAGGGAGCGGACCAGTATTTGAAGGGCTCACTGAGAGGGGAAATGAACGGGAGTAAGGAAGACCTTGCACGTCCAGTAACGAGGTGAAATGGTGGCTCTTTGAGAGGGGGATGTTTCTTGTTTTATTTCAGCAGCTCATTATCATTCGGTCTCTGATAGTCTGGCTGTTTTTTCCTGCCTCGTGGGAAAAGAACTTACAACAGAATTAGCTGCACCAGAGCCTAATAAGGCAAAAGAATGATGTGTTTAAATACAAAGGAGAAAAGAAGGAACAACTACTTATTTTGTACTGTTGTCTCTTGCTTATGTTACATTGGAACCATTCAGATATTGGGTTCATTGCAATTCAGTATTGCAGCTTGTGCAAACCATTAAACTTGTCAGATTATTTATGTCATGTGCGCATACACTTAAGAATATTTGTTTAACTTGTTTAGAGAGTCTTGTGTATATAGGCTTTGATTAGTGGCAGCTGTAGTCGATTTCTCTCTGGATATAGCTAAACAGCTTCAAACACAATCTATCTGATTCAGTCCTCTCTACTAAGGGACTTTTTGTTGCTGCATATTCAGCTAATTTCCCCTAAGCAAAATATTTTGGCATTTAATGGTTTGTAAGCTTTAGATCGCTAAACATTTACATTGGCATTTAATAATGACCTGAAAATATATTCACTTCCTACTCACCTCCCCATCTGTGTACTTACCTTGCCTCCCACAAGTTAAAACCTGGCTTCTACAATTGATTGTACCACACTTCTCAAAAAAGTAACACTCCTTGCTGTTATCGTCTACTCAAAACCCAAGTAAAAGACACAGTCTCTGTCAAGTTAACCGCACTCTCTCTTTCTCAGCTCCACCCTCCTCCCACTTCCTAATGCAGACTCTGCACCCCGCCCCCCTCCACAACCCCCATTGGAACAAGGTTGGACTGAATCTTTTCTGTGGCTACTGAGGACAGAATGAGGCTCCAGCTTGCTGTCACGGTGCAAGGGAAAAGAAGAAAGTGTTTGGCAATAAAAGAATAGAAGTCAAAATGAAAGGATGCCATGTAGAGAGATAGAGAGAGAGAGAGACATGTTGTGAGATAAATACAGAAGTGAAGCTGTATCAGAGCCAGAAACCAACAGAAAACAGAAATATAATCAGAATTACCAAGCAAGCAGTGCAGGAGGAAATTCCAAGTCTTTTTTTCCATACTGTGGGATAATAGAACAGGAAACCTTCTACCCCAGGTGGTTATTTAGTGACTGTGTAGTCCTAGGTATTTTAATCAAACTGTTCAGCGATGTTATTACACACCTCTGGGTCTTGAATCCTTCAGATGCTCCTAACCAGTAGTCCTGGGAGTTTGAACCTCGAAGGGGTTGGGCCCTGTCAATGTAGTGGGCACTGTGGCAAGTGAGCCAACGTCCTGAGAGACAGTGACACGCGCCATTCCCATAGTGCCACTGGGCCACAGGTTTGTCAGATCAACAGAAGGTGAAGGGATTCCCTGAAAGCCCCATTCCAATCAGTCCTCCAATCTGGCCAAAGGATGGATAACTGTCTCTTCAATGTGGAGTCCCGAGGCAGGATGGAAGCTATTTGTGTTTCTACTGAAGCTCCTGATCCCAGTGACACTGCTGTGAAGGTCTGACTGAAGTCTCTGTGGAAGTGACAGGTCCTCTAAGGAATGCTCCTGAGATGACACTATTCAGACTTGAAGCAGGGTCCTCCATACATGGTGCTGGAAGTTCTGAAAAGGAACTCCGAGACCTGTTTGGTCATGGCCAAACTCAAGCCCAAGTGAAAAACTTGCACTAGGACTAAAGTACTGAGAAAGGGAGCCTGAGTCAAGATCAACAAGGCAGAGGCAACAAGCGAAATGTATGAGTGGTGTAGGAGGAGAGCCTTGAAGAAAACAAGAGTGGGAAGCATGTCAACAGAAAGAAAAGGGAGCTGGACCTGGCCGACATTGGAGCAGGCATTGCCTCAAGTGGAAGGACAATCGATTAACAGTTAATTTTCCTTTGGTCGGGTTGACCTCCTGGGCTCGGTTCGATCCCCTAAATAGATGGAACTTTCCAGAAACCCCTGGCCACCGTTTTTGACATTCTGCAGGCCCCATGCTTTATAGGCTCCCAGATGGTGTGAGGATGGAGGAGGGGAGATGAGGTGCAGGGAGGTAAGATGTGTCGAGCCGAGATAGCCCGGGCGTTTTGGTGTTGGCCAGACTTAATGGACGAGTTGGTCTTTCCCAGCGCATCATTTCAGATTCTTGGTTTGGGGTGACCCGCGGTTGACCTGAGGCTTCAAAATGGAACCTTGATGGCAGGATAAATTAGGACAGGGAATAAATGACATCTTCACAGTGAAACCCTCTTTCTGGGAGAAACAGAACGAGAGCGGGAGAAGGACAAGGAGCATGAGTGAGACAGGAAAATTGAAAAGCATAGAGACCCAAAGAAAGAGAGAGATTGGAGGTCGAACAGGCATAGAAAGCTGTGGGCAACATACAGAGGAGTGGGAGTTAATTTTTGAGGTTTCTAATCACACCATCTGAGAGAATAGGATTCAGTAGCCTCCACGCCTCAATGTGGAGGCACCCACTGTTTTAGGCTTGAAAAAGAAAAACAGGCTTCAGCTGCCACATCATGATGACGAAAGGGCAAGTCCCAAAGGTGGCCATGTGGTCAATGCTGTGGTCATGTGGGTTTGTCAACAGTGGGTGAGGGGAGAGGGTTTAACACAATGCTGGAACACTGCTACCCTCCCCCCAGCTGCCACTGAGAGGCTGCTTCAAGTATCAGTTGGGCTTCGGCCTAGGATAACCCTCTAGCACTGGTCTTAATAAACCCTGAGCTGCCCTAACAGATGCCTGCAAACCAATGTGCTGGGAAATTGTGAAATCCATCTTCTCTGGTTCTACCCCCTCCAACCCAACCCTTTGAGAATACAGCTGCTTGTTCCAAGAAGCACGAGAAATCATCTTTTACAACGTTTTGCCCAGAAGCCATGCGGGGGATCGATTATATTATGCAGTGCTATATCTGCATGAGCCAGTGTAATGATACAGTCATTAGAAATCAGCACTTCCCTCTTGGTAATGTTGGCTGTGTCACAGGACATCAGCTAATCAATGCAAAGATGTAAATTAGATTCATAAAAATCCGTAAGCAGATTCTGATGCCAGACTAAAAAAAGTAAGACTTAATGACTTGGATGTTTGCAGGGAAGGAGGGAAGGGAGGAGAGAGCACAGTTACATTGGAAGTGGTAGGGGGCAGATTTCTGGAAACCCAAGGAATGCCCATGTCCTTCCAACAGGACCTCATATATGTGTTTTCTGACTGATTGACATTCTGGCAGAATGGGCAATGAGGGTTTCAGGCCCTGGGTTTTGGTCAGACCAGCAAACTAGAGGCTGGTAACTCCATTTTTGGGAGATTGGGGTCATAATGGTATTAATTCTAATGATCAAAACATCCAACAACTGAAAAGCTCTTTCCACTCTCCCATAAAGTGGGCACAATTGTTCTGGGAAACACCATACACATACACAGGCAGTGAAATTTACAATTCACTGAGCCACGCCCTACATCAATATGCACACACAGGAGGAAGGGTCAAGAGTAAAGGCCCAAGCCTGGGTGTAGAGTGGAGGAACAAAAACTGAAGTTGCTGAAAAAGCTCAGCAGGTCTGGCAGCATCTGTAAAGAAAAATTCAGAGTTAACGTTTTGGGTCTGGTGACCCTTCCTCAGAAGGGTGTAGAGCGGAGGAACTAGTTTGCAATTAAGTAGGCCCAAGCAAGGGGGATCAGATCCTTTCTGGATGGTGGTGACGATGATGATGATATCAGCTCAATGCGTTGTATAAGCACTCCCTGCTCAAAAAGAGGGTTGCTACTTAACATCCTCTTCCAGTGGCCAGTCTATCAAGTACAGTTGAGGAAATCCACTTGCTGGTCTAACTAGAACAGTCTGTCATTAACAAGGTACAGATTACTGTATGTTAGCAACTAGTGCATTGATCTGACACACCCTGTTACAGAGACTTTGAAGATGATCAGACGTTGGATCTCAATCCTTTGAGACCCTAAGTTGTTTCACTCACAATTCCACATGATGTCATCATAGTGGGTGGTGCTTATGGGTATGCTCAACATTAACCCTTTCAGACCCACATACAATAGCTCGAATCCTGCTACTGTATTGTGAGGAGATTTGTGCTTTTGTTTTTGACTTGATAGCTACAATCTCACCAAGTTTTCTCTAAAGCTGGATCCGTGTTTCCAGGAAATCTTGTGGTTCGTACTTTACACAGACTCAGTGATGATACATGAAAGGAAAACTTGCATTTACATCGTGCTGTTCTTGGCCACTGGAGGTATCAAAGTATTTTACTGCTGATTAAGTGTTTTTGAAGTTGTAATGCTGGAATTGTGACAATTAATTTGCATATAGCAAATCCCCCAAAAACAACCATGTGTCGAAAACTGGATCTCCTGTTTTTGTGGTGTAGAACAAGGAATAATGATGGGGAAGGTAACCAGAGTTAACTGGGCCTACTCTTCTTTGAAATAGTTTCTGGGGATCTTACACGTGGGCAAGCAGATGGGGCCCTTGGTTTAATGTCCTATCTAAACAGCAACCCTGACAGTGCAGCACTCCGTCAATACTGCACCCTAGTGTCAGCATTGATTCTTGCGCTCAACTTTTGTGGTGGGTCTTGAACCCAGAACCTTGGTAAGAGTGGTACTGACTGACCTGATGTACTTGAACACAAAAAGCAGGGGATGATTTTGATCCAATGGCCTTTACATTTTGACCTAGCACATCTTCACTGTGCCACTCCTCTACAGAAAAGTTTCAAAGGAACGGGAATTTTCAACATGATAAACTGTGAACCAGCAACACAGGGAGTGATGCTATTGGCTGTTTACATTGGGTCTTACCTGGGTCATATTCAGGGGATAGGCTGACATAGAAGGAGGGTATAGCAAGGGCAAACTTGTGGTCAGACAGTGTGCTCTGCGTCTCCCCTATGTGTTAGTCCTTGTGGGAAAATGATTCTTGTTGAGGTAAATATCTTGAAGTTTATTAACTCTTTATTAACACTAACTATTAACACTTATCAGTGTCTGATTGTGCTCAGACTCGCACAATCTCAGTTCTGTGATTACTGAATACATAGAACAGAGATACAGTAACAACAAGAAACCTATTACTGTTACAACTACCATTGCAATAAGGCAGGTACCTTTGTGATGGAATGTCACATATTGCGGTGCCATTTATGCCAGGAATACTGGGACAGGAAAGAGCTGTGTTGTTGGGGAGATAAATGTTGGCCAGGGAGAACACACTGGCCCTTCTTTAAAATAGTGCAGTGGAATCTTTTATATTCACCTAGAAGGACAGATGGGAGCTCAGTGTAATGTCTCACAAGAACAGGTCTTCTGACAGAGTAGCACTCCCTCACTACTGCACTGCAGCATCAGTCTGAATAGACAGCAAGAAATCCCTTGAGTTCAGTATTGATAGACATAAAGAGAAGGAAAAAAAGAGAAATAAAGCAAGAAAGGGATCTAGAAAGGAAGACAGACTTGCATTGATTTACCACCTTTCATGACCTTGTGACATCCCAGTATGTGCCCAGCAGATGAAGAGATTTTCAAGTGTGGTATTGTAAATTCGGAACTACACTTCATTCTCTGTGTTTCCCAGTCTAGGGATTGGGCCTCAGTCGTGGCTGAGTAGAAATGTTGGCGAGTTGTCTGTTGTTTAAGCACAGAGGCCATTAAGGTATTTGGTTGAAGCTAGGCTGCCTCAGAAGTCATCAACTGTCCAAAAAAATTCACTGCGATATTTGCCAATTCACCTCTAACCTACAATGGCCGAACACCCCGACCAACAGCATCTCAGGGAAATTTCACATCTGATCACAGGGTTTGGAAAAAAGAGAAGCAATTTCAGTTCCAGAAACAAAAATCCCTTTTTGAAACGCAATTGCTGAGAGCATCATTTCAGTAGGTGTGGACAGAATTCCCTACAAACTAGGCAGTGTTCCAGAAGCAGCGCAGTATGGATGCTGGAAATCTAACAAAAAGTGCTGGGGACACTCATCAGTTCAGCTGTGGAAAATAAAACCTAATTAATGGGGTCAGTATGGGTTAACTTGCAGCCAAATTGGCTTCAAATCAAGTTTGACACCTCTGGGTTTAAGAGACAGGTAACTAATTGGCTCTCAAGACGTAGAGCAGTCAGTAAGATATTTTAAGAAGACTGCAGAACTTCACTGTAACCTACTATTTAGTTTGACCACCTGCTGGCTGTGCCATATGGGTCTTGGGAAACCTAGTGCTGAAGGTAGGTGCATATAGCTGAATCAGTTGGGTTTGACCCTTAACGGCGCTGTCTGTGGGCCAGTACAGTAGAGATGTCTCGTCTAAATCCTACTCTATACAGTCCTCCAAGATTCCCAAAATCCAACTTGCTTACAATATCTAGTCATAAGATCACCTTCAACATCCCTGCAAAGTCTGACTCCTCTCACAATGACCTACACATTAATGATCCCTAGCTCACCGCTGACTCCATAATGATATTCAATTCATCCTGTATATCTGACCCCTCTCTCGCCAATGTCTGACTTAGCTCAGGACATATACACCCCCTCCCATCATGTCAGACCCCTCCACAATGTCTCTCATTCCCATGATGACTGGATCTCCCATCTTGTCCGTCTGTTGAGAAATATCTGAATTTCCCCGTGACGTCTGTCTCCTCTCGCAAAGTCTGTCCACAAGGCACAAGTCAGGAGTACGGTGGAACGCTGCCCACTTGCGTGGACGGGTGCAGCTCCAACAACACTCAAGAAGCTTGACACCATCCAGGACAAAGCAGCCCGCTTGATTGGCACCACATCCACAACCATTCAACTCCCTCCATCACCAAAGCTCAGTAACAGCAGAATGTACCATCCACAAGATGCAATGCAGAAATTCACCAAAGATCCTTAGATAGCATCTTCCAAATCTGTGACCGCTTCCATCTAGAAGGACAAGGGTAGCAGATACATGGGAACACCATCACCTGCAAGTTCCCCTCCAAGCCTCTCACAATCCTGATTCGGAAATCTATCGCTTTTCCTTTACTGTCACTGTGTCAAAATCCTGGAATTCCTCCCCTAAGGACATTGTGGGTCAACTGCTATGGTTCAAAATGGCAGCTCACCACCACCTTCTCAAGGGCAACTAGGAATGGGAAATAAATGTTGGCTGAGTCAGCGATGGCCATTCCATGACTGAGAAGAAAAAATGCTGATCCCAGCAGGTGTGAGCTACCTTCCTGCGGGCGGTCATTGAGTTGGAGGAGCTGCCTAGAAAATGCTGAGATGTGCCAAGTTGAGCAATGACCACAATGTCAATTAACTTCATTGCTTAAGTTGCCCAACAATGCTGATTATCAAATGTGCTTGCTCTGGTAGTTTCACTTAAAATCATTATGAACCCAATTTTATCAAGGATGAAGTTAGTGTCAGGAAGAAGCATAGAACAGCAATAACAAACGGACAGATATGCAGAATCTACTGCAGTACTTGTAACATCTGTGGAGAGAGAAACAAAGTTTTTAGCTCAATATGACTCTTGTTCAATGCCTTGCCCTGCTGCCTTCCCCATTTCAATGTTTTTGCCAATCTTGACTCAGAACAAGATATATTGCATCTACTGGTTCCCCTTAATCCACCCTATTAATGATATCCTCAAAAATTCTAATAAAATTATCAACAATGATTTCATAAAACCACGGTGACTTATTGTAATCATGTTATGCTTCTCTAGGTGCATTGCTAAGACTCTTGCAACAATAGATATCATCACTATCTGATGAATGATATCAGTTTAATTGTCCACAAATGGGAGAAACGAGGAGAGACTAGGATCTGAGGGCACAGCCTCAGAGTGAAGGAACAACCCTTTAGAACTGAGATGAGGAGGAATTTCTTTATCCAGAGGGTGATTAATCTGTGGAATTCATTGCCACAGGGGGCTGTGGAGGCCAAGTCAATGAGTGTATTTAAGACAGAGATGGATAGGTTCTTGATTGGTAAGGAGATCAAGGGTTACAGGGAGAAGATGGGAGAATGGGGTTTTGAAACATATCAGCCACGATTGAATGGCAGAGCAGACTTGATGGAATGAATGGTTTAAATCTGCTCCTATATCTCATGGTCTTATGGCCTATACAGTCAAAGAGTCATATAGCACAGAAACAGGCCCTTCAGCCCAACTCCTCCATGCCGACCTGGTTTCCTAAACTGAACTAGTCCCATTTGCCTGCGTTTGGCCCACACCCTCTAAACCTTTCCTATCTATGTACCTGCCCATATGGCTTTTAAATGTTGTAATTGCACTCACCTCCACCACTTTATCTGGCAGCTCCATATATACGCACCACCCTCTGTGTGAAAATGTTGCCTTTCTGGTCCCATTTAGATCTTTCTCCTCTCACATTAAACCTATGCACTCTAATTTTGGACTCCCCTACCCTGGGGAAAAGGCTATTCACCTTATCCAAGACTCTCAAGATTTTATAAACATCTAAAAGGTCACCTATCAGCCTCCTACACTCCAGGGGAAAAAAGTCCTAGCCTATTTAGGTTCTCCTTATAACTCAAACCCTCTAGACTTAGTAACATGATTGTAATTTTTTTTTGCATACTTTCCACTTTAATAACATCCTTTCCACACCTAATGTAAACTTATCAATGTCTTATACAGCCCATGATGTCCCAACTCCTATAGTCAATGCTCTGACCAATGAAGGCAAGCATGCCAAATATCCTCTTCACCACCTTGTCTACCCGTGACACCACTTTCAAGGAACTATATACTTGCACCCCTTGGTCTCTGTGTTCAACAACACACCACAGGGCCTTTCCATGCCTGGTATGTCTTACCAAAATGTAACACCTCACATTTATCAAATTAAACTCCCTCTGCCATTTTTCAGCAGACTGGCCCAGTTGATGAAGGTCTCGTTGTACTCTTAGAATAACCTTCTTTACTTCCCACTGGATCACCAATGTTGGTGCCATCCACAATTTAGTAACCAAGTCTCCTACATTCTCATCAAAATCATTTGTATAAATGATGAACAATAGTGGACCCAGCACCAATCCTTGCGGCACACCACTCATCACAGGCCTCCAGTTTGAACAACAGCCCTCTAACAATCACCTACTACCACCCTCTGTCTCCTACTGTCAAGCCAATTTTGTATTCAGTTGGGAGACCTCCCAACCTTACTAATCACTCTACCATGTAAAATCTTGTTGAAGGCCTTGCTAAAGTCCAGGTAGACAAAGTCTACCATTCTGATTTCATTTACACACTTTGTCATCTTCTCAAAAAACTCAGTCAAAATTGTGAGACATAATTTCCCACGCACAAAGACACGCTGACTATCCCTAACCAGTCCTTGTCTTTCCTGTCTCTCCGAATCCCCTCCAACAACATTCCCACCAGTGACATCAGGCTCACCGGTCTTTCGTTCCCTGGCTTTTCCTTACCACCTCTCATAAACAATGGTACAACACTAGCCACCCTCCAGTCTTCTGGCACCTTGCCTGTAGCTGTTGATGGTGCAAGTATCTCTGCCAGGGACCTGTAATTTCTTCCCTAACTTCCCACAATTTCCTGGGATACACTTGATCAGGTTCTGGTGATTTATCTACATTTTATGCATTTTAAGACCACTATAGTTCCTGTTCTTTTTGTCCCTAATAGCAATGTTGCATTTGGCAACTTCCAATCTGCTGAAAACATTTCAGAATTTAGGAAATTTTGAACAATTATTAGTAACCTTGGACATAGCCCATGAAGTCTTGGGAATTTGTTGGATTGCAGTCCCTGGAGTTTCTCCATTACATTTCCACTGCTGATATTAGTTAACTAACTGCATTATTTATGTCAGACCTTCCCAAAGTTGGCATTGTGACTCCAAGTGAGATTGTGAGCCAATATTTGGGGTGGTGAGATTGAGGCAGCAATTGCTTGCTGTACTATTTTGACCAAGTGAGCAACTGCAAAACATCTTTGGATACTCAGTTTTTGTTCAAACGTGAGCCAGGGCAAAAATGACTTGACCATAAGATCCGGCTTCTGTACAGTGTAAATAATAAGCTTCCCATGCTTTCAGAAAAGCACCGACACCCCCTCCCTTTCCCACACCCACCTCCTCTCACAGCACTCGCTGTCTATGGAGGGGGCATGACAATTTTCCAGCCTTGAAATGGGTGGGAAAGAATTTCAGACTCTCCGACCTTATTTACTCTCAGTTTCTTGTATCTAACTTGTGTCTTCTACTGTGAAGACTGACACTAAATGGTTGTGCAACAGCTCTGCCAGCGTTTCCTCCTCATTCCTAGGATCATTTCTCCTGTCTCTGCTCCTCAGGCTTCCTTTAACTGTTCTCTCCTGTTCGACACACTTGTGAGAGCTCTAAATACCTGCTTTTACATTTCAAACTAAATACGTCAGAGAAGATCAGCGCATTGTATTTCAAAATGAATTTAAGACTGCAGCAAACAAAAACCACTACCACAGGAGGCTGTGGAGCCTGGGTCACTGAGTACTTTCAAGAAAGAGATTAATACATTTTTAAATATTAAACGCCAAAAGGGTATGAAGAGAACATGGGAATGTGGAGTTGAGATAGTGGATCATATTGAAGGGTGGAGCAGGCTCAAAAGGCTGAATGGCCTAATGCTCTCCTCATTTGTGAGTTTCCATGTTTAGACCCGGCATATTCCCTCAACAGGTAAGAATGCTACTAGTCAAAAGTGACAGCGATGGTGAAAACAAATGTACAAATATGCCAAAAATAACACAGATGCTGGCTAGTGAGAAAGATACAAAGAACAAAAAATTCTGACAGTGAAGGGAGTATGGAAAGAAACTTGAAAGGCATATCAAAGTCAACACAAAAAGTGCTTACAATCATGTTCATACAAAGACAGTGAGCAGGAGCAATGTGAATGAAAATTAAAACAGTATCAGGCAGGCCATAATTAACTTGCACCAGTATTTCCAGTAAAGTAGCCAATGTGTCAGACATCTCCAAGGGAACTAGCTTTGAATAAATGTGCCCAAAGATATTGCACACAATGTAACAGTCATGAAGAAAACAATGACACGAGGAGCACCACATCCCCGATGGTTTCCATCTGAGGACTGAAAAGGAATGGAATTGAATTAGCTTCATTGTCACATGTGCTCAATGAGTACAATGAAAAGTTTATAAGTGTCCACCTACAGCGCCATCTTAGGAACAAAGGTACTTAGGTATAAATTCGTCAGTTACAAGATCTTAGAAAATAGAGAAATAAAATATCCACCATTGCAGAAATAAAAGTTCAGAATAACGGTTTTCCAACCCAGTCTACGATAGCACCTAGCCTCCAGTCCGCACCGCACCTTGTCTCCACACCGCACCAAGCTTCTCTTCAAGGTTCATGAAGCTGGGAGATCACACTGGAATCACCTCGAGGCCGAGAGACCACACTGAGGCCATGCCAGGCTGACAGACTACCACGCACCACCAGGCCAGGCAGAGAGAACGCCATGCACTGCCTGGAGTCCAAGAGGACCCCATCATTGTGTCTGCATTCAGGCTGGGAGTTGAGTGGAGCCTGGGATAGAAGAAGGAAAAAATTACACAAAGGGATAAAATAGAAAAAGAGAAGTACTGGTGGAGTGGACGAGCTCTGGCTGAAGCATCTACTCTGCCGCCATCTTGGACAGGCCTAATCATAATGTTCCAGGAAATCTCTCAGTTTGAGAACTGCTGTTTTAGATTAGAAAATTATCTATGTCATTCCACGAAGAAAACTGACAGGGAAAAACGTGGGGATTATAGACCAGCTGGCCTAACCCCAGTTGTTGGGAAGTCGAAAGAAACATTCAGTTGATATGAGAGAGCCAATCTGGATTTGTAAAAGAAGGTAGATCATAAAGCAATTGGACATGATGGAATAGTTTGGACAGCTGTCTTAAGTAATGGATAGGGGGATGTCCAGAGATGTTAGTTATTACCAGGAGAGTGTTAGCTGAAATCGAAGGTCATGGGATTGGAGGTGAATTAACCTGATAAGGAAATTGGCTGAGCAAGAGAATAGAGATTCAGGTAGAGAGATTATTAAGAAATCATGAAAAAGTGCAGAAAACCTCCAGAAAGGCTAAAGGAATACTGGCCTTTCTGCCCAGAGGACTAGAATACAGGAACTCAAAGTCTTGCTTCTGCTACAAGCAGGCCTGGATAAAGCCAGTCTGGAGTGCTGTGAGCTGATGTGACCATAGGAAGAATTGAACAGAACTGGAATAATACATGAGGAATTGACCCAAATGATATTTAGTCTGTAAGGGTTAAACTGCAGATTGAAATTACATCAACAAGTGGTAATGTTGGAATTTAGAAGGTCAACGTTCTCATGACATTAAGGGGGAACAGTCAGGACAGGTGGAAAGAAACAATGTTGGCCACTTGAAGACTCCAAAAATGAGCACTGTCTAAACGGTACAGGCAGAATTTCAGAAGTGAAGTGAAGAAGCAGTTGTAAATATAAAGGATGTTACTAATACAGAACCCTCTCCTGAAAGCAGCAAATGATCATTTCAAATATGAGATGGATCAATCAAAAAATCTAAAAATCCCAGTATTGTTCGTATCAAGTCTGCACTGACTCTCTGAGCATTGTAACATTGTGCCAAATTTCTGCCCTTTTCCATTAGCCCTGTACATCATTTTTATTTAAGTAACCATCCAATGTCCTCTTAAATGCCTCAGTTGAAGCTACCTACTCTGCCTAGAACCCTCATTATTTTTAAAGCTTCTGTCAATCTTCCCTCAACCTTCTCTCTCGGGAAAACAGTGAGTGCGTTTGCAAGTGCTAGTGGCATTTACATTAAGAACAATTGGGACAATGGCAATTTATATTTATACAGTGCCCTTAACAAAGTAAAATATCCCAAGGATTTTCACAGGGGTGTTACCAAGCAACAATCAATACTGAAACTCATCAGGCAATATTAGAGGTGGGATTTTAGGACTTTTTTAAAGAAGGAAAAAGAAGAGGAATTTCCCTTATGATTGAGAGAGGGGCTTTCAGAGCTTAAGACTTTGACAGCTGAGAGTATGGCTGCTATTGCTGGAATGATTGAAGCTGGGAATGTTGTAGATTTCAGAATTAGAAGATTACAGAGATCTTGGTGAGTAGTAGGGTCAATGGTGATTGCAGAGAGAGGGAGGGGGAGAGACAGTGAAGAGACTGGGAAAACAAGAATTTTAAAATTAAGTCACTGCTTAAGAGGAACTCAAAGTATTATTATTTCTGAGTGGATTGCTTGACAAGGTCATTAAGTTTATAGCGTAAGTCAGCATGAGACTATGTCCTTTAGGATTAATTCTTTATATAATGATAAAGAAATGCCTTTTCATTCACTTTGAAGCAGCAGTTGAAGTACAGTTTGCAGATGAGCTGGAGGATGAGGTTGTGTACAAATCTAGCCAGCTGATTGGTCTGTGGACTAGTGACCAGTTATTGATGCAAAGGCATTTCGCCTACCAACAATGCGATTGGTTCTCAGGAAGTTGAATAGCCGAGACCTTGCCGCTCCCCCCGCCAAGCTGTTCTAGTACATTTACAACACTGGCATCTACTTGATAATGCGGAAAATTGCCCAAGTGTGTCTTGTACATAAGAAGCAGGCCAAATGCAACCGGGCCAATTACTGCTCCATCAGTCTGCTGTTGACCATCGGTAAAGTGATGGAAGGTGTCAGTAACAGTGCTATCAAGCAGCACCTGCTCAGCAATACCCTGCTCAGTGACGCCCAGTTTGGGTTCTGCCAGGGTCACTCAGTTCCTGACCTCATTACAGCCTTGGTTCAAACATGGACAAAAGAGCTGAATTCCAGAGGTGAGGTGAGAGTGACAGCGCTTGATATCAAGGCTGCATTCGACCGAGTGTGGCATCAAGGAGCCCTGGCAAAACTGGAATCAAGGGGTATCAGGGGGCAAACTCTCCACTGGTTGGAGCCATACCTGACACATAGGAACAAAAACAAAGTTGCTGGAAAAGCTCAGCAGGTCTGGCAGCATCTGTGGAGGAGAAAACAGAGTTAACATTATGGGTCTGGTGATCCTTCCTCAGAACTAGAAGGATAAAGGTAGTAGATGCGTAGGAACACCAGCACTTTCAAGTTCCCCTCCAAGCCACTCACCAGTTTAACTTGGAAGTACATCACTGTTCCTTCGCTATCGCTGGGTCAAAATCCTGGAATTCCCTCTCTAATGGCATTGTGGGTCAACCTACAGCTGGTGGACTGCAGCGGTTCAAGAAGGCAGCCCACCTTCTCAAGGGCAACTAGGGACAGGCAAGAAATGCTGGCCCAGTCAGTAATGCCAGTTCCCATGTATCTGTTGCCCTTGCCCTTCTGGATGGAAGTGGTCATGTGTTTGGAAGGTGCTGTCTGAGGAGATTTGGCAAATTGCTGCATTCTATTTTGTAGATCGTACACACTGCTGCTACTGATCGCTGGTAGTGGAGTGACAGTCAACCACACTGTCATAGAATCAGAGCATCCCTACAGCGCGCAAAGAAGCCATTCGGCCCAACAAGTCTGCACCAAACCTCCAAAGAACATCTTACCCTATCCCATGGCTTTTCCCGTGGCTAATCAACTTACCTGCTCATTCCTGGACACTACGGGGTAATTTATCATGGCCAATCCACCGAACCCGCATAGGAGGACAGTCCTCAACTTGCATTGGAACTCCAACCCCTTATGATGGGCGTGACATCATTCTGTCACTAGCTCCTCTTTGAAGAGAAACCTGCTGAATCTCTCAGGACTACAGCCACCAGAAGTCCATCTCAGGGCAGTCTGTCAATAGAAACTGTCTTTTCATCCCTCCTGACAGAGTCCCCCCTCTCTGCTTCCTCCTCTGTCTGCTCCCTGTGACCCTGCAATTACTGTCTCTGTATTTATGCTGGGATGGGTAACTCTCTATCTTCTCTGGTTACTAGAAGCCTTCAAGTACTCCAACGCTTCTCCATACCTGGGCAAAATAAGTCAAAAGCCCCTTATTGAATACGGGGTTGCATAGTTAAGACAGAGTCGAGGAGGAATTTCTTCTCTCATCGGGGAGTGAATCTGTGGAAGGGCTGTAGAGGCTGGTCATTAAGTATAGACAGGGCTGAGAGAGACAGATTTTTATTCAGTAAGGGAATGAAGGGTTAGAAGGGAAAAGGCAGGCAAGTGGAGTTGAGGATTATCAAATCAGCAATGGTCTATTATGATGGTGGAGCAGTCTTGATGGGCTGAATGGCCTACTTCTGCTCTTACATCTAACGGTCTTATGAGGCCTGAAGCAGTGTGTAAGACAGTGACTCATTTTTATTTATCTTTGAAGGACTAAGCTGCAGCTGGAATTGTAGAATTGATGGCAGGAGTGTTTTAAAAACAGAGTATGGTGGTGGTGTAAACTTGAGTGTTTGTTAGTCCTGGCTTCGTAGCCTCTGGTAATGTAGCTAAGCCTTTGGTTCTTAAAGGGAGCCAAGATTGTCTGTAGTTGTCAGGCGTTGATGTAGTGGATACTCTTTGAGGACTGTGTGTCTGGTGAAACTGTTCGCACGTTCTTCAAAACACATTTTGTAAATAATTTTGCTGGAGTCAGACAGCCCTGTCCATAAAGGATTAGAACTTGCCGAGGAAAGTGTTCACATTTGTTGGCTTAGCACAATCATAATAAGTCTGTGTGAGCACTCAATAGATCCCCAAGTGCTGAGTTATTGTAATGGTCGATGCCACAACAAAACAAATAATATATACAGTGAGCACGTTCGGTGTTTCTGTGGTGCATGCTTGTGGTAATGCAATCTGCGTGGTGCAGTTTTTGAGAGTGTAAGAATACTTCAACATTTCTGAAATGATGGACATGCAGCAAATCCGTTGACAATGGGATGGATTCATATCGTGTGCATTTCTTCACATTTTCTCCTATTCTGTGTCAACAGCAAAAGAAAAAATTCAAAGTACAAAGATCCTCAGTTTATTCTTTTTTGCCAAATGTTTCGTGCCCGGACTCGCAGTCCTCAGGTAGGTCTGGGAGCCTGAAGAAGTGGAAGCGTTGGTATAAGGTACAGACAGCGGTTTGGCTGTAGCGTGTGGAGGAGGGTCAGATAGGGAGCAGGAGATACACAATTCACACATCCCCAGGCCCATGGCTCCAGCAGACATCCTGGCCTGGTGGTGGTGGAGGCCCATAACCGAGGCCCCAGGGCCTGTTACAGAGACCCCCAAAGCCTGTTACAGCGATCCCAGAGCCTGTTACAGCGATCCCAGAGCCTGTTACAATGATCCCAGAGCCTGTTACAGCGATCCAGAGCCTGTTACAGCGACCCCAGAGCCTGTTACAGCAATCCCCGAGCCTGTTACAGCGATCCCAGAGCCTGTTACAGCGACCCCAGAGCCTGTTACAGCGATCCCCGAGCCTGTTACAGCGATCCCCGAGCCTGTTACAGCTATCCCAGAGCCTGTTACAGCGGCCCCAGAGCCTGTTACAGCGACCCCAGAGCCTGTTACAGCGACCCCAGAGCCTGTTACAATGATCCCCGAGGCTGTTATAATGATCCCCGAGCCCTGTACCGCGAACCCAGAGCCTGTTATAG
>NC_063342.1:69138686-69149980 GCF_021869965.1 Rhincodon typus
CCCCAGAGCCTATTACAGCGATCCCAGAGCCTGTTTCAGAGACCCCAGAGCCTGTTACAACGATCCCAGAGCCTGTTACAACGATCCCAGAGCCTGTTACAGCGATTCCAGAGCCTGTTTCAGAGACCCCAGAGCCTATTACAGCGATCCCAGAGCCTGTTTCAGAGACCCTAGAGCCTGTTTCAGAGACCCCAGAGCCTATTACAGCGATCCCAGAGCCTGTTATAGCAATCCCAGAGCCTGTTACAGTGTACGCGGAGCCTGAAGAAGAGACAAAGATGAACTCTATTGCAATAAAATGTTGTATTATGTTCAGCGTTTCAAGATGGTGCTGCAACGTGGCAACACTTTGCGTATAATATGCGAAAAAACACTTTTCACTGCATTTTTATTTACATGTGACAATAACTCTAAATCTAAAAGTCTCTTTTGCTGAATGCTGAAGAAATGAGACCCAAGAGACCAAGAGGCAGGTTTTGCCAGGAGTGCTGTACCTGAGATGGTTATCAGGTGGCAGTTGGAGGGTACTATGTTTGTTGGCACCTATTGCCAAACAGCTGTAACTACTGAATGCCATTGTTGCACAGATACTGTTGAAATTTCCTTCTGATGTTGGCTCATGCCTCCGCTGTGTGAACATCGATGTTTCGGGGGTTCATGTCACACTTGCAAGCATCCTTGAAGTGAAGGTCTGAGCATCCGACTGTTCCTCTAGTTTCTTCTACCTCCCCCCACCTACTATAGAGCCATACAGCATGGAAACAGACCCTTCGGTCTGACCAGTCCACGCTTACTATAATCCCAAACTAAACTAGTCCCAAATGCCTGTCCATGGACCATATCCCTCCAAACTTTTCCAAATGTCATTTTTAAATGTGGTAACTGTACACGCATCCACCGCTTCCTCTGGAAGTGCATTCCACACATGAACCGCACCGTGTTAAAAAAAATTGCCCCCTTTTTTTTAAAATCCATCCCCTCTCACCTTAGAAGTATGCCCCCTGGTCTTGAAATGCCCCACCCTAGGGAAAAGACACCTGCCATTCACCTTATCTATCCTCCCCCATGATTTTATAAACCTCTGTAAAGTCAACCCTCAACCTCCTATACTCCAGTGAAAAAAAGTCCCAGCCTATCCAGCCTCTCCTTATAACTCAAACCCTCCATTTCCACCAAAAAAACTAGTAAATCTTTTCTGAGCCCTCTCCAGCTTAATAACATCCCTCCTATAACAGGGAGACCAGAACTGCACAAAGTACTCCAAAAGAGGCCTCACCAACTTCCTGTACAATCTCAACACGACACCCAAACTCCTACAGTCCATGAAAATGTGTCTGTCCTCCAATCTCTGAGTGTAGTTATCTTTCAACTGTGAAGCGTGGGCGACTTGCAGTTAGAAAGGAAAGAGGTTTCATTGTCCATAGCTGTGGCACATTCACAAAAGGACAAAATCTTGAATTTGATCATCCTTTCAAAGGCAAGTCTCCCAAGTGAAGTGTTAGTGTAAGCATGTTCAGTGTTTGTATAGTTAACATCTGTGTAATGTGATTCATGTCTGTTTAATTGGCATGTGCAACAGCAACGTTACTGCGAGTGCACTCTGTGCTCATCTGGTTAATACCTGTGAAAAAATGTACACACGAATATCGATCGGGCTGTGAAACGTCTGCATGTAACCTTCAGAATTTGTGTTGCAGGCCAGCCCGAGGAGACTTTCCCCAGAATTGTACTGTCCTGTCACTCCAGATCCACACATATACCACTCATGCCACATTTTCTAAATGATCTTTTACTTGGTGGAGACCTGAAGCCAAGAACTGGGATTCTGTGCTACCACTTTCAGGAGCAGCCTCGATGCAAAACAGAGGGCTTTAAAGGAGGTGTTGGGAAGAATTCAAGACTTTTGAATATCTGCCTTCAAAGTGAGCAAAACTTAATACACAACACTGTCAAGTCTTGACAGTTCAGGTAAATTGGATTTTGTTTAATTTTGAATAAAAAGTATATTTGCATTATTTTTAATCATTGTGTTGATGAAGATAATTAGCACCATTTGATCAGAGATGGATTTAAGTGTGGTGTGGATTTCAGAAATATTGGTATATTGGAAATAGGGTCGTGTAGTGGCACAAATGGCTGTATCTATTGATTCCAAATACTTCTCAGCTCTCACTGCCGATGGTGAGCCATAAATCAATGTGTATAGTCCAAACAAGATCAAGATTAAAAACTGAGCGAATACAATGCGATCATTTCAACCTTCAGCGAATGATTTGATGCTCATGCACAAATATGTAGATTTAGATCAACTAAGGTGTAAATAAAAGGTTTCACATTTAAAGGTTTGAATGGAATATATTACTCTGCTGTAGCAATTTTGTTAATCAACCTGTCACTCAAATATTTCTGGATGTGGAAGAGTTTGTGGTAAAAGGATGTAGTTGCCATATCTGGACTTTATGGAAAAGGTCGGTATCATCAAGGTATGATGGTCTTGTGATACAGTGAATGTGTATGAAGTCAAAAATGAAAAATAAAAAAAAAGTTACTGCAGAGAGAAATGCTGGGATGCAGCAGATCACCATAGTGCAAATTTACAAATTATTGCCTAGTGCAGCACGTAGAGTACAAATTATTGCTTAGTGCAGCAAATAAATATCATATATCATAGTCTAATGCAACAGAAAACTGTAGCATTTCACAGCCTTGTGCACAGGTAACTGTCGTATCTTGTAACCTAGTGCAACAGATAAGTACAGTACATTATAGCCTGGTGCAACAGATAACTATAGTCTATCATAGCCTTGTACAATAGATAATTGTTGTAAATAGTAGCCTAATGCAGCAGATAATTACAGTGCATCATAGGCTAATAAAGCAGATGACAATGTTCCATTGTAACCTAGCGAAGCAGATAACAATTGTGCAGCAGTAGATCACTATTTTACATTGTAGCCTAGTCTAACAGATAACTATAGTCCATTGTAAGCTAGTGCAGCAGATAACTATAGTACATTATTGCGTTGTGCAGTAGATATCTATAGTGCATTGTAGCCCAGTGCAGTTGATAGAGTCATAGAGTCATAGAGTCATACAGCACGGAAGCAGACCCTTCAGTCCAACTCTTCCATGCTGACTAAGTTTCTCATTTAAACTAGCCCCATTTGCCTGGTTTTGGCCTATATCCCTCCAAACCTTTCCTATCCATGTACCTGTCCAAATATCTTTTAAATTTCGGAACTGTATCTGCATCTACCACTTCCTCTGGCAGTTCATTCCACGCACGAACCACCCTCTTGTGTGAAAATGTTGCTCCTCATGTCCATTTTAAATCTTTGTGCTCTCACTTTAAAAATATTCCTTCTAGTTTTGAATGCCCCCCCTTCCTAGGAAAAAGCTATTCACCTTATCTGTGCCTCTCATGATTTTGAAAATCTCTACCTCCTAAGTTCTGGAGAATGAAGTCCCAGCCTATCCAGCCTTTCCTTATAACTCAAAACCTCCATTCCTAGCAACAAGGATGCTGGATCAAGGGTCATGGGCCAAAGGCAGGTTAATGGAGCTAGGTCACAGATCAGTCATGAACCCACTGATTGTTGGAACAGGATCAAGTGGTTGAATGGCCCACTCCTGCCCCTTGCTTCCATGCCCACTGCCCCACCTGCATCATTCCCATCTGTTACCAGCACAATTACCACCATTAATAACCTGCAGCATTGAGTCTCCCCGCACGCCTGTCGACTGTAAGCCTCAACCACATGCCCCCAACTGAGGAGCAATGCCTGGCACTCTGCACTCTATCCTTGTAAATCTTTTCTGAACTCTCTTCAATTTAATAACGTCCTTCCCACAGCAGGTCAACCAGAACTATACATAGTACTCCAAAAGTGGCTCCAGCAACGTCATGTACAACTGTAACGTGATGTCCCAACTCCTATACTCAATTGTCTGAAAAAGCATGCTAACTACCTTCTTAACCAGCCTGTTGAGAGTTCCAAATATCCACCACCCTTTGCATGTAGATGTGCTTCCTAACATCTCTCCTGAGCCATCTGAGCCTAATTGTCAGACTATATGCCCTAGTTCTAGAATCCCCAACCAGTGGAAATAGTTTACCTTTATCCACCCTGTCTTTTCTTATTGTCTCAAAGACTTCGATCAGATAGAGGAAACAGGACTAATTTGTATAGTCTCTCCTCATAATTTAAATCTCTGAAGCTCAGGTATCATTCTTGTAAACCTACACTGTACTCCCTCCAAGGCCAATATATCCTTCCTATGGTATGGTGCCCAGATTTGCTCACAGTACTCCAAATGGCATCTAACCAGGGATTTCTAACTTCTGCAACCTTGTACCCCAGTCATCTAGATATAAAGACCAGCATTCCATGAGCCGTCTTAGTTATTTTCTGCATGTGTTTGTGGCATTTTAAAGATCTAAGCACCTGAAGCCCCGAGCATCTTTGGACATCCACTGTATTCAACTTCATACCATTTAGAAAGTAGCCTCCTCTATGCCTTTTTCAGACCAAAATGGATAACTGCACACTCGCTTACACTGAACTCCATCTGCCACAGTTTTGCCCAAGTACTTAGTCTAATCAAAATCCCTTTGTAATTTTATACTATCATCTACACTGTCTACAATGCTGCCTAACTTTGTGTCCATGATGTGGATGTGCCGCTGTTGGACTTGGGTGGACTAGGTCAGTGTGATTTCTAACTTTGTGTTATCAGCAAATTTGGATACATGACTTTCTATGCTATTATCCAAGTTGTTAATAAATAATGGGAATAATTGAGGCCGTAACAAAGACTATTGTATGACACTACTGGCCACATCCTGCCAATGTGAGTACCTTTGAGATATAATATGCTCTACCAGGTTGACACCTAATTTTTGTTAAGTATGCTTGCTGCTGCTCCGGGCATGTTCTCCTCTGTGATTAATCGAACAAGGGTTGATACCCCAGTTTCATGGGAATGAACGGCAGTGTGGAGGATATACTGGGCCATGAGCTTACATATCATGGTTGAATACAATACTGCTCCTGATGGTGATCCACAGCACCTCATAGGTGCTCAGTTTCAACTTGCTAGGTGTATTTGAAATCCTTCCCATTTAACACGTGAATCAAAAGTTAAGGGAAAAGGGCATAAAAGTGGAAGTGAGGAGTGTTGGATCAGCCACAATCCTATTGAATGGTGCAGCAGTTTCAAGGGTCTGAACAGCCTTCTCCTGTTTCTATTTCTTACCATTTAACACAGTAGTAGTGTCTCAGAACATGTTGGAGGGTATTCTCAGTCAAAGACAGAACTTCCTCCCCATAAGGACTGCATAGTGGTCATTCCTATCAATATTATAATGGACAGACGCATCTGAGACAGGTCAAAGATGAGGTCAAGTATGGTTTTCTCTCTGTTGGTTTCCACACCATCTGTCACAGACCCAATCTAGCAGTTATGTCTTATAGGATTTGACTACCTTGTAACTGTAGTGCGTTGTAGCTTAGTGCATCAGATAACTGCAGTGCATTGGAACCTAAATCTGCAGTACATTGTAGCTGAATATGATAGTTAGCTATGTGCATCAGGGCCAAATACAACAGATAATTATAATGCAAGTTAATGCCTGGCTGAGCACGTCAGTGTAGTTCGTGGTAGCCTATTGCCATGGTAGCCTCAAATAACTATAGTGCATTGTAGCTGAGTGAAGTGGATAACAATTGTACATCATAGTCTGGTGCAGCAGAGTACCTTGGTATATTGTAGCCTATTGTAGCTGATTTCTAAGTATTGCCGAATTGAGCAGCATTGAGCAGCAACGAACATTAGCTGAGGTTTCAAGCTCTTTATGAAAAGGAGTAAGGCTGTAGGTTAATTTTACATCATCACCAGAAAAATCAAGTGTTGTGCAAATTATCAATATTTATCTCCTACATTTCGAAGAAATTTGTTGTTTATGAATCCCTGCTGTACACTCACCAAAATATTAATATGCTGGTGATATTGAGTAACTCCTAAATATTTGAAATCACTATTGCAATAATGTATACACTTCACACTTTCTAATGGAAATATTTTGTGACACTTTTGTGTATTCTTTGACAGCTTACAGTGGTTGAGGAAACAGTCTTTAATAAATCTACATGCGTGTCAGTCTAGGGATTTATTTAAACACTTGAAGTCTAATGAGAAGACAATTTTATCTCTTAGTTACTGTTAATTAAGCCATGCAACACTGATTCACCCATTAGTATAGTTTATGTTTCGAACGTAATGTTTGGAGGAGAATATCTTCACAATATTAAATATATGTTTTCTATGCACACTGTTGTAAATGACTGTGAAATTGTTTGCCAGGCTAATTTCTTGTTAAGGTGGCTACACTTGCCTTTTGTGTTCATCCTTGTGTTGCCAGTAATTGGCATTCTTATAGGAATACCAGTTCTACGTTATAGATTCATTTTGTAAATCATGTCAGAGAGTTGCTATATCATCCTCACCCCACCAAGCACTCAAAGTACTTTTGAAAAATAAAACCAGCTTTCATTTGCTTGCATTTCCAACAAAATCTATTTGGTTGGTTTCCAACGTTATTTTCAGAAAGATTAGAAGGCTAAATCATATAACTTTAAAGGACTGTTTCTCTCAACACAAGACCTTGCAAAGGTTTGTGTGTGAGAAATGCATGCGTAATAATTATATATTTGATGCAGTTTTGGTCTTGTTAAACCTCGGACGGTATATTAAAGAGAAAGAGAGAGTCAATGTCAAAGATTCTTTCCTCCCCATTCTTACAATCCACACCAGAGCATTCAACTGAATCTTAGACCTTCGCACACACTCCTCCATCCCAACAGCAGTCAAAAAGGATACAAGTTATAGAGTAGGACTCAGTGAAACTTCAGTGGAGTCACTTGCTAAACAGAATGACAAGAGAAATTTATCGAGAGTGGGAATTTACTGTTAAATGCAAAAGTGGATCAGAGTCCACATTATAATCAACCTGAAACTTAAACGGGTTTACTAATCAGAAACAAAACAGTGGTAGTGAAACATCAGTCTGCCACAGTGAGAGTAAGACTTAGGTACATGGGGAAAGTCGTATGAAATAATTTAGATCAACAGGCGACAGTCAATAAGTTAACCTATCAATAACCAGCTAAAGTGAACATGTAGAGGAACCAACTTTGAAGAGATCAGGATGACTTCAAGTTTGAAGTGTACATAAGTAATAAATAATAATTGATTTTAAGGAGCACTTCAAAGGAGACAGATAATTAAGCAGAGAGGTTTAGAAAAGCAATTCTAGAACTTGGGCTTTGGCAAAAAAAAAATGAGAATAAAGGGAATACTACCCTGAAAACACATATGTGAGTATATAGAAAGAGCTGAGATCCATTACCTGCAGTTCGTATGTCATTTGATAATTTCAGGATGCTGTGTGTGACCTAGGTGACTGCTAACATAAGCTCAGAGTTCTGCTGATCTTAAGGAGTGGGTGACCATCACACAAGTATATGGTGCTGAACACTGGACTGGATAACAATGCCTGAGAGGAGATCATTTGAGAGCAAATCCATAGCATGGTGGAGGGAAAGACAGCTTGAGGAAGGTACAGAAAAGAGTAGTTGTTACAGGAGGGAGGAGGTAACTTTTTTGCAACCTTTGCTGGATTTGCCTGGCATTTGCTTACTTGGTGCAGGGACAATTTGACGGGAGAAAGAGAGCAGCCAGATTCATGGTCCATATTGAAATCAATGAAATAGCAAAGGTAAAGGCTGAGGCCAGAGAGACAGAGAAGGGGCCGTTGTAACTCTCAGAAATGAGTGAGTTAGGAGTTGGAAGGTGTAAAAGTCATTGAATTTTTATAGTGGGAGCATAACACTGTTCCATGGCACTTATGTCTGATTTTACAGAGACCTGTTTAAACACTGGCAGGGAATTTATTAACTGTATTTTATCTAGTTACTTTAAGTTGTTGCAGGCAGGGGACTTATTGGTGCAATGAAAATATATTGATGAAACTTATTTATATTTAGACATTTGGCAATACTGCACTTGAGTATTGCTGAAGCAAGTTACATTTTGTCAAAGTTTTTCTTCTTGCATTCCTCAGGACAGTTCACAACAATACCAATTCAAGTGGTAAAGCCCTTTCTCCATGGCATTACCTTCACCTATCAGAGTCCACTTGCCAACCAATCAGCACTTTCCTCATTGGTATCAATGTTGTTTTCCCCCTTTTAATGGTATTATTTTGAACTGCCCTGATCAATGCAAAATGAAAAAAACTTTGATACAATTTGTCCCTTGTCAGCACTACTATTCTTATGTTGTTTTTATTAACTCCAAGACAAACTATATAGGGGTGCATGTAGTGGGACCTGAGAGATTGATAGCAGAAATGAGCGGTGAGTTTAAGTGGTCCTTCAACGGTGTATTTAAACTTATCACTGCTCCATCTGAATAAAATCTCACTTATCGCAGCTGTTTGCCAAGTTTCCTCTGGCAGACGTTGGTTGGGAAGTGTTCTTGTTGATACAGCTATTTTCAATGGTAAGTTGTTTGAAGTTGACAAGATCAGGATGAGGGGTGCTTTGGATGTGTACGGCAAAATCTCAGGAGTCCGTCAGGATTTGGAGTAATTCTGCCGTGGTTGACTGACCAAAGTACAAAGGGGAGGTTTTTATGTATGGAGATAAATGTGATTTAACTCCCATCAATGAAAAATATCAAAGAAGAGGATGAAGATGGGGCACTCACTGACAGACCAGCTTCTCAGAGACAGAGGGAGGACATGGTGAAAATCATTATTTTTTGATATAGCAAGTAGTTAAGCATGTGATTGGGGTTAATTTAGTTGACTATACAGCAGGAATATTTAGGGCTCTTGTGATGCAGTGGTACTATCCCTACCTCTGGTTTGGAGGCCTGTGCTCAATCATAACATCCCTGGGCAAGTTGATTAGAAAATATTTTCTCAAAGACTGAATTTCCGCAACTTTCTAGGCTAGAAAACTCCAAAAGCTCACAACACTCTGAGTTAAAAAGAACAAAAAAAAAAGGGAACATGTGGAACCAGTGTGTGGAAGGAGCTGTAGACTAAGCTTTTAATAAACTCAAACCACTTTGAAAATGTTTTGATTTCTGTCTCATCAGATGGCTTGGATCCAAATTGACAGCTTTGTTAATAAAGGAAACTTAGCAGTACAGCGTATTACTAAACAGCCAATATACATAACCTGAATGAATGACAATTTCCTCAATGTAAAGGGAGTGATGGCCCTGTATTTTCACCAGATCATCAATCCAGAGACCCAGGTAATGGTCCAGGGGCCCGGATTCAAATCCCACCATAGCAGATGGTGGAATTTGAATTCAATAAAAAGTCTAGAATTAAGTCTCTAATGATGACCTTGGAACGGTTGTCAATTGTTGTAAAAACACATCTGGTTCACTAATGTCCTTTAGGGAAGGAAACTGCCATTTTTATTGGATCTGGCCTACATGTGACTCCAGACCCACAGTAATTTGTAGACACTTAACTGTCCTCTGGGCCATTAGGGATGGGCAATAAATGCTACAAAAAAGATGATGCCCATTTGTAGCGTATTCTGTGCAGCTTTACTGGAGGCGGAAGCAGTTGCTGACATCGTGGCAGGGAAATACTTGGACTGATGCTGCCTGCATTTGGGAGCCTCTGAGGGCTTTGTAGAGACTATTGCCCCGACCCTGTGCAGTGGCAGAGTGGGCCACTGGGAGATGAGGGTTGGCTGAGGGGAAGTGGCTGATGACCAAGCGGTGGGTTTTCCCACTGCCATGTTCATGTCTTTCACTCTCTCCATGACAGACATCCTCACTACTCCCTGGGCCACGAACCCACCAGTCATCACCATGACTTCCTCCATCCCCTCTACAGTTGTGGAAAAGGGTGTGTGACATATCTTTCAGTATTTCACTCAGTTGCTAACGATCCTGAAGCTTTCATCTTGACAACGATAGTGCTCAGGGATCAGCATCATTATCCAGCTGAACAGAGGTTGGATAGGATTGTGTGGCCCGAACTGAATCCTCCACAGGATGTTTTTTTTTAATCAATGAGGGTATCCCTCGCTGATTGCCCTGAGAGTAGTTTAAGAGTCAACCACATTGCTGTGGGTCTGGAGTCACATGTAGGCCAGACCAGGTAAGGATGGCAGTTTCCTTCCCTAAAGGACATTAGTGAACCACGATGGGTTTTTCCTACAACCGACAATGGATTCATGGTGATCATTACACTCTTAATTTCAGATTTTTATTTCAATTGAGTTCAAATTCCACCATCTGCCATGTCAGGATTTGATCTCGGGTCTCCAGAACATTATCTGGGATGCGGGATTAATAGTGTTATCGACCATACCACTAAGCCTCCACCTCCCCGGCTATCCCTGTTATCAGTGTCTGCCCAAGCTCAATATGAATCACCAGGCCAAAGCCCGGCTATTACCAGACTGTTGAACGGACTCTAGCCTCAAATAATGTAACCTGCACTGTAACCTGTATGCCTTATGTCTTTTTGATCTGTACATCCTTTGCTTGCTGTGATTTGCCTGCACCGCTCGTAAACAAAGCTTTTCACTATATTTTGGTACGTATGGCAATAAAGTCAATCAATCAATCAAACTGTGTGTCTAACTGGACTCACCAAATTGACAGTACTTACCCTGGTACGCAGCTCTGTACCCTGTGGCAGTGCATTTTCTGAAGGAATGAAGTACACTGAGGAATTGAACCTCACGGATGCACCTTATGGACACCCTGTCCCTGTCACGTTGCTAGAGGCGTGAAGAGAAAAGACAGGGATTGTGACAAAAACAAAGTAATCACCACATTCGGAATTCTCTTCATTCAGTCTTTGAGGAAATGAAGTTGACATATGTGTATCAGAAATGGTGTTAATTCTGTCACTTCTTGCCTCTGTGTCTCTGACTGTGAGAGACAAGAGTGTGTTACATATCCCCAACAGCCCTCTCAGCACCAGTGAGTTAGATTGCTATCACTGACCACCTCCATTTGCATTTTTATGCTCTCCTTTGGGGTGAGTGTCATTATGACGGTGCTGCATCTTTCATATTTCCTGGGGGATTTAACTTTTGAAGGATTGCAGAAAAATGGATTTATGGCACCACTTCCTCAGAACACTCCCTCAGTACTGCAGTACTCCCTCAGATACTGCAGTACTCCCTCAGATACTGCAGCACACCCTCAGATACTGCAGTACTCCCTCAGATACTGCAGCACTCCCTCAG
>NC_063342.1:69149990-69153907 GCF_021869965.1 Rhincodon typus
ACCTTCAGATACTGCTATATTCCCTCACATACTGCAGCACACCCTCAAATACTGCAGCACTTCCTCAGATAATGCAAGACACCCTCAGATAATACAGCACCTGCTCAGTACTGCACTGAAGTGTTGGCCTTGCTTCTGTGCTCAAGTCTCTGCAATGGACTTGAACACGTAGCTTTCAGACTCTGGGTAATGACATACCCACTGAACCACAATGGTCTCCTACAGACATTATTAACGAATCCTTCGGTTAAGATGAAGCGGAAGGGAGAGAGTAACAGCATGTACGGTCTGTCGTTGGACAGCAATATTGAATCATAGAATCCCTACAGAGTGGAAACAGGCCATTCGGCCCAACAAGTCCACACTGCCCCTCCGAAGAGCATCCCACCTAGACCCATTATCTTACCCCTGATTTCCCCATGTCTAACCCACCCAACCTAAACATCCCTGGGCAATTTAGCATGGCCAATCCACCTAGCCTGCACATCTTTGGACTGTGGGAGGAAACCAGAGCACCCAGAGGAAACCCACGCAGACATGGGGAGAATGTGCAAACTCCACACAGACAGTTGCCTGAGGGTGGAATTGAACCCAGGTCCTTGGCATTGTGAGGCAGCAGTGCTAACCACTGGGCCACTTTGCTGCCCAAATACATATGTTTTTCAGACTGTGACTGTCGGATTATTGTAACAAGTTTAGTTCATTCTAAACTGCATCTCCAGAGACCATTCTCTCAAAAATAGAGAATAGGGATTGATGCCATTGTCAATATTACACTGGAGCTTTGTTTGATTGGGTCTGCTGTATTCCAAATTACAAGTAACCTTTCCCCCTTCCAATCTTTACAGCACCACTAGCCTGCACCTACATTCCTGCACACACAAAAAAAAATCATGCATTTTGAGAAAAAGCCAGAAAGGATAATTGTACAAACTGTCAGCCTGTGCATTATACCCAACTACTTCTTCACCGTCCACTAGCTCAACGAGAAACTCTCATTTTATTAAGTCGACGCATGTAATAAAAACATTGGAATACAAGGCCAATTTATTGTCTCTGCATCAATAGGGATCTGATTTGTTGGGTCTCCATGGATCTGATGTAATCACAGTTGCTTTTGTACTTGGCCTTTTCACCCACATGTAAGTCATAGCGAAGAGTATTTACAAAGAGAGAGCTATGGTAAAAGAGGAGGCTGCCAGGAATTTTTATAGTTGCTCATGGGACGTGCTCAAAGCTAGTTAAAACAGCATTTATTGCCCATCCCTAAATGCCTGTAGGGCAGTTAAGAATCAACCATCTTGCTGTAGGCCTGGAGTCACGTGTAGGCCAATTTCCTTCCCTAAAGGGACCTTAGGGAATCAGATGGGATTTTTATGTCAAGCAACAGTGGTGTCGTGGTTGCCATGAGACTAGCTTTTAATTCCAGACTTTAATGAATTCATTTTCCCCAGAGTGGGATTCAAACTGTGTCATATTGGATGAGAAAAATAAAGAGAGTGGGACTAAAAAATCTGACAATTCTTCAAGTGGAAATATCACCAGGTCCAGATGGGATCATCCTACATTGCTGCAGGAAATAGGTTTAGGAATTGTGGAGATGTTGCTCATAATCTTCCAAAGGACTAATGGATTACCCTCTGGTTCATCAAAGGAGAGAACTTTCAGAAAGAACTTTCTGAAAGTGCTTGATAAGGTATCACATTATTGGGCATGGAGCAAAATCCAGGTTTGTATGGGATAAAAGGGGCCGCGTGAATTATAAAAATGGCTCATGGATAGAAAGCAAAGAGTTGGTTAATGGACATTTTCACAGACTGGAGGGGTTATGCTCTGAATTCCCAAGGGTTCAGTTCAAGGATCGCTGTGATTTTGAGTAGACAGTAATGACTGGGACTTGGGGATAATGCTCACCTTTTTAAAATTTACAGACAATTTGAGAATGACAGGCCAGGCAGTAGGCAGTTGAGATGCAGTAGAAATGATAATCTTGGAGAAGGCCTGACCGCTAAATGAGATGTGTTAAGGGTAAATAGGGCTCATCTTAACTTGATTGATGGCCTGTGTTTCCATGAAGTTTGTGACTCGGGATTCTATTCTGCACTGGGGGGAGATGGCTATTCTCATTTCTGCTGGTTCAGTGTCTCCTGTAATGGTGTCCCCTTACTGATGAGTGAATGCTGTCTGACTCTAAGAGTGCAAACTCTTCCATTTTGCATTATTGTACATTAGCCTGTATCCTGTCACAGGAGTGTGATGGAATACTCCCCACTTGCCTGGATGAGTGCAGCCCCAACAACACTCAAGAAGCTAGACACCATCCAGAACAAAGCAGCCCGCTTGATTGGCACTACATCCACAAGCATCCACTCTCTCCACCACCGACGCTCAGTAGCAGCAGTGTGTACTATCTACAAGATACACTGCAGAAATTCACCAAAGATCCTCAGACAGAACCTTCCAAACCCACAACCACTTCCATCTAGAAGGACAAGGGCAGCAGACATATGGGAACACCACCACCTCCAAGTTCCCCTCCAAGCCTCTCACCATCCTGACTTGGAAAAATCTTGTTCTTCACTGTTGCTGGATCAAAATCCTGGAATTGCCTCCCTAATGGCTTTGTGGGTCAACCCACAGCAGAAGGACTGCAGCAGTTCAAGAAGGCAGCTCACCACCACCTTCTTATGGGACAACTAGGGATGAGCAATAAATGCTGACCCAGCCAGCAACGCCCACATCCCACAAATGAATAGAAAAAAATTCATCAGCCTTACAGATTTTTCCATTCTTTCTTTATACTCTGAAATGCATGACTGCCAATATCACTGTTATATGATATACATCACCTTTTCATTATCACATCCATCCATGTCACATTGCAGTGGAGTTTATTTGATGAGGTGACACCAATGATTGGTGGGCAGTTTTGGATGTGAAGTTTCTGAAAGTTCTTGATAAAGTGTCACATTATTGGACACGTAGCAACATCCAGGTTTGTTTGTGATAAAAGGGGCAGCGTGACTCACAAAAATGACTCATGATAGAAAGCAAGGAGTTTGGTTAATAGACGTTCTCACAGACTGGAGGGGGTTATGCTCTGAACTCCCAAGGGTTCTGTTCGAGGATCACTGTGGTTTTGAGTAGACAGTAATGCCTGGGACTTGGGGATAATAGGTGCCTTTTTAAAACTTACAGACAACACAAAACTGGTATAACGCCCTCAACCATGTCTCCCACATCTCCCGCACCTCATCCCTCACGCCCCGTCCACGCAATAAAAACCAAAAAAGAATCCCCCTCGTCCTCACGTACCACCCCACCAACCTCCGGATCCAACGCATCATCCTCCGACACTTCCGCCATCTGCAATCCGACCCCACCACCAAAGACATCTTTCCCTCCCCACCCTTATCTGCTTTCCGGAGGGACAACTCTCTCCGTGACTCCCTTGTCCGCTCCACACTCCCCTCCAGCTCCACCACACCCGGCACTTTTCCCTGCAACCGCAGGAAGTGCTACACCTGCCCCCATACCTCCTCCCTCACCCCCATCCCAGGCCCCAAGAAGACTTTCCACATCAAGCAGATGTTCACCTGCACATCTGCCAATGTGGTATACTGCATCCGCTGTACCCGGTGTGGCTTCCTCTACATCGGGGAAACCAAGCGGAGACTCGGGGACCGCTTTGCAGAACACCTACGCTCAGTTCGCAACAAACAACTGCACCTCCCAGTCGCGAACCATTTCAACTCCCCCTCCCATTCCTCAGACGACATGTCCATCCTGGGCCTCCTGCAGTGCCACAACGATGCCACCCGAAGGTTGCAGGAACAGCAACTCATATTCCACTTGGGAACCCTGCAGCCCAATGGTATCAATGTGGATTTCACAAGTTTCAAAATCTCCCCTCCCCC
>NC_063342.1:69168907-69175904 GCF_021869965.1 Rhincodon typus
TGATGCTGCTTGGCCTGCTGTGTTCATCCAGCTCTACACCTTGTTATCTTAGGACAAGGGGAAACCGCTTATGATGTTGTGAGGGATGGGAAGGGGCAAGAGCAGAAGCTCGGGTGATAGGTCAGATGAGGTTGAGGGCCCTGCCAATCACAGTGGGCTGGAAGCCTATGTCAGCAGCACTGTTTTGGAATGTGGCATCATTCGAACAACTATAATGTAGGCTAAGGAACTGGGAGAATGGGATGAAGTCCTTGCAGGACGTGGAGTATGATGAGCTGTAGGGAAGGTAGCTACGGGAGTCAGTGGCTTCGTAGTGGGTGGCAGCGGACAGTTTATTCCCAGAAATGTGCATGGAAAGGTCAAGGAAAGGAATGGAAATGTCAGAGATGTACCATATGGAAGGCAGACTGGGAAGTTGCAGGCAAAATGAACAAGGTTTTCAGGGTCCAGGTGGGAGCAGGAAGTGGTGCGGAAGCAGTTGTCAACGTATTGAGAAAAGAGTTGTGTCGGGGTGGGGTGCACAGTGTAAGACTGGAACAAGATATGTCACATATCCCACAAAGAGGCAGGCATTACTGGGGCCCATGCGGGTGCCCACAGTCAACCCTTTGACTTGGCAGAAGGGAGAATTAAAGGAGAAATTGTTCAATGAGAGAATAAGTTTGGCCAAGCGGAGGAGAATGATGGCGGATGTGGGTTTGTTTAGGCTTCTGGTTGAGGAAGAAGGCGAGACCACTCAAGCCATCCTGGCTGGAGGGATTGGACATCCATAGTGAAGAGGAGGCAGTTAGGGCCCAGGGAGATGGTGAGAAATGAGATCAGTCTGAGATTGGTGTAGTTGGGAAAAGAAGCAATCAAACGGTCAGGGCAGGCAGTGACAAAACAGAGAATGAGGTAGGACTGATAAATTAAACAGCATTTATTTCAAATCAAGAGGCCTAACAGGTAAGGCAGATGGACTCAAGGCATGTTTGGGAACATGGGACTGGGATATCATAGCAATTACATAGATGTGGCTCAGGGATGGACAGGACTGGCAGCTTAATGTTCCAGGGTATAGATGCTATAGGAAGAATAGAAAGAGGAGCATAAGAGTGGAGTTTTTGATTAGGGAAGACACTATGGCTGTACTTAGGGAGGATGTTCCTAGGAATATGCCCAGGGAAGTCATTGGGTGGAATTGAGAAATAAGAAAGGATTTATCACCTTATTAGGATTGTACTGTAGATCCCCAAATAGAAATTGAGAAGCAAATGTGTAAGGAGATTTCAGTTATCTGTAAGAATGATAGAGTGGTAACGGTAGGGGATTTTAACTTTCTAAACATATACTGGGACTGCATGGCATTAAGGGCTTGGATGGAAAGGAATTTGTTAAGTGCATACAAGAAAATTTTCTGATTCAGTATTTGGCTGCACCTACGAGAGAAGGTGCAAAACTTGACCTACGCTTGGGAAATAAGGCAGGGCAGGTGACTGAGGTGTCAGTGGGGGAGCACTTTGGGGCCAGTGACCATAATTCTATTAGTTTTAAAATAGTGATAGAAAAGGATAGACCAGATCTAAAAGTTAACCTTCTTAATTGGAGGAAGGCTAATTTTGATGGTATTAGGCAAGAACTTTCAAAAGTCAATTGAGGCGGCTGTTCGCAGGTAAAGGGATGGCTGAAAAATGGGAAGCCTTCAAAAATGAGACAAAGAGAGTCCAGAGACAGTATGTTCCTGTTCGGGTGAAGGGCAAGGTTGTTAGCTGTAGGGAACACTGGGTGACAAGAGAAATTGAGGTTTTAGTCAAAAAAAGAAGGAAGCATATGTTAGGTAGAGACAGCAGAGACCGAGTGAATCTCGAGAAGAGTATAAAAGCAATAGGACTATATGTAAAAGGGAAATCAGAAGAGCAAAAAAGGGACATGAGATAACTTTGTCAAATAGGGTTTAAGGAGAATCCAAAGGGATTCTACAATGCATTAAGGACAAAAGTGTAACGAGGGAGAGAATAAGGCCACTTAAAAATCAGCAAGCTCACCATTGTGTGGAACTGCAGGAGATGGGGGAGATACTAGACAAGTATTTTGCATCAGTGTTTACTGTGAAGAAAGGTGCGGAAGCTAGAAAACTTGGGGAAATAAATAGCAACATCTTGAAAAATGTCCATATTACAGAGGAAGATGTGCTGTACATCTTAAAACACATAAAGGTGGATAAATCCCTGGGACCTGATCAGGTGTACCCCAGAACTCTGTGGGACACTAGGGAAGTGATTACTGGGCCCCTTGCTGAGATATTTGTATCATTGATAGCCACATGTGAGGTGCCACAAGACTGGAGGTTGGCTAACATGGTGCCGCTATTTAAGAAACATGGTAAGGAGAAGCCAGGGAACTGTAGACCAGTGAGTCTGACCTCAATGGTGGGCAAGTTGTTGGAGGAAATCCTGAGGGACAGGATTTACATGTATTTGGAAAGGCAAGGACTGATTAGTGATAGTCAGCATGGCTTTGTGTGTGGGAAATCGTGTCTCACTGACTTGATTGAGTTTTTTGAAGAAGTAACAAAGAGGTTTCATGAAGACAGAGCAGTGGATATGATCTATATGGACTTCAGTAAGACCTTTCAACTAGGTTCTGCATGGTAGACTGGTTAGCAAGGTTAAATCACACAGAATACAGGGAGAACTGATTTGAATGTATGAGAGGGTGTTGGTGAAGGGTTACTTTTTAGACCAGAGGCCTGTGACTAGCAGTGTGCCATAAGGGTCAGTGCTGGGTCCATTGCTTTTTGTCGTTTATATAAATGATGTGAATGTGAACATAGAATGTTGGTTAGTAAGTTTGCAGATGACACCAAACTAGGTGGTGTAATGGATAATGAAGAAGGTTATCTCAGAGTACAACAGGGCTTTGAACAGATGGGCCAATGGCCAAGGAGTGGCAGATGGAATTTAATTTAGATAAATGCGACATGCTGCATTTTGGAAAGGCAAATCAGGGCAGGACTTCTACACTTAATGATAAGGTCCTGGGTAGTGCTGCTCAACAAAGAAACATTGGAGTGCATAGTTCCTTGAAAGTGGAATCACAGGTAGACAGGATAGTGAAGAGGATGTTTTATAAGCTTGCTGTTATTGGTCAGTACATTGAATTTAGGAGTTGGGAGATCATGTTGCGGCTGTATAGAACATTGGTTAGGCCACTTTTGGAATACCGCATGCAATTCTGGCCTCCCTGCTGCAGGAAAGATGTTGTTAAACTTGAAAGGGTTCAGAAAATATTTACAAGAATGTTGTGGGAATGGAGAGTTTGAGCTATAGGGACAGACTGAATAGGCTGAGGGGTGACAGTATAGAGGTTTATAAAATCATGAGGGGCATGGATAGGGTAAATAAACAAGGACTTTTCCCTGGTGTGGGGGAATCCAAAACTAGAGGGCATAGGTTTAAGGTGCGAGAGGAAAGATTTAAAAGGGACCTGAAGGGCAATGTTTTCACACAGAGGGTGGTGCGTGTATGGAATGAGCTGCCAGAGGAAGTGGTGGAGGCTGGTACAATTACAACATTTAAAAGGCATCTGGATGGATATATGAATAGGAAGGGTTCAGAGTGACATGGGCCAAATGCTGGCAAATGGAACTAGATTGATTTAGGATATCTGGTCAGCATGGGTGAGTTGGACCAAAGGGTCTGTTTCCATGCTGTAAATCTCTATAACTATGACTCTGTGACTTTACTAATGGTCGAGAGGAGACTGATGGGGCGGTAATTGGCTGGCTTGGATTTGTCCTGCTTTTTGTGTCCAGGACATTCCTGGGCAATTTTCCACATTGCTGGGTAGATGCCAGTGTTATAACTGCACTGGAAAAGCTTGACTAGGGGAGCAGAAAGTTCTGGAGCTTACATCTTAATCACAATTGCTGAAAAATTGCCAGGGCCCATAGCATTTGCAGTACCACTGACTCTTGTCATTTCTTGGTCTCACTTGGAGTAAATTGAATTGGCTGAAGATGCATCTGTGATGCTGGGGAAAGCCAAGATTAATCATCCACTCGGCACTTCTGGCTAAAGATTGCTGCGAATGCTTCTGCCTTATCTTTTGCACTGTTATGCTGGGCTCTTCCATCATTGAGGATGGAGATATTTGCGGAGACTCCTCCTCCACTGAGTTGTTTAATTGTCCACCTCCATTCACAAATGGATGTGGCAGGTCTGCAGAGCTTAGACCTGATCCATTGGTTGTGGGATTGCTTAGTTCTGTCTATCACTTACTGCTTTTGCCATTTGGCGTGCAAGTAGTCCGGTTTGGCGGCTTCACCAAGTTGATACCTCATCTTCAGGTATGCCTGGTGCTGTTCCTGGCATACCTTCCTGTACTCTCCATTGAACCAGGGTTGACCCCCTGGCTTGATAGTATTAGTTGTGTGCGGGATATGCCGGGCCATGAAGTTACAGATTGTGCTGGAGTACAATTCTGCAGCTGTTGATGGCCCACAGCACCTCATGGATGCCCAGTCCTGACTGTATACCACTGTGCCACCACCCCTGCTGGGTCTGTCCTGCCGGTGGGACAGGACATATCCAGGGATGGTGATGGTGGTGTCTGAGACATTGTCTGTGATTCTATAATTATAATTATGACAGGCTGTTGCTTGACTAGCCTAACACCCCGATATTAGTGACGAGGACTCTTCAGCGTCAACAGGGTTGTTTCTGCCATTTCATTTCCGGTGCCTAGATTATTACCAGGTGCTCCACCTGGCTTCATTTCTTTATTCAGTTATTTTAGCTGTTGGTATGAGTGAGTGGCTCATTAGGCCATTTCAGAGAGCAGTTAGGAGCTATCTGGGTCTGGAGTCACATGTAGGCTCCATTAGCTTCCTTTCCTAAAGTGAACCTGAAGGGTTTGCCCCCAGTAATCATGAATGGTCTTCAGTGGAATTTTAATCATAGATTTTTAGTCAATTCAAATTCTGCCATCTGTTGCTATGTGCTTTGAGCCCAGGATCCTGAACATTAAATAGGCCTCTGAATTCCTAGGCCAGCAACCATACATTCAGCCATCATCAAATATCAGTAGGTCCTCTTTCCTGAAACTGTTCTCATTCGTTTTTCTCTGCCCCCCCCCTCTCTAATGCCATCATGTCCTTCCTAACATGTGGCAGCCCCAGGATTGGACACAATGTGCAGATTGGGGCCTGTACTATTATTTTATGCTGTTTTGTTATGACTTCATTGCTTTAATACCCTAGAACCCAATTAATAATATCCTCGATGCTTCATAATTTATTTAACTGCTCTCTCAAGCTGCCCAACCACCTTCAATGACCCACGCACGGATATATGGAGGTCCCTCTGCTTTCGGATAGTACCCTACTTCTTATATATTGCCTCCCCTTGTTCCTCTGACCTAAATGAATCACTTCTCACCTCTCTGCATTAAACTTAGCTGCTTCCTGTCTGTCCCCTCCTCCAGCCTACATCAGTGTTCTCAAAGTCTATTGCAGTCCTCCTCACAGTCCACAATGTTTCCAGGTTTTGTGTCATCCACAAACTTTGAAATTGTACCTTGAACGCCATTGATATAAATCAGGAAAAGCAGTGGGTCTAACTCCAAGCCCTGGAGAACCCCACAGTATATTTTTCTCCAACTTAAAATCAGCTGCTCACCATTTGTCTTTGCTTCCTGTCCCCCAGCCAACTTTGCATGCACACTGCTACAGTACATTTTATTTCGGGGTTTCAGATTTGAAGATGAGCCTGTTGTGTGGTACGTTAGCAAATGGCCTCTACATGTGTATCATATCAGTTCATCTGCCCACTTTGTTTCCTAATGTTTTGTGTCGAAGGGAGTTGGAAAATAAGTTCTTTGTTATACTTTTGACAGAAGCAGAGGAGGAGCAAGAAATGGTATAGGAGCCTAGTGCAGAAGACAAAGGGGTTGTTAACAGTCATAATTCTGTTAATTCTGTTTCTCTCTCTCCACAGATGCTGCCCAGACCTGCTGAGTTTCTCCAGCATTCTGTGTTTGTTCCAGACTTCCAGCATCCACAGTATTTTAGCTTCATTTCAGTGTTTAACTCACTGCCACTTCTCTTCTAGCCCACCTTGAAAACATGCTGCTCTTCCCTCCAATGAGATTTTTGTTTAATCTTTCGGCTTGTTCACCATCATTGCTTTCTGTTTCTCTCCTGCATGGAATCCCTACAGTGTGGAAGCAGACCATTCATGCTCCCCTCCGAACAGCATCCCACCCAGACCCACCCAATCCCTGCATTTCCCATGGCTAACCCACCTGGCCTGCACATCCCTGAACACTATGGGTAATTTAGCATGGCCAATCCACCTAGCCTGCACAGCTTTGGACTGTGGGAGGAAACCGGAGCACCCGGAGGAAACCCACGCAAACACGGGGAGAATGTGCAAACTCCACACAGACAGTCGCCCGAGGGTGGAATTGAACAAAGAACAAAGAACAAAGAACAAAGAAAATTACAGCACAGGAACAGGCCCTTCGGCCCTCCAAGCCTGCGCCAATCCAGATCCTCTATCTAAACCTGTCGCCTATTTTCCAAGGATCTGTATCCCTCTGCTTCTTGCCCATTCATGTGTCTGTCTAGATACATCTTAAATGACGTTATCGTGCCTGCCTCTACCACCTCCGCTGGCAACGTGTTCCAGGCACCCACCACCCTCTGCATAAGGAACTTTCCACACATATCTCCCTTAAACTTTTCCCCTCTCACCTTGAAATCGTGACCCCTAGTAACTGAGTCCCCCATTCTGGGAAAAAGCTTCTTGCTATCCACCCTGTCTATACCTCTCATGATTTTGTAGACCTCAATCAGGTCCCCCCTCAACCTCCGTCTTTCTAATGTAAATAATCCTAATCTACTCAACCTCTCTTCATAGCTAGCGCCCTCCATACCAGGCAACATCCTGGTGAACCTCCTCTGCACCCTCTCCAAAGCATCCACATCCTTTTGGTAATGTGGCGACCAGAACTATAC
>NC_063342.1:69175914-69182277 GCF_021869965.1 Rhincodon typus
GAACACCCCGACCAACAGCATCTCAGGGAAATTTCACATCTGATCACAGGGTTTGGAAAAAAGGGAAGCAATTTCAGTTCCAGAAACAAAAATCCCTTTTTGAAACGCAATTGCTGAGAACATCATTTCAGTAGGTGTGGACAGAATTCCCTACAAACTAGGCAGTGTTCCAGAAAAGCACAGTATGGATGCTGGAAATCTGAAAAAATAACAAGTAAAATGCCAGGAACATTCAACAGGTGAGACAGGTGTAGAACAAGAACAAAGATAAGCACCTCTGGCTTGGGGAAGGTTGATGATGGTGTCTGCAAGAACCAATTCACTCTCAGGCTGTTCACTACAATATTCTAAGAAAACTGGGTGCCTCCCATTTACCTCAAATATTTAGTTTTAACAGCTTCAGGTCAGACTTCCTAAGCATAACCAGAGCAGACACTCTAAGGATACACGGTAGGCTATTTAGGACTGAGATGAGGAGAAATGTTTACATCCAGAGAATGGGTGAGCCTGTGGAATTGTCTGCCACAGAAAGCGGCTGAGGCCAGAACATTGAATATTTTCAAGGAGTTGCAGTTCTTAGGCTTAAAGGGATCAAAAGGTATGGGGAGAAAGCAGGAACAGGATACTATGTTGGACGATCGGCCCTGATCATACTGAATGGTGCAGCAGGATGGAAGGGCTAAATGGCCTACTGCTGGCTCTATATTCTGTGTTTCCATCAGAAAGCTGAAAGCCAATGATAGTCGATGAATGTCTGCCTCTAGAAAGATATTCCTCTGCACAGCACAAGAGTGAGATGTCTCTATATAAGGGCCTTAGACAGATCACAAGGATACTGGCCCTCTATGAGGACTATCACATTGAACAATAAGATTGCACACAATTGTAAAAAAATGCATAGCTAGTAATGAGCAATGGTTTAGTGACTATTCCCTGAACCCATCGATCAGAAGGCTGTGTTGTCAAATCACAAAGGGCAAACTCAAACACATGTCTCAAATTAGTGTTTCAGTGCAGTGGCATGTGGCACGGCTGCATGGTTTCTACTTGATCATTCAAATAGGATGATTTTCATTTTGCTACCTGTTATGTATGTGGTTGAGGACATGGTGCCCCTTTAAGAGACCTGGTCAGGTGACCAAAGCCATGAGCTAAAGGGGCAGTCTATGAGCGACTGTAGGGCTGAGTGAACATACAATAAAGTATCAGAGATAGTAGGAACTGCCGATGCTGGAGAATGTGAGATAACAAGGTGTAGAGCTGGATGAACACAGCAGGCCAAGCAGCATCAGAGGAGCAGGAAGGCTGACGTTTTGGGCCTAGACCCTTCATCAGAAATGGGGGAGGGGAAGGGGGTTCTGAAATAAATAGGGAGAGAGGGGGAGGCGGATAGAAGATGGATAGAGGAGAAGATAGGTGGAGAGGAGACGGACAGGTCAAGGAGGCGGGGTTGGAGCCAGTAAAGGTGAGTTTAGGTGGTGAGTTAGGGAGGGGATAGGTCGGTCCAGGGAGGACGGACAGGTCAAGGGGGCGGGATGAGGCTGGTAGGTAGGAGATGGGGGTGGGGGCTTGAGGTGGGAAGAGGGGATAGGTGGGAGAAAGGACAGGTTAGGGAAGCGGGTACGAGCTGGGCTGGTTTTGGGATGCGGTAGGGGGAGGGGAGATTTTGAAGCTTGTGAAGTCCACATTGATACCATTGGGCTGCAGGGTTCCCAAGCGAAATATGAGATGCTGTTCCTGCAACCTTTGGGTGGCATCATTGTGGCACTGCAGGAGGCCCAGGATGGACATGTCGTCCAAGGAGTGGGAGGGGGGAGTTGAAATGGTTCGCGACTGGGAGGTGCAGTTGTTTGGTACGAACCGAGCGTAGGTGTTCCACAAAGCGGTCCCCAAACCTCCGCTTGGTTTCCCGGAGGTAGAGGAGGCCACATCGGGAACAGCGATACAGTATACCACATTAGCGGATGTGCAGGTGAACATCCTGGTGCAGCAAGTACTTAAAGAGGCAAATGGTGTTTTGGTCTTTGTTGGTGGGGAGTTGGAAAAACAGTGAAGTCTTGTTACAATTGTACAGGGGTCTAGTGAGGTCACATGTGGAGTACTGTCACAGTTTTGGTTCCCTGTATTTAAGGTCAGATATACTGGCATTGGAGGCAGCTCGAAAGAGATTCACTAAGCTGAACTCTACGATGAAGGCATTGACTTATCAAGAATGTCTAAAGAGGTTAGGCATTTATTCATTAGAGTTTAGAGGATTGAAGGGCAAGTTTCTAAGGGGGCTTTACAGGATTGATATTGCGAAGATGTATCCATTAGTGAGGGAAGCTCTGACTCGGGATACAATTACAGAATGAGTGAATACTCATTTAAAACTGAGGTGCAAAGGAATTTCTTCTTCAAGAGGGTAGTGAATGTCTCGATCCCAAACTTGTGGAGGATAGATCACTCTCTAACTTTGACTGGAAATGCACCTTTCCCTGTTGAAATGCCATCACACTCTTTGACACTTAGCAGTGGCTACAATTGCTGACCTATAATGGCGGGAATAATTAGCATCGTGCTCAAAAGAACACTTTGCCTGTCTCCAAAGAAAGAAATGGTAGGCGACTAGTTTTCTCAAAAGGAAGGCTGTGAACGTTTTACTGCATGGCTGATCCCTCTGACTCCGTTAATACCTTTGTATCGCGCTGTCTGTATCTGGCTATGTCAGTAGCCTGTCAACATTGCTATTGCTCACATGCCACCAGCAAGACTGGCATGAGGAGAAAATACCAGCCGAGATAGGAACAAAAGTACTGACAAAGACAGTGTAAGATGGCAATGGGCCTGATTGGCAGCAGTAAGCTACACTGGAGATATTTGTGGTTTGCTTCTAATGTGCAGCCAGTTTATACCATTATAGGTCATTCCTACATATGTCCAATCAATTTGCATTTATCTTTTGTAGAATTTAATGTAACTCCTTTCACTCCACAGAGCAGCAGATTGCTGTGAGCTGCCTCCTCTAAACTTTCACTTGGATCGATAAGAGGCTGGAGCTCCTTTTACTGACTTTTTGAATTCACACATGGATGCATTCTTATCTCCCATTGGGAAAGTAACATTTTCCGATCAGTGATGCTACGAATCCCTGTCAGGTTAACCAGTCACATTCATACCTGGCCTGTCTTGGTCACCTTTTAGAAGTAAACAGGGCTTATATTTTTGATTCCTTCATGAGATGTGTGGCAGTTGCTGGCTAAGTCAGTGTTTATTGCCTATCCCTAATTGCCCAGAGGGCAGTAAAGATATTGCTGTGGGTCTGGAGTCACATGTAGCCCTGACCAGGTCCTGGACCACTCATGTTGATGCTACTGCTAAGAAAGCACAACAATTCCCCAGGAGGCGAAGGAAATTCGGCATGTCCATAAAGACTCTAACCAATTTTTACAGATTCACTGTAGAAAACATTATACTGGATGCAGCATAGCTTGGTACAGCAATTGCTCTGCCCAGGACTGTGAACACAGCCTGGTCCATCACACAAGCCAACACTCCATCCATTGACTCCATCTATACTTCCCGCTGCCTGAGGAAGGCAGCCAACATCATCAAAGGCCCCTCCCACCCCGGTTATAATCTCTTCCAACCTCTTTCCATTGGGCAGAAGGTACAAACGCTTAAACACACCAACAGTACCAACAGATTCAAGAACAGCTCCTTCCCTGCTGTTATTAGATTTCTGAACGGACCTCTCAAATTTTAAATTTAATGCTGATCTCACTCTTTGTGCACATTCTCTGCAGCCATAGCATTGTATTCCACGCTCGGTACTATTACGCTAATGCGCTTTGTATGGTACGATCTACCTGTATTGCACGCAAAACAAAATTTTTCACTGTACCTAGGTACATGAGGCAATAATAAATTAAATCAAATCAAAAGGTAAAGATGGTAGATTTCATTCGCAAAATGACCATAGAAAGCCAGATTTCTACATCAATCAACAGTGGTTACATTGGGCTAGCTTTCTCTTCAATCCTGAATATTATTGGATTCAAATTTGACCCTCCACCAATGGTGGGCTTTGAACCCATGCCCCCAGATCATTAACGTGGGGTTATGGATTACTAGATCAGTGGCTTTTACCACCTCCCCCTAAACTGAAATAGGAAGGGATACTTTGGAGATCTGCTGTAGTCCCCTCCTTAAAATGGTGGAACAGTCAGCAGTTATCCTTCTCAATGAGGTGCCATTACTGCTCTGTTTAAACCTAAAGTAACTCAGCATCGAACTCTGCTACCTATAGTCTTGACTCTGTGAAAGGTGGGTCCCACTGTAGAGACACACTGTTCAATCCTAGTCCGCAGTGATGTTTTACTGATTAAATGTAATGCTGTACAGACCATTTGAGTTAGAACAACCATCAGGATCAGTGCTATGAAATAGGCTGAAACAAGTGAGCAATTAAGCTTCCCCGTGAAGCTCACGTGGTTGAATAGCCTAGCTGATACATAAAATGGCCCAGTGGGAGACAGATGGCTAAGAGGCTGAAAGTAAGAACTGGGAAGGTTGAGAGAGAAATATTGAATACCATGAGCAGCTCAATATAAAAATGAACGAGCCAGCAATTTAACTAGCCAGCAATGAACACCCCAAACCCACACACACGCAAGCTTTTTCATATTTACAAAGAATCAGTTCTTGATTTCCTTTTAAGACTGTCTCTGGATGAATTCAAGCTAATTTTCCAGGCAGTGCTGTATCAGGAAAGGATCTTTAATATGCTACAACTGATTAAAAATGTGTGAGCTTAATGAGATAATGTGACAAAAGGATTTGTTCCACATGGATTGAGACATTGAGTATCTTTGAGTGTTCAAGTAAATAACTTTTTTATTGCAAACCGTTGGGATTTCAGAAGTTGCTAACTGTAGCTGTAACCTTGAACTGAAAATCTACGTCCACTGGTTTGGACTCCGTTTGCAGGCCACAAGGGTCCTGGTGAATGGATTGCTGGAGACTGGGTGGTGTCAAAGGTGTTTGTTGTGTTGTATGTTTGCATGAGAATCACATAACCACTGTTAGAATGTACAATGCTGTTTGCCTGCAGACAAAAGAGACAAATGAGAGTAATTCTCCTCCCAAATGGATAGGTATCAGGGAATCTGAATTGTTTTATCCACTGTGCTTCCCCCATAAGGTGTCGTGCTGGAGTAACGGGGCATGCAAACATAATAATTACATGCGAATTAAGAAGAAAACTAAACCCATTCAACCCTCTGAGCTTCCTCCATCCTTCAACAGGACTTTCAATTCTCTCTCTGTGTCCCTTGATTCCACAAGTTTCCATAAGCCTTGGTCTTGAATGTGCCTGATGCTTGAATGATTCAGTTTCCGGTTCAGACAATGACAAGCCATTGACTGAAGAAATTTGTTATCTCAATCCTAAATGGTCAACCCTTTTCTCCTCAGGCTGTGGGATGCCTGTAGGGGTCTGAATGACGTGGGATTTGGGTGAAACATGGTGGAATCCCTTCAGAAGTCCAGCAAATCCCATCCCAACATCAGGAGCAACTCACTGCATCCTTGAGCTACGGTCTAAGGGTTGAGGTGAGATTCCCGCTTGTCAGTGGTGACGTGCCCATTAAGGGGGCTTTTGCTTTTTAATGACCTGATTAACTACACATCTCTTCTCATTAATACTCAGCTTCCTACCCTATCACCCACCACAAGCAAATTGAACGCTGAGAATTCTCAATGTTGGACAGCGAGAAACAACATCTTAGGGGCATTAATTATGGGTACTGCCCACATGCATCCCATATACATGGACATTGATATCCAATGTGCCAGTCTCTAAGAACCTTCATGGAACATCTCCAATCCAATTACAGCACGCTCCCACCCCTCAATACTACACCAGACACTCTCGTTGCAGCAAGGACACTGTGCTCAGAGACATGCATCCAGCTCAGGGGCAGGACCAGGCTGTATCCACAGGCGAATCCTGCTGCCGCAGGGCTCACTTACACTGAGCGGAGCCAGGGGATCACACCATCCCAGTTTGGACTTGACTTTGTGTGCCTTGGTCGCAAGGCCAGAGACACCAGGCTCCCACAACTCCTCCCTTCTTGCAAAATTCAGTCTGCACAAAGAGCCAGGATGTTTGTCACTATTGCCAAGGGTCTGCAGGCAAATTACAGGAAACAGTATTTGCTCGGGGCCTTCTGACACTGGAGGACAACATCAGACTCCTGATCCAGCACCTCCGTCTCCCTGTGCACCTGCACCTCCAGCTCCCTCTCCCCCAGCACCTCCAGCTCCCTCTCCCCCAGCACCTCCAGCTCCCTCTCCCCCAGCACCTCCAGCTCCCTCTCCCCC
>NC_063342.1:69182377-69190656 GCF_021869965.1 Rhincodon typus
CTCCCTGTGCACCTGCACCTGCACCTCCCTCTCCCCCAGCACCTCTGTCTCCCTGTGCACCAGCACCTCCACCTCCCTCTCCCCCCGCACCCCCGTCTCCCTCTCCCCCAGCAACTCCTGCTCCCCCTCCCCCAGCGCCTCCAGCTCCCTCTCCCCCAGCGCCTCCAGCTCCCTGTCTTGGTATCAGGGAGTCAGCTGTACATTCTTCTGCCATCATGTCAGTGTCAAACGCTGAAGTCTGAGTGGGAATCCCTGGCTTTACTGAGAAACCTCTTGACATCATCATTGCATCATTACGGAGGTGCCTTTTGGAAGATTTTGTGAGTTCAGTTAGTCCAGGCCTTTTTCAACCGGACATCGTCAAAATCACTCAACACCTCACTTTCACTGAAAAATCCAATAATTCTCTGTAATCTCTTTCCGAAACATCTCTGCCATTTCCTTATTCTCCCGTTTTTATTTCTGTTGTCCCTATTCCTTAGGGACCCACATTTATTTGTAGAAATCCTCATCAATTTCCTATCATTTACTCTCTGTCTTTGAAGCTTCTTTCTAAGCTACTCTTTGCTCATTCATTACCAATTTTTGGTCCTGCTTCACTAGATTTAAAAATGCTCTCCGCTATCTGCTTCACTCTCCTTTCTGGTCACGTTTGAAGCCTCTTCCATTCATCAAATCAGACCTTCAATTTTCCTTTTTAACCATAGATGGCCCCTTTGAATTTTTATTTTCAATGAATCCCTACAGCGTGGAAGCAGGCCATTTAGCCCATTGAGTGTACACCAACCCCCCAAAGGGCATCCCACCCAGACCCACCCCATATCCTTTCCCTGTGACCCTGCATCTCCCATGACTAATCCATCCAGTCTGCACATCCCTGGACTCCACAGGCAATTTCCCGTGGCCAATCCACCTAACCTGCACATCTTTGGCCTGTGGGAGGAAACTGGAGCACCCGGAGGAAACCCACACAGACACGGGGAGAATGTGCAAACTCCACACAGACAGTCACTTGTGAATGGAATCGAACCCATGGCACTGGAGGAACTCAACAGGTCCATAGCATCTGTGGGGAGAAAGCAAAGTGAACATTTCGGTTCCAGTAACCTTTCTTCAGGATGAGACAGGATGTAGCCAGGGCAAAATGAAAAAAAATGTACTGACATTTTAAAGCTGGAAGGGAGCAAACGATGATCTTTGAGGAGGTAATGTTTCAACCAGAGGCTATATGTTCAATAGTGAAAGCCAGGGTTCCTTGGAATGATGAGGGCAGTTGAGAAAATGAATGAAAGATGAAACAGAAAGCATTTGACGCACTTCAGGTGAACTCTTCCGGGTTATGTATGATAAATTGAGAAGAGAAGCAAGGAGAAAACCTGACTGACAAAGGGAGAATATTTGAAGAGATGTGTGCTTCTTCTGGGTGCTCTGGTTTCCTCCCTCAGTCCAAAGATATGCAGGTTAGATGGATTGACCATGGGAAATTGCCCATAGTGTCCAGGCATGTGTAGGCTAGGTGGGTTAGCCATGGGAAATGCAGGGTTACAGGGATAGGGTCGGGGAGTGGGTCTGGGTGGGATGCTTTTCATAGGGTTGGTATAGACTTGATGGGCTAAATAGCCTTCTTCCATACTGTAGGGATTCTATGATTCTAGAGTGGCAATGAATGTCAAAAAGACCCTAAAAATCTTCCACCAGAATAGAAATTATAATCGGGTAGCAAGGGGTGAGCTGGGTTCCATTTAAAATGAAGGGTCTGACATACACTTTGAGGGAAGAGCATGTAATGAGTGAAAACCAAAAGAACTGCGGATGCTGTAAATTAGGAACAAAAACAGAAGTTGCTGGAAAATCTCAGCAGGTCTGGCAGCATCTGTGCAAGAAAAAAACAGAGTTAAAGTTTCGGGTCTGGTGACCCTTCCTCAGAACTCTGAGCTCTTCCAGCAAATTTGTTTTTGTTTTTTGAGCATGTAATGAGTACTTTGCGGTAATGTTTACTAACGGAGAGAATGTTTTCAAAATCCTGGCAGAAACCTTTATTGGTCAGTACACTGACTATAGGAATTGGGAGGTCATGTTGCAGCTGTACAAGGCATTGGTTAGGCCACTTATTGCAGGAGTAATGCATGCATTTCCGGTCTCCCTGCTGTAGGAAAGATGTTGTTCAACTTGAAAGGGTGCATAAAATATTTACAAGAATATTGAGGGGTTGGAGGGTTTGAGCTATAGGGAGAGGCTGAATAGGCTGGGGCTATTTTCCCCGGAATGCCGGAGATTGACGGGTGACCTATAGAGGTTTATAAAATCATGAGGGGCATGGTTAGGGTGAAGAGTAAAGGTGTTTTTCTCAGGGTAGGGGAGTCCAAAACTAGAGGGCATGGGTGAAAGCAGCAAGATTTGAAAGGGACCTAAGGGGCAACTTTTTCACACAGAGGGTGGTGCGTGTATGGAATGAGCTGCCAGAGGAAGTGGTGGAGACTGGTACAATTACAACATTTAAAAGGCATCTGGATGGGGACATGAATAGGAAGGGTTTAGAGGGATGTGGGTCAAAGGCTGGCAAATGGGACTGGATTAATTTAGGATATCTGGTTGGCAAGCATGAATTGGACTGAAGGGTCTGTTTCCATGCTGTATAACTCTACGACTCTATAAACAGAGACTATGGAACTAATGAAGGGGTTGAAAATGATTGAGTAGGCACTCAACACTGGAACATTTGACTATGATTAGAGCCGACATGTTGTCTGGTCTGCATACTTTACATCTCAGTTTGCTAAAGGAAGTGGGGATGGTGATAACTGGAGGGCTCACCATCGTCTCCCAATCTTCAATAGAAATAAGGAGCTACCAAAGGATTGGCAAATGTGACATCAGTTAGGAGTTAAAGGACAGTATTAATAACTACAGGCCAGTTAGTTTAACATCAGTGGTGGCTAAAGTTTTAGAGACAATAATCAGGGTTTGGAGAGGTTTGAGTTCCTTAAAAGGAGTGTCAGTTGACTAATCTAATTGAATTTCCTTTGTAAGGAATGCGGTGGACGTTGTCTCTTTGGATTTTAAGAAAGCGTTTGACAAGTCACCACATAAAAGGCTTGTTAACAAAATTAAGGCTCATGGAAGAGGACAGTCAGTTCCAGCTTGGATGTAAAAAATTGTCTTAAGACAAGGAAACACAACATCGTGGGAAATGGCTGTTTTTCAAACTGGGACAGTGGGCCCTCTGGGATCAGTGCTGGGACCACTACATTCTTGCTGCATATAAATGACTCGGAATCTGAGTAAACATGCACAACTTGCCATTGATACCAAATTTGGAAACATGGTAAAATAGTAAGAATGATCCAAATCAACAGGATATTGCTAGGCCAGCAGTTTGGACAGACAAGTGGCTGATACAGAGGGATGGGAGAGACAACACAGAGTCAGTGATGCATTTCTAAAGGGTTTGCAGGAACAGTTGGAGCTGAGGTTGGAAGTGCATTGATCTTTGAAGGGGTCAGACCACAGTGAGAGAGTACTTAGAAAGGCATGTGCGCTCCTGGGCTTCAAAAACTGAGGCATTGATTAATTGAAGCAAAATATTCTTAGAGAGAACTTGACAGGGTAGATAGGGAAAGGTCCTTTCTGGGAGAGTCCAGGATCAGAGGACATAATCCCAGGGGATAGCGAATCTGGGAAATCCTTTACCGCAAGAGGGCTGTGGGGGCTGGGTCATTGAGTATATTCAAGGCTGAGGGAGACAGCTTTTTAATGAGGAAGGGAATCAGAGATTATGCGGAAAAGGGCAGGAGAGTGGAGTTGAGGATTATCAGATCATCCATGATCTCATTGAATGGCAGAGCATGAGTAGCCTACTTCTGCTCCTATATCATATGATCAAAGGCAGGGGAGAGATACAGAACCTTTATAAATCTCTGGTTAGGCCCCATCTAGAATATCACACCTACACACACAGTTTAGCAAGGATGTGAGGATCTTTGAGAGACTGCAGAGGAGATTTATCAGTGATCCTGTTCCAGCTGGAAGTGAGAAGTTGTTCAAACTCATTTGCAAGTCATAGTCATACAGCATGAAAACAGACCCTTCGGTCCAACCAGTCCATACCGACTGTGTTCCCAAACTAAACTAGTCCCACCTGCCTGCATTTGGCCCATAGCCCTCCAAACATTTCCTATTTGTGAACTCAACCAGATGTCTTTTAAACATTGCAACTGTATCTGCATCCACCAATTCCTCTGGCACTTCATTCCACACATGAACCACTCTCTGTGTAAAAATAAAGTTGCCCCTCATGTCCTTTTTAAAGCTTTCTCCTCTGTGCCTTAAAAATATGCCCCCTAGTTTTTTGAACTCCCCCACCCTAGGGAAAAGACCCTTGGCCATTCACTTATCTATACCCCTCATGATTTTATAAACTTCTATAAAGCTAGCCTACCTACGCCCCTCTCTCTCAAATGGCTGTTAGATTTATGGGGTTTGAGGAATGGTGTAGGGCCATTTAAGGGCCTCATCCTGCCTCTGCTGGTATTCAACAGGCATGGGCCTTCACTCAGAGCTACACTGTGACCAGTTGAGGGAGTCTGTACCAGGAATGTGGCTTCTACAGGAAGCAACACCCTGCTCTTGCTTTTCCAACCCCCTAGCTCCTCCCAGCCATCAAACTCCTCCCCATGACCCAGACTGACCTCTGCCTGGGGAGCATTGGTCGCTCCCTGCTGTGGGACCAAGTGTAATGCTGACAGTGGCCATCACTGGTGTACCTGCCTTCTTGGAGGCTGAATGAAGTGGAAGGCCTCACTTTGATCAGTAAATCCCTGACCATTGAGTTGGGGAAGAAGTGACATGGAGTTCTCCAACCAGTGGGCAGTACCCTCGTCATCCTCATTACCTTCCGGCCATAGTTCAAGCTGATCATGAACGAGAGCCCTGCGTCTGTCAAAACTTCACTCAGTACGTTCACGTCTTCTGATCCACAATCACCTGTTGTCCATGGCCACCATTGGAACTAAGCCAACACCTAACCGACTTTCTGCTGGAGTGTCTAAGTGTCTAAGCAGCTCCCTGCCCCCCTGATGTCCCACAGAGTCTGAATCTTGGACTCGAGCTCCACAACAGTTGACATTCCTTGAGATGAAGGCACTTGTTACAGACGGAGATGGTGATTCTCTGCACTTGCAGTCTACTGTTGGTGTCACTCTCTTCCATCCCTTGGCTCTGTACCTCACTCTACTCTTACTTCTTCACTCTCTACCTCTCTGCTTTCAGTATTACCTTCTCCCATCTCTCCATGACATTCTCTTCACCTATAGTCAAGGTAATCAACTGGCTCTCCATTTGTCTGTAACTTAATGGTCAATTTAAGAGTTGATGGCATCCAGTTTTGTAATGCAGAAGGCAATGCCTCCAACCATTAGACATTAATGATATCAGTAACGGACCTGTTCTCTCTTTGCATTGCTAAAGCGGAAGAAGAATCTGCAGAATTTCATTATATTTCATTTCATACGAGGTGATGGCTTTCATTAGGAAGAAACGTTCTCCAAGGTCACTTTGCTTTCGGCCCTCGCTCTTTTGCTGGTATATTGTAACCGTTGTAGTCAGTGCAGTGGTGAGAAATTACCAGGTTTTTAATTTTAATATGTTTCAAAGACGAGGAACGAGCTGAAAAATAACTGTTAGCAATTGGATCCTGTTTGCGACCGGGACAAAGAAAGAACTGGGTTTCTTTTAAATGTAGTGAGTTGTTGTGATCTGGGGCACAGGGTGAGAAAGTGCAGGCAGGTCCAACTGGCAAGTATGTTCGCAAAGGGCTGAAGGGTTTTCTGTTCTGCTCCTAGGATCCTATAATTTGGGGATGGTGGTCGTCTTTAATCTGAACACAGTTGTGATAGGCCTGGAACAGCTGCTGCTTCTTATAGGGATACCTATGTACAATGAACCAACAGGAGTCCCATGGTGGGATTCGAACATGTATGGTGTTATTTAATTAACAACATGGGCCTCACTCTCCAGCCTGCGGACTGCTGAGCCCCATTATCCTTGCTGGATCCCAAGCCACTGGTCAGTGATGATGGTTTATGGCCTGAGGTGGGGTCAGACAGTAGCAAGGGCAGGGGGCAGCTCCCAGTGATGCCACCCTCACCCCTCCTCAAACCCCGTCCTCCCACCTCCCCCCACACCCACACAACCACTACCCTTTCCAACACTTTGCCCCTTGATTAAGTGCCTTTGAGTGAGAGAACTCACCCCCGGGAGTACTCAAGCAACTCCGTTATCTCATGTAGCAATGATTTCCATTCACTCACCATGTACTGGTAAAAATAATTACCCCTCAACCCCCTTGTGATCCCTGTACCTTTACATCCCTTATTTACCTCTCTACTGTGGGCAATGGATCATTCTTTTCTACTTTATTGAGGGCACTGATAATTTTATACACTTCAACTAACTCTTCTGACAATTAGACATGGTTCTCAACAACATTGTTCTCTCCTACTTCTGCCACAGATTAGGCCCCAAACTGCAGACACACTTTGGGCTCTGACCTTGGATAATGCACAAGGGCAGGTGTTAAAATACTAGCTTGAACTCTGCTGAAGGGGACTAGTGGGACTGAATACCAACCTGGGTTCAAGCATTAGCGTGCTGTGAATGTCCGGGTTGAAGAATTGTCCCTTAGTCAGCCCTGTGTTGCAGGTAAAGGAAGGTCTTCTCTCACTCTGAGCGCTGCAAATAAATTTTACAAAGGAATCATGTCCAAGGAACTTCAATCAGCCTACAAAACCAAGAACATCAAGTATCAGAAATTGCTGGAGACACTGAGCAGGTCTGGCAACAACTGTGAAGAGAAATCAGAGTATGCTTCGCAATTTTCCAGCAATTTCTGTTTTTGTTTCTGATTTACAGCATCCGCAGTTCTTTCGGTTTTTAGTATGAAATATCATCTGCTTGACTGCCAATATCAAGTCATACCAGTAATCTCCATTGCAATATCCTTAACATTCAACATCTGCACCTTGCGATCAATTTAGAGTCTGATCTCTAAACTTGTATTTTTGACTTTTATCTTTTTAGACTCACTTCTTGCTTCTAATTTCTGTGTATGAGTGCTACTACTTCTTCTCGTGTTTAGTCATTAATAAGCTCACACTTTTGAACAATTCAAGAAGTCCTGGTGAAACTGGCCCCTTTTAAAACATAACTTTACTTGTGTCTGGGGGAAATGTATCCACAAGAGAAAGGATCCTTTTTTAAATGAACCTTGCTGCAATCAGCTGAGAGGGTGTGTGAATAAAGAAATAGGAATCAGTTCATTCCCCCTCACCTGGAAATTTAACTGTTTGGCTTATGGTCTTGGTCTGGTCATAACACTGTTGCACAAAACACGTATTGCTTTTCAACTTGATGTAGCTAAGTTATCGAGTCCTAGGGTCATACACCATAGAATCAGACCCTTTGGTCCAACCTGTCCACGCCAACTAAGTTTCCCAAACTAAACTAGTCCCACTTGCCTGCTTTTGGCCCATATCCCTCTAAACCTTTCCTATTCATGTACCTATCCAAATGCTGTAACTGTACCTGCATGCACCACTTCTTCTGGCAGTTCATCTCACACACGAACCACTCTCTGTGTGAAAAAGTTGCCCCTCGGGTCCTTTTTAAATCTTTCTCCTCTCACCTTCAAAGTATTTTTTTTTACATTTTAAACTCCCCTACCCTAGGGAAAAGACCTTTGCTATTCACTTTATCTCTGCCCCTCATGATTTTATAAACCTCTATGAGATCACCCCTCAACCTCCTACACTCCAGTGAAAAAAGGTCCTAACCTTTCCAGTCAACTTTTACAAATCAAATTCTCCATTCCCGGCAACATTCTGGCAAATCTTCTCTGAACACTCTCCAGTATAATAATATCTTTCCTATAACAGGGGGAGCAAAACTGGACACAGTACTCCAAAAGAGGTTTCACCAACGTCCTGTACAACCTCAACATAATGTCCCAAATCCCATACTCAGAGGTCTGAGCAATGGAGACAAGCAAGCTAAAAGCCTTCTTAACCATTCTGTCTACAGAGTGCAAATTTCAAAGAATTATGTACCTGAATCCTTAGGTCTCTCTGTTCTGCAACACGACCCAGGGCCCTAACATTAGTTGTATAAGTTCTGTCTTTGTGTTACTAAAATGCAATACCTCATATTTATCCAAATTAAACTCCATTTGCCACTTCACAGCTCATTGACCCAATTGATCAAGATTTCTTTGTAATCTTAGATAA
>NC_063342.1:69195656-69213919 GCF_021869965.1 Rhincodon typus
GTGTGTGTGTGTGTGTGTGTGTGTGTGTGTGTGTGTGTGTGTGTGTGACTCTGTGTGTGTGACTGTGTGTGTGTGTGTCTCTGTGTGTGTGACTGTGTGTGTGTGTGTGTGACTGTGTGTGTGTGACTGTGTGTATGTGTGCGACTGTGTGTGTGTGTGTGCCGGTGTGAGATGCTTGTGTGATTGGAAGCTGTGGGTGGGTGAGGTGCATAAGAATGTTATGGGTTATATCAGAGAGTCAGGTAGTGCTGCTGAGTGGAGTTAGGACTGTGGTACATTGAGCCGGGTGAGAGCTGTGTGTGCTCATTAGCTATTGTTCATAACAGCTCCCAATCCCTCTGAGCTCCTTTCTGGGAGGTTCCTACTCATGGCTGAAATATGGCATCTCGTCTGGCACCAGTGGCATGATGTGGGCAGCCTTTAACCCGTGTTGGTGCAATACCCTCATTACCCTGGAGTTTTCAAGGTGATAAGCCAGCAGCTTCCCTTTCCATAGACACTGTGCCTTTCGAAAAGGGGGTACATGATGATGCTTTTATAACAGTAGACCATCTCCTGCAGTGTGTATAGTCACTAGGAACACTGCAGGGACTGGGTCAACATGGAAGTCACTTCAGAGTAGACTTCACTGAGCTGGGTGCAGCAATGTCACACACAGCATTTGGAACTGCTGTACCAGCTCACAAATTGGGTCTAATTTCTCGATTTGTATAAAATCAATTTTGCTTGCATCATGTTCACTCCACCTAATCATATTGTCATTCTCCAAGTGCCTTGTACCATGTCTTTAGGAATAGATTCCAACATTATCTTCCCACTCTTGATTTCCTGTGAGTGATGTACAAAAATAGGGAGATTTTAGTAAAACCGTACAAGACATTAGTCAGACCACAGCTGGAATACTGTGAATAGTTTCGGTTCCTTTATCTAAGAGCAGATATACTGGGATTGGAGGCAGGCCAGAGAAGGTTCACTGGTTGATCCTGTATATGGAGGGGCTGATTTATGAGGAGCAGTTGAGTAGTTTGATCCTGTACTCATTCGGGTTTAGAAGAATGAGAGGTGACCTTATTGAAACATATAAGGCTCATGGAGTCAAAAAATCAGATCCTGAAGAAGGGTTTCAGCCTGAAACGTTGACTTCCTACTCCTCGGATGCTGTCTGACCTGCTATGCATTTCCAGCCCCACATTTTTTTTGACTCTAGCTTCCAGCATCTGCAGTCCTTACTGTCTCTAAGACTCATGGCATCTTGACAGGGCAGATGTGGAGAGGTTGCTTCCCCTTGTGGGGGAGTCTAGGAACAGAGGGTATAATCTCAGAGTAAGCAATTGGCCAATTAGGACAGAAAAAATGAGGAGGAATTTCTTTCCTCAAAGGGTGTTGATTCTGTGGAATTCTTTATCAGAAGGTCATTAAATATATTCAAGGCTGAGTCTTGTACAGAGTCATACAGCACAGAAACAGACTCTTCGGTCCAAAACAGTCCAACCGAACGTAATCCCAAACTAAACTAGTCCTACCTGCCTGCGCTTGGCCCATACCCTATCCAAACATTTCTTATTCAAGTACTTATCCAAATGCATTTTAAACATTGTAACTATACCCACATCCACCACTTCCTCTGGAAGTTCATTCCACACATGAACCACTCTCTGTCTAAAACTTGTTCACCCTCATGTTTTTTAAATCTTTCTCTTCTCATCTTAAGAAAGAGCCCCCTAGTCTTGAAATCCCCCACACTAAGAAAAAGACACCTGCCATTCACCTTAACTATACCTCTCATGATTTTATACACCCCTCAACCTCCAGTGAAAAAACGTCTCAGTCTATCCAGCTTCTCCTTATAACTCAACATCTGGCAACATCCTGGTAAATCTCTTCCGAACCGTCTCCATTTTAATAATATCCTTCCTATAACAGGGAGACCAGAACTGGACACAGTATTCCAGAAGAGGTCTCTCCAATGTTCTGTACAACTTCAACATGTTGTCCCAACTCCTGTACTCAAAGAACTGAGCAAAGAAGGCAAAGCATGCCAAAGGGCTTTTTAACCACCCTGTCTATATGTGACACAAACTTCAAAGAATTATGTACCTGAACCCCTCGTTCTCTCTGTTCTACAGCACTACCCAAGGCCCTACTTTTAATTGTATCAGTCCTGCTCTTGTTTGTTTTACCAAAATGCAATATCTTGCATTTATCCAAATTAAACTCCACCTGCCACTTCTCAGCTCATTAACCTAATCGATCAAGATCACTTTGTAATTTTTAATTAGATTTTTAATCAGTAAAGGGGGAGGGTTATGGGGAAAAGGCAGGGAGGTGGAGTTGAGGATTATCAGGTCAGCCACAATCTCATTGAATGTAGGAGCAGACTCGATGGGCTGAATGGCCTACTTCTACTCCTATATCTTACGGTCACTCCCTCACTGCTGTGCCTCCACACCAAAAGCGCACTTTGTCAGTGCATTTCCCTATGAGACCCATGATTGCCTTACATCCCTGGGGTGCAATGCAAAGCTTCGGCACAAACAACAGATTTCATCCTTGGATTAACCACCTGTCTCAATGATGGGCTACTGTGGGAGTGTCAATGAGCCCTGCCCTTAATCTGTCCTGTCCTGCCCGGACTGGCTTTAATTGAGCAGGAAATCAGCCTCCATACCAGCTAAAAAAAATCAGAAACTTGATCAGTTTTCCATTGGAGCTGGGCTAGAGATTTGGAAACAGTTATAACTCCTGGTTTCTGGATACTGTGGAAAACAAATCCAACCAGGATCAGTGTCCCTCACTTTGTTACCTCCCACACAGCCTGCAAAGACCTTTCTGTCTTAGTTCTTTGCTTACTAAGCGTTTAGTGAGTTCACTTTTAAAATTCGTGCTGAATTGACTTCAATAGAAGCTAACCTCACGGTTATGCGTTCAAGATTTTAATAATCTTTGATATAAGAATGCACTTCTACCACCCCTAGATTTGCTGAGTCCCTCCATTATTAATTCCCAACCAGTAGAAATGTTCTTGCTGGCTTTACCCTCTTAAAGCTCATCATAAAATTGAACATTTTTTGAGCTGTCTCTCCTCAAGTGAGATTGTTAAGATTGTTACGTTTCCCAGGAAATTGCAACTTGCCACCCACCCTTTCATTTTGGTGACTCTACACCCTCACAGATCCAGGAGACAGATGTATGATTGGTAATAAGGAAACCAAAACATTTTCTCTCATAAATGTTCTTGCTTTTAAACTTTCAAAACTTTGGAATTCTTCCTAGTGATTTTTTTTCAAAAACCAAAAGAACTGCAGGCGCTGTAAATCAGGAACAAAAACAAAAGTTGCTGGAAAAGCTCAGCAGGTCTGGCAACATCTGTGAAGAAAAAAATCAGAGTTAATGTTTCGGGTCCGGTGACGCTTCCTCAGAAATTTTTTTTTCCCCTGCTTTCCTGCTTTCCAAATATACTACATTGAGTGGCTCCCCCTCGTCGACTCTACTAGTTACATCTTCATAGAAATCCAACAGATATGTCAAGAATAATTTCCACTTCAGAAATCCATGCTGACTCTGTCTGATCCTGCCACTGCTTTCTAAATGCTCTGCTATAAAATCCTTGACAATGGATTCGAGAATTTTCCCTACTACCAATGTTAGGCTCACCGGTCCATAATTCCCTGCTTTCCCTTGACCTCCCTTTTTGAATATTGGAGTGACATTAGCCACCTTACTATCTCAGGGACTGTTACAGAGTCTATAGAATCCTGGAAGATGACCACCAATGCATCCATTATTTCTAGAGTTACTTCCTTAAGTACTCTGGGATGTAAATTATCAGGCCCTGGGGATTTATCGGTCTTCAATCCCAAGAATTTTCCCAGCACCATTTCTCTACTATTATTGATCTCCCTCAGCTCCTTCCTCTCACTAAATCTTGCCTCCTCCAACAGTTCTGGTATCTGATTGTACTGGTGTATTTGGTATGAGAAACGTTCATAAAGGTTGAGACATACATAGTCCTGCAATCAGAATTATGTCTTTTGTGAAGACAGAACCAAAGTATCTATTCAGTTCCTTACCAATTTTTTGTTCCCTATTATGCATTCCCCCATTTCTCTCTGTAGGGGACCTACATTTGTCTTTACCAATCTATTTCTCTTCATGTACCTATAGAAACACTTACTATCAGTCTTAATGTTCCCTGAAAGCTTTCTTTCATACCCTATTTTCCCTTCTTAATCAATTCCTTGGTCCTTCTTTGCTAAATTCTAAACTGCTCCCAATCCTTAGATTTATTATTTTCCTTGGCCAATCAGTATGCTCCTTCCTTGGATCAGATACTATCTTTAATTTCCTTTGTAAGCCATGGATTGGCCCTCTTACCCATTTTGCTTTTGCCACAGACAGGAATAAACAGTTGTTGCAGTTCCCCCGTGCGTTCCTTGAATGTTTGCCATTGCCTATCCACTGTCATCCCTTTAACTAACTCTCCCCAATTTATCAAGGCCAACTCACACCCCATTTCTTCATAGTTTCCTTTATTGAGGTTCAGCACCCTAGTCTCCGAATCAACAACCTCACTCTCTATCTTGATAAAAAAATTCAATCATGTTATGGTCGCTCTTCCCCAAAGGGTCTCACACAGCTAGAAGCTCTGCAATCTGGGTAAATGAACCTCATTAATTAATTCACAGGGAACGGTGGTGACGCACTTTACAAGGTAGACACTGTGTAGGCATTTGAGTATTGTGACAGAAACCAGGTCTCTCGCTCTGCCAAGTTTCCTATCCTTGCAGTTTTTTTATTCCCAACATTGTTGACAAATGTTTGATGGGCGTATGGACGGGTATGTTTTTTTTTGATAATGCACCATTTCAGTTGGAATCCTTCTCGTTGGGTGAATGTAACACTGCAGCTGGTCAACTGAAGAATGAAGGCAGTTGAAAAGAGAAAAAAAAAATCAATATAACCCGAGAACCAAGCCAAAAACTGATCTTAAATCATTCCCTTCCGACCTGTCCAAGTCGAAGGATAATCAGAAAGGAATACTGCTTGGAATATTTAAAATCTGTCATGAGGGAATCTGATCTTTATTGTCCTGGTGGTTCAGCAGCTGGAGAGAAGAATGGATATCCTTCTGTTGTATTTGGTATGAGAAACATTCAGAAAGATTGAGACATACATAGTCCTGTAATCAGAATTATTGGCTAATATTAACATGAAACTTGCATAGAGAGACTATGGATGCAATTTTCCACTTCCTCACATGGCAAGAATAATAGAAACTGTGGTGACTTAGAACTACAGAGTTTTAATGTCATACAGAATGGAATCAGACCCTTCGGTCCAACTCATTTGTGCTGACTAGATGTCCTAAACTGATCTTGTTCCATTTGCCAGCATTTGGTCCATATCGCTCTAAACCCTTCCTATTCATGTACTCATCCAGATGCCTTTTAAATGTTGTAATTGTACCAGCCTCCACCACTTCCTCTGGCAGCTCATTCCATACACACACCACCCTCTGCATGAAAAAGTTGCCCCTTAGGTTCCTTTTAAATCTTTCGCCTCTCACCAATGCCCGAAATGGGCAAGAGTCCAACACGTCAGATTCTGATCGTCAAGGTGAACATTCACAGTTAAGATCTGCCTTCCAAAGAGGTGCCCCATCAGATGGCAAGAAGATGGGTGGCACCATGGCTCAGAGGTTAGCATTGCTGCCTCACAGCACCAGCGGCCCGTGTTCGATTCCACCTTCTGGCGACTGTCTGTGTGGAGTTTGCACATTCTCCCTGTGTCTGTGTGGGTTTCCTCCGGGTGCTCCGGTTTCCTCCCACAATCCAAAGATGTGCAGGCTAGGTGGATTGGCCATGCTAAATTGCCCACATTGTTCAGGCATGTGTAGATTAGGTGGGGTATAGGGTGATGGATCTGTGTGGGATGCTCTGAGGGTCGGTGTGGACTTGTTGGGTCGAAGGGCCTGTCTCCACACTGTAAGGATTATAAGAACTAAGATGGCGATGTGGAAAAGTGGGGAATGGAAATGTACAGTTGGGTGAGGGTGGGGTCCAGTCATTTAGGGAGTACCACCACTGAAAACTCCAGGGGTGGGGTCATTTCTTGCTCAGCAATTGTCCATGGTCAATCAGGCGAAGGTGGTGGGATGGTCAAATACAAACCCAGAGATTAGGCCTCTGCTATTCCTTAAAGTTCAGGCTTTGTTGGTCAGGTTGGGATTTATCAGTCAGAGGAATGGGCTCTAACCAGACAAGATGGTTGCTGGGAAACAAGGGATATCTCTCCATGCCTGCTGAGGAAAACTCGAAGAAACCCTTGGGCTGACACTGAGGAGAGACACATTTGCTGCACTTGTTCAGTCTGGACCATTGTCAAACAGACCGTAGACATAATGAAGGGTGGGTGGTGCCATGCTGCTTACCCTAGACAGTGCGCCCTGTTCATAGTTATGTGCCCTCCACTACCTCAGATACCAAGGTGGGGAATGAGGAGGGATGAGAGGGCCCTGTGAGGCAGAGGATGAGGATCCTAAGCTAGGCCAGATGACTGTCAAAGAGAGGGAGACAGGGAAATGGTCACAGAGCCCAAAAGGACAGAGATATTCTCACAGCCATCAGCTTCCAGGAAGACTGAGCAAGGTGGAGAACTTTTCTGTTCTTGTCTTTGTTGTGCATTTGGCTGTCAGCTCTCTCCTTGCTGTGTGCCACATTCCTCACAGCTTGACTTGTTTCATTCTTTGATTTATCAATTCTGTAAATGTGGGCTTTGACTTTCAGCAGATATCCTCATCTCTGCCAAAGCTAAAGTGCCCTGTGCAACCCTTACCCAGGGCCAGGGATAAAGCAGCAGTGACACAGTCAGCACTGTACTGCAGTCCTGGATGTCTGCTCCAAAAAGGTCCTTGTGCTAAAGACATTGAGGACAAATCAAAAGACTGGTGAATATGATCGAGTAGTCCCACATCCTGAGACTGCTCCCGGAGGTTCTTTACAGCTCCATTGTCTCTGTAAAGCAACAGGATACATTGAAGCTTCAGCATACCTTTGCAATGCCTCTGCATCCTCACTAACAATGAGACCAGTGCTATGAACCAGCTCTACGCTCACCGCACATTGACATGTGATTGGACCAAGACCCACCTCATAGCCTTAAATGTTGAGAGGTGGCCTTGAGAAACCCAGACACGGGGCATATCTTTCCCTCCTGGGGCCTGGAAACACAGGACAGAGTCCACCATTGCTCCCATGCGCGGAGACATCTGACACTACTCTGGTTCCCCCTCTAACCTACGATGCTCCAGTCGTTCACTATGGAGAATGTTTTCGGAAATACCACTATAACAGCCAGTGGGTCAGTGCGAGTGAACACGGATAATGATTGAACACCCATGCCACAATGAAAGGTTCAGCCTGAAAGGTTGACTTCCTTTCTCCTCTGATGCTGTGCTTGTCCAGCTCCACGGTTATTGACCCTATCTGAGAAATGCCTTTTGAAGACTTCTCTCTCCTCTCCCTGCCATGACATGTGACTGCAGCTAGAGGGAGCCTGCACACTGGTCTGCCCTGGTGACTGTACAGGCTATGGAGCTTGTCCATTGAGACTCTGCACCCAGAGAGCCATTGCCCGGACTGAAGGCACGGCACAGGCTTGGGTGCACTTTTCCCAGCCTGAACCCGCTGGAAACCACGGGCTCACTGGCAGATGGAGGGGGTGTGGAATGCCCTCTAGAATGCCCTTGGAAGAAGCTGTGAAAGTCCCTGTCTGTGCCTGCTCCTCTCTTGGCGCCCACTGGCACTACCCTGTCTCACTGGCACCCAGAGTGAGTGTGAGCTCCCCTGTTCCCCTCCTACTTTGCTGTCAACACTGAGCACCCACGGCTAGAGCAATAGCAATGGTGAATGAGAATTGAGGGTGCTGCCCCTTGCACTGGGCCTGGTGCTGGAATCTGCCGGAGAGAGAGCAGATTTGTTGCTGACGGTGAATAATACCTCAAGCAGAGTGATGTGTTAGTGTTGGTGCTGAATGGAGAAGAGCACAACACAATGCTACTGGCCCACTGGTGTCTCCCCATCACCGTAGGAGTGCCCCTGGTTTACTCCCACTAGTTTGGTGGCCAGGGTCATGCACTGAGATGCAGAGAAGGATTGAGTGTGGATGCAGAGGGAGTCTAAGAGCAGGTGGTGAGGCATCCCCAGTGAGAAGGAAGCACAGTACCCAGGCAGGGTTAGCACAGACGTGTCTCTGAGCCTTTGAGAGGTGTCTTTGTGTGTTTGTGTGTGTGGGTGTGTCTGTGTATGTCTGTGTGTGTCTGTGTGTGTGTGTGTGTCTGTGTCTGGGTGTGTGTGTGTGTATGAGAGACAGTATATGTGTGTGTGTGTGTGTGAGTTTGTGAGTGTGTGTGTGTCTGTGTGTGTGCATGTCTGTGTATGTGTGTGTCTGTATATGTGTGTGTGTCTGTGTGTGTGTCTGTGTGTGTGTCTATGTCTGGGTGTGTGTGTGTGTCTGTGTATGTATGTGTGTATGTGAGTATGTGTGTGTGTGTAAGTGTATGTGTGTGTAAATGTGTGTGTCTGTGTCTGGGTGTGTATGTGTGTGTCTGTGTGTGTGTGTTCTGTGTGTGTCTGTATATGTATGAGTGAGCATGTATGTGTGTGTGTGTCTGTATCTGGGTTTGTGTGTGTGTCTGTATTTGTTTGTGTGTGTGTGCATGTGTGTGTGTGTGAGAGAGTGTGTGTGTGTGTGTGTATGTGTGTGTGTATGAACCTTTACACGAGAAAGCATTAATGTTTGTAAGAATGTACATGACTGCGTGTGAATGTGTATGTGAGAGTGTTAATGTTTGTGTACGTGTGTCTGTGTGCTTGAGCGTGTAGGTTAATGTTTGTTTATGTGTGTGTGTCTATGTGTGTGAGCGTGTATGAGAGAATTTGTTACTATGTGTGTGAGAGAGAGGGAGTCTGAGTGCAAATCAGTCTTGTCTATGTTTGTGTGTCTGGGTCTGTATATGAGTGTTTAAGACAGAGAGAGGGTTATTGAAGTACCAACTCTCACTACTCTCCTTCTGCAGGTGACTTTTATTTATGAAACATTGAAAGTTGAAGCCATCATTTATGCATATCAGGTGCAGCATGTTCAAGGAAATGTAACTGTAGAGGATATTTCCAATTTGAAATGAGAATCATTCTGATATAATACAAATGTATTCAAAGGTCCAGAAAATACAGCGTAGGTACTGGAGACAGAAAATTAAATAAACACTTAAAAACAGATCACCATAAATTACCAGGATAGACTTTGCTGTTGTTAGTAATGACATGTTAAGGCATAAATTTACAGCGTATTTGGAACTGATGTGACTTCAATGCGATAGTGAAATGTTTCCATGCAGCGGTTGGGGGGGTGAGGGTGTGGCCGCAGCGATACGCTGTTGAGCAATGGAATATCTTCAGAAGGTTTTTGAAAGGAAATCAGGAGCGGCATAAAATTGGAAATTATTCCGCTTCTGCTGGAATTTTCTTGATCTTTTGTGCCAAATACATCAACATGAAATCATTGCGATCTCAGGAAAGTCCTGATCAAAGTGCAACTGACAGCTTTGAGGCTCATATTCCCAGGAAAGCTTTAAGCAGCTGGCGGAATGAAGTGATGTTTTTGATGGTGTCGATCCCCTTCGAACAGAAAGACATCATTTATAAGTTGAGTTTAAACACCGTGGTCACTGCTGAGAGCTAGTTTGCTGATTATTGAATTAAGTGACAAGAAGAACAATCTTGGCTGTGTGTCCGTGAAAAAACCTGAAAATAGTGAGCATTCAGTTCGAGACCAAGAAAGTTGTGTAAAGACTGTCTTTTTATTTTCCTGTATTTTTAATTGTGGACTGAAATGGGAAAATGAATTGTTTTAAAACTCAAGGATTGTTGCTTTTTTTTTGAGAGCAAGTGACCTGGCACTCACTATAAGCATTGTTTACATCGATGCTTGGAAGAAAAGGTGCAGTTGGATTGGGAGGCAAAGGTGTGTACACATGGAGGTTTAGAAAGTAACAAATAGCTGATTTATTTGTGGACCTAGTGACCAGTTAGCAATGACAAACACCTTCTGCATAACAACTGTGTGTTTGAAGTGAAAAAAGATATCTCTGCAGATAAAGCCACATTAAGTCTTAAGAAACTCCATTTATCTTTCCTTCAGCAGTTGTTGTAAACTGTGACTTTTAATTAATCATACAGAGACCTTTTATATGTGTGAAGCAGTCACCTTGTGCCTCCTGCAAGCGGTGAGTGCCTCCAGAGAAGGAAGACTGTGAAGTAGCATTCTGATCAGAACTGCTTTCCAAATCAGTCTGTCTGCTCATAGCACCCATTGTTTTGTTGCGGTCTATGTATTGTGTGCAAGGAGTTCATAAGGGGTTAGATTTTTAGCCAGTAGAATTAAACTCCAGATCTATAGATGATTTTAGTTATATGATTTGATTTGACTGAAGCTCTATTGCCACGTGTACTCAAATACAGATGTCCAGGAGTACAATGAAAAGTTTACAATGTTACCACGCACAGCACCACCTTAGGTACGAAGGCACCTCAGTGCAAAACTTAGGTATAAGTAGCAACATAGAGAAACAAAGTTAAAAGTAAAACATTGCCATTGTTCTTAGTTTAAGTAGGAAATAAAGAAATACAGTTAAAAGTTAACATTGCAGTCCTTTCTAGTTAAGTGGAAAACAAAAGGAATAAAGGTAAAAATTCTACAGTCTTTCTTAAGTGTGGAGGCTCACTTTGGCCCACTCTCTAGGAAACTGTGGACTTCCTGCTCTTGATGCCACAGACGCTAACAGCGACACATCGGTCTAACCACGTTGGGCTCAGGCCCACAGCTGCTCCCTGCATCGACCTCCAGCTGACATCCATCGGAACCCAGGGCTGCTGCCACCCTCATCATAATGCCATCACTGCCACCCTCCTCACAATGCCATCACCGCTGCCACCCTCCCTGCAATGCCATCGCTGCCACCCTCCCCGCAATGCCATCACCGCTACCACCGTCCCCGCAATGCCATTGCCGCTGCCACCCTCCCCACAATGCCAAAAGGGGGAAAAAAATAAACTCTGAGATGAAACCTGCAAGTAATATGATTATAGACTGTAAGAGCTTTTTCAAATATATAAAAATGAAGTGAGCAGCCAAAGAGAACATAGGACCCTTAGGGAATGAAGCTGGGGAAATAATAATGAAGAATTAAGAAATAGCAGAGGAGATCTTCACAGGAGAGAACATTAATAATGATGAAAAAAATATTAAATAATCAAAGAACTAAAGTGGGGTAGAAGTAAAGCCAAATTATTATCATTAGAGAAAAAGAACTGGAAAAACTAATGGGTCTAAAGGTTGATAAGTCCTTTGGATCTGAGGAGTTGCATCCTAGAATATTAAAGGAAGTAAATAGACAGATAGTGGATGCTCTGGTAGTAACTTCCAAAAATCCTTAGTTTCTGAAAAGTCCCAGGGATTGGATATCTGCCAATGTAACACTCTTATTGAAAAAGAGAGACAGACAAAAGAAAGGTCAGTAGTTTAACATATGTGATCAGGAAAATCTTAGAGTCTACAATAAAGGATGCAATAACAGAACATAATATAAACAAACAGAGTCAGCATAGCTTCATTAAAGGGAAATTGTACCTGATAAATTGATTACAGTTCTTTGAGGAGGTAATGATTAGGGTAGATAAAGGGAAAACAGTAGATGTAAGATATTTGGATATCTACAAAGCATCTGGTAAGGTGCTTCATGTAAAGCTGCTTAATAAGATAATAGCGCATGGTGTTGGAGATAGTTTATTAGCATAGACAGAGGATTGGCTAATCAATAGAATTGGTGTAAAGGAAGCATTTTCAGGATGGCAACCTGTAACTAGTGGAATGCCACAGGGATCAATGCTGGAGCCACAATTATTTACAAGACATATTAATGACTTGGATGAGGAAAGTGAATGTACTTTTATTAAGTTTATGGAGGATATGAAGATAGGTTGGAAGCCAAATGGTGAGGATGGTACAAAGAGTATACAGAGGGATATAGAAAGGCTACGTGAGTGGGCAAGAACCTGGCAGATGGAATTTAACATTGAGAAAAATGAGGTTATACACTTTGGCAGGAAGAATAGAAGAGCTGAATATTATTTAAATGGGGGAAGCCTGGAGAAAGATGCAACACAGAGGGATTTGGGGCTCACATGAGTCACAAAAAACTAGCATCCAAAAAACAAATAGAACATCGGCCTTTATTTCAAAGGGACTGGAGTATAAAAATAGAGAGGTTTTGCTAAAATTATGCAAGACGCCAGTCAGACCACACTGAGAATACTGTGAACAGTTTTGAGGACATATATACTGGCATTGGAGGCGGTCCAGAGAAGGTTCACTAGGTTGATACTGGGTAAGAATTTTCCAATGAGAGGAGGTTTAGTAGGTCGGGTTTGTACAGATTGGAGTTTAGAAGAATGTAGGGAAACCTTACTGAAACATATTAGTTTTTTAGCTGATGATGAGAATGGTTTCAGAAATGAGGAATTTTAGTTAGGAAGACAGAGTGGAGAAATTGTGACTGTTCTCCTTGGAGAAAAGAAGGCTAGGGAACAAAGGAACAGGCGTAAGTCATCCAGCCCCTCGAGCCTGCTCCACCATTCAGTGAGATCATGGCTGATCTATAGCCTAAATCCTTATATCTGCCTTTGACCCTTATCCCTTTGCTTAACAAAAATGTATCTATCTCAGATTTAAAATTAACAACTGACCAAGCATCTGCTGCCAACTGTGGAAGAGAGTTCCAAACATTTACCACTCTCCGTGTGCTCCCCTAGAGTAGATCTGATAGAAGTTTACAAAATCACAAGGCGTCTGGACAGAGCGGAGAGGGAGAAACTGTTCCCAATAGTAAATGGATCAGGAACAAGGGGGGAGCAGAAGGGAAATGTATGTCACGTAGTGAGTGCTTTGGTCTAGAATGCACTGCCTGAGAGTATGGTGCTGGGAGGTGTAACCAAGGTATTCACAACAGAGTTAGATGATTTATTTGAAAAGGAACCCTGTGTCAGATTATAGGGAAAAGGCAGGAAATGGTAGAAGATAGGATGCTCAGTTGGTGAGCTGGTGCAGACATAATGGCCTCCTACTGTGCTGTAACAAATGTGTGATTCTGTGCACATTTCCAAAACTCATCTGATGTAAACTGTTAACCATCGTCAGATGCCAATACTTCCAGCAAACCTATAAACCGCAAGCCAACTTCGCAAGATGCACTTAATCAATTTTGACATTTGTGATACTGGATACCGATCAAAACAAGATACTCTATCCCTCCCACTGCAAAAAAAAAGGACGTGTACTCATTTTCATGGTTATGCTGTGATTGAACATGGAAAAGGAGCCCTGATTATCCCTCATTTGGAGATATACCACAACTTCTCACCAATTCTTCAATATCTCTGTCTACTTTCAGGTCAATAACAACTTTGTGCCACAGCTTTTGAGTGGACCCCTCCCTGTGATAGCTCTGACAGTCCCACTCTAAACCTTGCTGGGATGGTAACTGTTGAGCCCTGCAAGAGACAGCCTTGACCTGCACTCAGCTCATTTCTACCCACGAAATAATCCTGCCATTTCTCGTCATCATACGGTTTAAACATGACACAGCTGAGCAGCGCATCTTCTTTTGAAGGCACTGGCATGTCTTTCGTGCGTGTAAAGTACTTTACAAATAACCAAAGCTAAGAACGTATCTGTCTTCATGTACACATGTATGGTGTGTTGAAGGACTTCCACTGTGCTGTTGAGCTTTCATGGTTTGTCTTGATTAATGCTTTCGCTGCTCCATAGCGTAAAAGTGCTAGTGGCTTTTACATGAAGAATCATCAGGCACAGCCAAAATTTATATTTATACAGTGCCTTTAACAAAGTAAAATGCCCCAAGGCTTTTAACAGGGGTGTTACCAAGCAACATTCAACACTGAGCCTCATCGGGTAACATTACAGATGGGTTTTTAGGGCTTATTTAAGAAGGAAAGGGAGGCAAATTCTCTTATGAACGAGAGAGGGGATTTCAAGACTTGGACAGCTGAGAGTGTGGCTGTTATTGCTGGAGTGATTGAAGCTGGGAATCTTAAAGATTTCAGAAGGAGATTGCAGATACCTTAGTGTGTAATTGGGTCGATGGAGATTGCAGAGATAGGGAGTGAGAGACAATGAAGAGATTGGGAAAACAAGTCATTGCTTAATAGCAACTCAAAGTATTATTATTTCTAATATATGAGTGGATTAATGACAAAGTCATTAAATTTTGCAATATAATTCAGCTGATACCATCTCCTCCAGAATTAATTTGTCATATAATGATAAAGAAATGCCTTTTCATTCACTTTATTTAATATGTTGTTGATGAATGATTCCCACACTGAATTCCTTTGCAGGAGTAAATTACTATATCCACCTGCACTGGAAAGCTGGTGCTGTATGTTCACAAGGCTGCCTGACACGAAGGATCAATGTGATCAATACATAATGAGTGAAAATGAAGAGGAGAGAGCTGAGAAGGTTCAGCAAGAATTTCTTCCCAACTACAGCTCTCCATCTTCATCACAGATCTGAGAAGAAAGATAAATTGGATATTTTGTCAGTGTTGTGCTCAAAGAGAAAAGTGAGTTCAGGTGAGGGAGGCACTTTCACTATTTTTTTCTCTCCATTCATGGGATGAGGGTGTCACTAGTCAGGCAGCATTTATTGCCCAGAGGGCAGTTTATAACCATTCACATTGCTGTGGGTCTGGAGTCACATGTAGGCCTGACCAGGTAAGGATGGCAGTTTCCTTCCCTAAAGGACACTAGTGAACCAAACGGGTTTTTCCTGACAACGGATTCACGGTCAACGTTAGATTCTTAATTCCAAATATTTTTTTTTATTGAATTCAAATTCCACCACCTGCTGTGGTAGGATTTGAACCTGGGTCTCCGGATTAACAATCCGGCGATAATACCACTAGGCCATTGCCTCCCTCTCACATTTCAAACCCCCAGATGGGTGTCTAGCAGTCACACTCTTGCATTCTTTGCGTTCACTGAGAAGTTTAGAAAGCATCCCATATATTGTCAGAGCATCAAGATACCTGGAGCTTATTCATAACCTTTGCATTTCAAAAGCTTCCAATCTTTCTGGCCCACTTGGCTTTCAGTGTTCATTCCCAATCCCTGTGACATTCCTATTCCTTCTTCCATTCTCTGGCTAAAGAGGTAGTCATTAAATGAATACTGTTAGGAAACAGTTTCTGACATGTCAGTTGTGCTCAGTGTACAGCACTAAAGACCTGAGTCTACAATTATGGTAGATCTCACACACACAACACCATGAGGAACACATCACTTGGTCACTACCTCACTGTTGCTTGTGGAAGCTTCTCCACGTTAGTTGGCTTACAATTTTTCCGCATTACATTAACAACCTCACTTCAAACAGTATTTTATCGGCTGTAATTAAACATTATCCAAATGCACTGTCGAAATTTACTAAGGCTCCATAAATAGCACCTTCCAAACCCACAACTGCTTCCATCTAGAAGGACAAGGGCAGCAGATACCTGGGAACACCACCACCTGCAAGTTCCCCTCCAAGCTGCTCACCATCTTGACTTGGAAATATATTGCTGTTCTTTCAGTGTCAAATTCTCAGGATTCCTCGTGGGTCAACCTACAGCAAGTGGACAGCAATGGTTCGAGAACACAGCTTACTGCCACCTTCTCAAGGAACGGGCTGTAAATGTTGACTTGGCCAGTGGTGCTGGAGGGTGTGGGAGAGTGTAAGGGAGGAGGGTCCTGGAGAGTTTGGGGGCGGGGTGAGAGGGTGAGGAGGGTCCCAGGGGGTATGAAGATGCATAGAGAGCAGTGGGTGAGGGTGTAGGGGGTGGTGTTGGGGAAGGTGTGGGGGGGGGATGCAGTGGAATTTGACCAGGGGCTGGGTTTTGTGATCTGGAAGGGGAATGGGGTTGGAATCTGACTGTGCTGTGGTGGAACTTTTCTTGGGGAGCCTGCTCCTTGAGGTCCTCCAAGGAAAGTTCTTGAACTCACTGTTTTGGGCCTCAGTTGGATAGGCCTGGGCTATCCTGAAAATTTGATGTTGTGAGCTCTGACCGAGGCAAAAATGGCAGCTGTGAGATTCCAAATGTTTGAAACTGTGTTTCCCCTCTAAATCCTCACATTTCTTTAAATAGTGATGGACTATCTACTGGTCCTTGAGGCCTGAATTCGATCCTGAAAAGTCCAGTGTGAAAAAAACTCTGTAGATTAAGTAGCAATCCTGCCAGTTACTGTATCTCCGGTCTCCACCTTCCTCCCCACACAGCTGTCACAGCTCGTTCACCACCAAGCCCATTCCCTCCCTCTCTCAGATCCAGCAAACTGGGAAAGACGGTAGGAACAAGTCCAGGGAGCACTGGGCTAAAGGTGCACATTCTGCTTCTGAGGAACCATCCTCGGAATGATGGGCCAAAACAGAGAGTGCCGGAACTGAAGGGAAACACATCCAAATTTTGCAAGCAATGGCCCATTCCACTACCGGGCTGCTCGTGGATACATACCCCATATTATACTCTTTTGAACTGAGACTGTCAATTGTCTCAGAACATGACAGAGCAAACTTGGTATTAACTGACTTTAAGTGAATTGAGGCATCAACGCTGCTATTCGTCAACAATAACTGACTGTTCTGGAATCTTGGATAGTTACATTGCTGCAGCCAACACACCATTTAATTATACATCCCCCTGGCATCAGGATACAGCCATGTGCTCAGGCAAATCATTCATTAAAATATTCTTATCTGAGCAGTTGAATTGCACCAATACAATTGAAGCTATCCATCTTAAGGTGAAGTTGTCACTGAGCGGTCGGTTCATACTTACATTGATGCCTTGCTTGCCCCTGTTCATAAATGATATTTTGAGTTGTCTGCCTTGGATCAGTAGCGGCACACCATCTGAGAAGCCTGAAGGTTGTGGATTCATCAACCAACTGCAGAGCACAGAGCACTTGGAGCTGGGCTCATTTTTCCATGTGGTACTGAGAGAGTGCTGCACTACTGGTGGTCCCATCTTTCGGCTGAAGTGTTAAACCACTCTCTCAGTTTGACGTAAAAGATGGCCATGACAAGACCTCAGAGTGACGGAGTTATCCCCAAAGTTGGGGTCACCAATTAACATTCAACAAACATGATGAGGAAGGTGATTTAATCACTTGCTTTGTGCAGTTTAGCTACATGTTAATTCAACAGTGGCTACACCTCAAGTGGTTGTAAAGCACTTTGGGGCATTATGAGGGTATGAGAAAAGCATTATCTAAATGCAACTATCTCCAATCTTCAGTTTTTCTTTCAGTTTTCTTGGAGCTGTCTTTGGATGTCATTGTTAAAAAAAACCGCCACTCCTTCTTCCAAATGGATGTTTTCCAGTTGCACCTGTTGGCTGCCTTTAGGGGTTTGCTTATGAAAATAATATTTGCTGTTCACGTTGTCCTTAGTCCATACTCATGAGATATTGTGAAAGTGGTAGCAACAGGACACTTTGAACATCACAGGTGAGAAGGCACTGTCCACGTGACTTTGTGAAAGAGAAATTGTGCCTGAGCTTCTTGAGGTTGTAGCTAGCATAAAGATAGAACAATCGGTGGACAGAGTACACTTCTGAAGAGTGGTGCATCACACAAGAACTTATTATAAAATTTAGGGCTCTTGAGAATGGGCGTAATATTTCAGCATGGATTAAGGATTGGCCAATAGACAAAGACAGAGTAGGTAATGGCTCATATTTGGCAGACTATGTGGTGGCTCAGCCTTTGGCCTCCAGCTGGTTACAACTGATATTAATAAAACTGACTCTGAAGCTATGAGATAGTATGGTGGGGCGCCTGACCAGTGCAGAGATCAAAATATCTATTGCAGCCTTTATTACAGAAAAAAATGTAAGGTTCTTGCGAAGATTTGTAGCTCGGGTTGTGGCTGAGGTTGTTGGCTCGCTGAGCTGGTTGGTTATAGTTCAGACGTTTTGTCACCATGCTCGGTAACATCATCAGTCTCCTGGAGATAGTAAGAACTGCAGAGTCTGAGATAACACATTGTGGAGCTGGAGGAACACAGCAGGCCAGGCAGCACCAGAGGAACAGGGAAGCTGACGTTTTGGGTCGGTTCTGAAGAAGGGTCCCGACCCGAAACGTCAA
>NC_063342.1:69214319-69234318 GCF_021869965.1 Rhincodon typus
CTGAAGAAGGGTTCCGACCCGAAACGTCAACTTTTCCTGATCCTCTGATGCTGCCTGGCCTGCTGTGTTCCTCCAGCTCCACACTGTGTTATCTCATCATCAGTCTCCTGAGGCACTTGTGGAGAAAGTGAAGTTGTTCGCGGGTAGCGCTCACTTGGCGAAAGTTTGCCATTGTCGGGATATTTTGAGCGTGTTGAGCCCATAGGTGTTTAACGTTCTTGCTCAGATTGTGGCTCAGGTTGTGGGTGAGGTTGTCGACTCGCCGAGCTAGGTGGGTATCGTACAGACGTTTCATCAGCAAGCTAAGTAACACCATCAGTCATAACATTCATCGGGGGCCACACTGATGATGTTACCTGGCATGGTGACGAAACATCTGTACGGTAACCAGCTAGCTCGGCGAGTCAACAACCTCAGGAAAAAATTTAATTAAGCCCTCAATAATACAGTTTACTCTCCTCAAAGACTTAATCCTTACAAATAAAACAAACTGATTTGTATTCATATCCCCATATTAAAGTCTACTCATTCTGGAACAATCTGCCAATCAAACTGAATTTAGGAGCTGAGATAGTTGTAGATTATGAAATGTCAAGGACTGACAAAATGATAATGACAACTCATGGGGATATACCAACAAATAGCCATTGTAACAACTAGATTCTTTTCGGCCCTCCCTGAAATAGGTAGGTTTTTGTTTAAAGGGTCAGAGATTTAAATAACTTCACGTCATTACAGTTATTGGTCTTTTGTGAGCATTTCTATGTTCTCTAAAACTGTATGATTTGAAAACTGTGGGTTAAGGCCCTTGCTATGGCATAAGTGGAGATAGATTCTATTAGGCTTAAGAGGTGATGAGGAGGGAGGCGGGGGCCTTGAAAATGTGGCGGCTTGTTATTGGGAGCAATTCCTGACATAAAGCTGCCTCTGTTTTGGGTGCAAATCAGTTTTGGGTGAGGAAGGCACATGGGCAACTTTCCTGCCCCCACCTCCACCATCCAGACACTCCAAAGGGATGTTGTACAGGCAGTAGCCAAAGCAGCCTCCACGAGCACTGGAATTGGCAGAAAAAGCTGAGGATTACTGAATGTATTTCCTTGAGATGGCCCCCTGTAGGAGCTATCAGTCTGTGGGGCAACAGCAGAGCTCCTTTCTCATGGCTGAGGTCTCCCTTAATCCCATTACTACCTTTCAGGCATTGCAGCTCATAGAATCCTTACAGTGTGGAAGCAAGCCATTCAGCCATCAAGTCCACACTGACCCTCCAGAGAGCATTCCACCCTATCCTTGTAACCCCTCATTTCCCATGGCTAATCCACTAGCCTGCATATCCCTGGACACTACGGGGCAATTTAGCATGGCCAATCCACCTAACCCCTACTTCTTTGGACTGTGGGAGGAAATCAGAGCACCCAGAGGGAACCCCCGCAGACACGGGGAGAATGTGCAAACTCCACACAGACAGTTGCCCAAGGGTGGAATCGAATCTGGGTCCCTGGCGCTGTGAGGCAGCAATGCTAACCACTGAGCTACCGTGCCGCCTCCCCCTTGGACTTCCCACTTAGATGCGATGATGAAGAAGGTACAACAACGCCTCTTCTTCCTCAGGCGGCTCAGGAAATTTGACATGTCCATAAGGTCCCTCACCAACTTTTACAGATGCACCATTGAAAGCATACTGTCCGGGTGCATAACGGCCTGGTCTGGCAACTGCTCTGCCCAGGACCGTAAGAAGCTACAGAAGGTGGCGTGCACAGCCCAGACCATCACGGAAGCCAACGTTCCATCCATGGACTCCATTTATACATCTCGCTGCCGCGGAAAGGCTGCCAACATCATCAAAGACCCATTGCACCTCGGTGATGATCTCCTACAACCTCTTCCATCAGGCAGAATATACAGAAGCCTGAACACACGCACCAGCAGGTTCAGGAACAGCTTCTTCCTGGCTGTTATTAGACTGATGAATGGGCTTTTTAGCTTCAAATAACGCTAATCTTGCTAATGTTGATCTTGCCTGCCGCACATCCTGTACAATGTAAACTGTATGCCTCTGTCTAAGTCGTTCTGATCTGTTCATCCTTGCTTACTGTGCTCTGCCTGTAAACAAAGCTTTTCACTGTACTTCGGTACACGTGACAATCAATCAATCAGTCACTGTGAGGCAGCAGTGCTAACCATTGAGCCACAGTGCCACTCTGGACAGTGAATGGCCCTTCAGACTATTTGGAATACTGTCACCGCCCTCATCAGCTGTAGTTGTTCCCAGATTTGAAGGAGCTGGCTTTAAAAGCAGAGAGCTTTCCCAACAGGCTCTGTTTTAGATTCCACGGATTGTGCCATGGGCTTAATATAGAAATGTTCTGATCAACCTGGTCTGAGATGTTATCACACACTATTAGAGCAGGAGGGACTTGAACCAGGGTCTCCTATCACAAAGAGAAGGACACTACCGCTGCACTACAAGAGGGTCTATGTGTTTAATTTTTTTTAAATTAACCTATCTTTCTAATCAATCTGTTCAGAAATATTATTACAACCTCTGGAGCAAAGTGGGACTCGAATGTGGGCCTCTCAGTCCAGAGGTAAGGACACTACCAGTGTACCACAAGGCAGCCTCCCACATGCACATAATATACAACGGGCTAAAATGATGTTACCAATCAGTGCATTATGGAATGTTATGGTGGTTTTCTTAGCAATACTCATGACATTTCTCAGCCAATTTGAGAGATGAGGTGGGTTATACATGAAACAGCCTTTGGATGAAGAATTTTGAGCCAGCAGATTAAACTTGGAATATTTCTGTCTGTATGTTATCCTTCAAGATTGTTTTATACTGATAGCAGTTCACCAATGATGGTCAGTTGCAGGGATTAAAACTTTGTCTCATCATTCTTGCGTGAAATCTCCAGAACTAACCATTTGTACAACTTGCCTTTTGAAAATGTGAAAGTGAGATTTAAGTAGTTAACTGTGACAAAGGAAGGATGCGCTTCCCTGCTGACAAAAAAATGGAGAAACTTCAAAATTATGGCCCAGATCTTCTCATCTTTGAATTATTGGGAGACCGGACATACAACCGCAGATTCATTTCAGGGCTCCATGGAAGTTCTGAAGCTCTGTCTCCTTAGGAATTGCCAGGAAGTTTGAACTTCAGATGGGCAATTTCCCTAGTCTCCAGAACCTCCACAAAAGTGTCCAACTAAGAGTTAGTGTGGGAGATTTCATACAATCCTGATGTACTTAGCTATGTGTAAAGAAAATAAATTTGATTGCAACTTCTGCATAGCCATACTTACTAAACGATCCCTGATTATTAACCCAGTAGTCCCACCCCATGACCGGTTGGCCATCCAACTCTCCTCCCACCCTCAAAAAACCCCTACCGCTCCAAATTTGACCTAATTGCATCACCATGTGCCCACCTGCCGCTCTGCCCATTTTCCTCATCCACCCTTTCCTGTATGTTCACTTACCCATCCACCCACTCAGCTGCTCATCTATTCACTCAGTCACCCATTGGCCCACTCACTCGCTCAGTTCCCAACCACTGATTCAGTAATGTGTTGAAAAGTTATGTAAATGTCCCAACACTTTTTAGTGTATTAGAGCACACTTAGCAGAATAGGCAGGCCCTACCCCACAAGACACCCTTCTCCCGATGACCCAGTGCTTATGAGGACGTTGCTCAATGGAAAACCACTCTACATTGCTGGATGAATCAGGATTGGAAGACTTCTCCCTTTGATCTATTGCAAATCCCTAATTTCCTCTCCTAATGGTTTTTGTTCCTTCAATCACATGGGTCTAAGCTCTGGAATTTTTCCATATTCACTCAAGAGATGTAGGTATTAATGGCTAGACTACCATTTATTACCTGTCGCTAGTTGTCCTTGAGAAGGTGGTGGTGAGCTATCTTCTTGAACTGCTGCAGTCCACTTGCTATAGGTTGACCCACAATGCCCTTAGGGAAGGAATTCCAGGATTTTGGCCAGCGACATTGAAGAAACAGCGATATATTTCCAAGTCAGGATGGTGAGTGGCTTGGAGGGGAACTTGGAGGTGGTCATGCATCTGCTGACCTTGTCCTTCTAGATGGAAGTGGTCGTGGGTCTGGAATTAAGTTCATAAATGTTTTTACTTCCCTCTCCTCCTTTAAACTTACTGCTTAGAACCTATCTCTTTGGTAACGGTTTCAGTTATGTGTCCTAAAGTCCCAGGTTTGTTTCATCGTGCATCTATGAAGTGCCTGAACATTAAGGGGGCTATATCAATGCTGTCTGCCATTGCTAGATATCTGTGCAATGCAATTCTCTGTAATTATTTTAAATAGCATCGGAAAGAGAGGAGGTCATTATGATCTATTCTGCCATTTATTGAGATCATGGATGAACTGCAACCTAATTTCATATCCCTATTTTTACCCATATCCCTTATCACTTTCAGAAAACAAGATTTATAAATCTCAGATTTAAATTTTATAATCGCTAACCATCTTTTTTTGTAAGAGAAGCCCACAGCTCAACTACTCTGTTTCCCACTTTGATTTCTAAAGTGCCCTGAGTCTCATTTTTAGACGATGCTCCCAAGCCCTAGACAGCTTGTCAGGGGAAGACAATTCTTTCCATCTACTCAATCTGATCTCTATAAAATCTTGATAACTGTGAGTGCCAGAAAAAGGAAATTTTATTATCTATTAAAACCAAGAAAAAAAACATGACGTCAAACACACATGAAATTACCATAATGTTGTTTATAAAGAAGAGTGAGAGAGGTACAGACAGGGACAAGTAAAGCGATGCAGTTCCAGACCCCTTAGAGTCTTTGAGTCTTAGATTTTAAACCTGAGGCCACAGTTGATTAGTAATTCATTCATATCCACGGTAGATGTTTTCACTTCTCAGCCAATGGCTGTTTTTCCAAGTTGGTTTTTCACTGTGGACTATGTTTTGAGATGACAGAAACAGGCAGGCAGAGATTTTTCATCCTCATAAAGTTCTCCCCAGATAAATATTTCCAAGATCTTTCCATTAGTTATGTTGGGGAAGAATTTCCATGATGCTTCTCCCAACTTCCTTCAGTAGCCTCGGTGAAATTCCCAGAGAAATGGAGTAACCACTTGCATTTTAATCTGGTTGCACTCCGGGAGTTCATTCAATCTCCTATTAAGGTTACGTCATTGGGGAAAAAAGCAACCATGAAAAGTACAGGTAGTAATATTCATCCATAAGGAAGACAGAAATTTCTGGATGACAGAACACAAATGTCTATCTAGTTCACTTGTCCTATCACACTGTTATCACATAAAGTCATAGAGATGTACAACATGGAAACAATCCCTTCAATCCAACTTGTCCATGCCAAACAGATATCCCAAATGAACCTAGTCCCTCTTTTGCCAGCATTTGGCCCATATCCCTCTGAACCCTTCCTATTCATATACCGACCCTGATGCCTTTTAAATGTTGTAATTGTACCAGCCTCCACCACCTCCTCTATAAGCTCATTCCATACACGCAACACCCTCTGCATGAAAATGTTGTCCCTCAGGTTCCCTTTAAATCTTTCCCCTCTCACCTTAAACCTATGTCCTCTAGTTTTGGATTTCCCCACTCTGGGGAAAAGACCTTGTCTATTTACCCTATCCATGCCTATCGTGATTTTATAAATGTTTATAAGATCACCCCTCAGCCTGTGATGCTCCAGAGAAAGCAGAATAAAATGTTAAGGGTTTTGATATCTAATCTCGGTGATCTATTGCTAGAGCCAGGCATGATATGAGGAAAATGTCTTTAAGAGACTTTACCTTGAAGGACACCAGATGCAGGGTCTATTTTAGGTTGCAAACACACATACCGATCTGTGTGACTGAGTGTGTCACCAGTACATACTGAACTCAGCTGTTCTGCAGTAATATTGTCTCATGACTTGTAACATATTGCTTCAAGTAAACTAAATCTAAACCTACAGTCTGTCAATCTCAGAGGAGTGATTGATACCTACTGAAACTTAGACAAAAGTCACTGAGACGGCAGGGTGACCAGGTTGAAACGGCCAGCAGTGTGAAGGATCCATGGGTTTCTATTTATTTATTTATTCTTTTGTGAGATGTGGGCATCACCGGCTGGGCCAGCGTTTATTGCCCATCCCTAGTTGCCCTTGAAAATGTCTTCAGTGAAACAGCAAAAGGACATTCTGCTGATGAATCTATGAAAAACTTCAAAGAAAAACGGTTTAAACTGCAAAAACAGAGCTGTAGAGGAGTGAGTGTAACTTTTAACAAAATCCTCCTTTAAAAAACAGCAGCAAGCAACCCCAGGAAAAAGAGACCTCCCACCTCAAGCCCCACCTCCATCTCCTACCTACCAGCCTCATCCCAACTCCTTGACCTGTCCCATCCTCCCTAGACTGACCTATCCCCTCTCTACCTCCCCACCTACACTCACCTTTACTGGCTCCATCCCCGCCTCTTTGACCTGTCTGTCTCCTCTCCATCTATCTGCTCCTTTATCCATCTTCCATCCGCCTCCCCCTCTCTCCCTATTTATTTCAGAATCCCCTTCCCCTCCCCCATCTCTGAAGAAGGGTCCTGACCCGAAACGTCAGCTTTTCTGCTCCTCTGATGCTGCCTGGCCTGCTATGTTCATCCAGCTCTACACCTTGTTATCTCGTCCACATTGAAGACTGGTGAATTGGAGCTGCAAGAAGTTTGTTTAGAAGATAAACCAATCAGAAGAGGAAATATTTTGAGGCCTGAATAAAGTTTACTAAAAGTTGGGAATTTGTTTAAAGAAATTGAAAATGCCTGTGACTTCCATTTTGAAAAGAGGAAAGGGCACAAATTCATCATTTCATTTTAAGTTAAAGAGAAATTAAGAAGGAGGTTGCTCTGCTATTTTGAGAAGACTGATCAGGTTTAAAGACCTTGACAAAGGTTTATAGAAGATTCAACAGCTTTGTTGCAACACTAATGCTACATTGAAAACATTTGCACTTTCAATTTAAAAACAAAAGGATCTTCTTCGAACAGGAAAAAAATTTAAAAAGACAGTAGAAAAAATCTATTGGTGCCCGATCAATATCCAACAAGTGAAGGTTTAAGGCACTTTGTCAGGATATCTAAAAAATGTCATTGTTTAAATTGGGACACAGCAGACTTCCTAATAGAATGTAAAATGTTCAAACAGCATTCAGAGCTATGGTTTCTATATTTGGATATGTCTGTTGCAGGAAAGTAAGTGAGAATGCACCAGACCCAAGAATGATGCAACTAGAAAGAACCATCCATTGATGCAAATAGATTGGAGAGTGAATGGAGCACCTTCAAGCCACAGTAAAGAGCATCTGATATCCAGCCAGAGGGCTAGACATGAAGTGATTGATGAACCAGAACCTGATGATGTACAATGTGAGACAAAGAATTGTGAATGCATGGCTCATTCTATCAATTTCATAAAAAGCATTATTGCCAGCACACCATCTGAAGTGTTGTAAAAAATTCAAATTATCTGTCTTCAAAACTGGTGACTATCCATTATTCAGTAAGATCAGCACAGGGACAAGAGCCAAGATGCTGCTCCTGGAAATTTGAAAAAAATCTACATACCCACAGACATGGGAAGCTATGATGAAATGCATGTAACAGTTTGACATTTATATGTGGAGAATTAATAACACAGGTACAATCAAACCATCTGGAATGACATAGATATTCCACATCATATACACAGCTGAACCAGCAGTATCTGATACATCAGTGCACTCTCACCTCACACCAGGCACAATCCATGTAATCAATCAAACAGCAAGGAAGATGATGGCTTCGTGGTATTATCGCTGGACTGTTAATCCCAAGACACAGGTAATGTTCTGGGGCCCTGGGTTTGAATCAGATGGTGGAATTTGAATTCAATAAATATCTGGAATTAAGAATCCAATGATGACCGTGAATCCATTGTCGATTGTTGGGAAAAACCCATCTGGTTCACTAATGTCTTTAGGGAAGGAAACTGCCATCCTTACCTGGTCTGGCCTGAATGTGACTCCAGACCCACAGCAATGTGGTCGACTCTTAGCTGCCCTCTGGGCAATTAGGGATGGGCAATAAATACTGGCCTAGCTGGTAATGCCTTCATCCTGTAAATGAAAAATAAAAAAATTCAGAGACCCTACAGAAACTGCAGCAGACTATTAAAAAAAAACACATTTGCCCAGAACGGAATACATAAGGAAAACCAAATGTCTCCCTTACTTCTGCATTAGCAATGCTAAAACCTCAGCTCTCTGCTTTGGAGAGAAAAATGTAAATTTAAGAGGAAAAGGCAAAACTCAGGATAAATACAAACTTGAGATTACAATCTCGGAAATCATTATGATTTTAAAGGATGCCTCTGCACGGCTCACAAAGCTGAATAGTGAGAAAATAAACAGGATGAATTACAAGCTATGTATCACCAAGCCGATGAAAAGGATTGTCACTGTATGGTAAAGCCTGGAACACGCACACATAAGAGGGCAGGCTCAGCAGGAGCAGCCACTGAAACATTAGCTGGAGTCCAAAGCAATGCTAGAGGGAATAGTAGGTTTGCAAAAAACTCAAGTGGAACAAAGAGGAAACCAAACAGGTCTAAAAACTTGCCAAAAAGAAAAAAAAAACTGTAAAACAAGAACAATAGACGATATCACAATGATTGTTGAAATTAATGGCATCTCCAGTCAAAATCACCATCATGACATTTAGATTTTTTTAGCAAATTACATGCACATTATATAGACTCAGAGGCTGACTTGTTATTGTAAATAGTTAAACTTCCTTTTGGAAAGGAGGGGAATGTTATACGTGTATCTTTGCTTTTATGAAACCTTAGCTTTAAAGACTCCAGATCCTATATATAAGGCTGCAAGCTCACCTATGTGTCAGTCTGACTGAGTATGCAACTAGCACACACTGTTTTGCTGTAATCTCTGTTTTTATAACTTGAAAAGTGTTTTAATATTTTAACAACATTGTGCAATCTAATTAATCAAACTCGATCTTTAGACAAATATTAACATGACAATGAGGAGCTTTGGGAATTCTAGGTCCTCAGGAAGTAAGGCCAGTTTTCAAATTTGAAGAATTAAAACAACCTTCACTATATTATTTGTAGCCTTCGTCTCGATTCTCCTAAGTGTGGCTTACTACAGTTGCACCTTCCTAAGAGGAGCCCTTCACATTGCCTGGGATTTTTGTTTGTTCTTATAGGACTCGGGATCACAGTGTGATGGAGTGCTGGACGAGGCTGGGTACAAACCAAAAGGTCTGTTATGGTCCTAAGAGGCAGTGGCACAGCTCCCACCCCTAATGGGCCTGTCAAACACATTCTCTCACCCCACACCCTCCCTCTCTTACCAACTCATGTGGCACCTCAGACCCCCTAGACTCCCATGCCCCCTCAGTCCATTAGGTCCCACCTAATCAATATACCCATGCCATCTCAAATTCCCATGCACCCCATGTATCCTCTAACCCAGTATCCAGTATTACAATCCTTAAAAGCAATACATAGCTATGGGAAATCTTTTAATAGCAGTTGACAAAGAATTAAACCTGTAGCAATCTAAGAAAACCATCACTCAAACACATTGCTTTTGATACCGCTAAATTATCTGTTCTCCACAGGAGAAAGTGGTAATCCTTTAAGTGGCTTTAATGTTGCAAACAAGTGGCCATGTACTCTACTGCTACTGTTAGAACAATTGTCAATTTTAAATCTGGGATAGAGCCATTGAGTACTGCACCATGTAAACAGACAGTTTGGTCCAACTCGTCCATGCCGACCAGATATCCTATATAAATCTAATCACGTTTGACAGCATTTGGCCTATATCCCAATAAATCCTTCCTATTCATATCCCCATCCAGATGCCTTTTAAATGTTGTAATTGTACCAGCCTCCACCAGTTCCTCTGGCAGCTTGTTTCATACACACACCACCCTCTGTGTGAAAATGTTGCCCCTTAGATGCCTTTTAAATCTTTTCCCTCTCACTTTAAACCTATGCCCTCTAGTATTGGATTCCCCCACTCTGGGGAAAAGACCTTGGCTATTTATCCTATCCATGCCCCTTGTGATTTTATCAATCTCTATAGAGTTACCCCTCAGCCTCCGACACTCCAGGGAAAATAGCCCCAGTCTATTCAGCCTCTCCCTCTAGCTCAAACTCTCCAACCCTGGCAACATCCTTGTAAATCTTTTCTGCATCCTTTCAAGTTTAAGGGAAGGGAGACCAGAACGATAGACTTTGTTTGTTAAGCAAAACTCTTAGGGGATATGCGTTAGGCCACAGATGAGCCATGATCTCATTGAATGGTGGAACAGGCTTGATAAGGGTGAATGGCCTCGTGCTGTTCCCATGTTCCTATGTTCCTACTTTGAAGCCATTAGAGATAGAGTATGTTATTATAACTTTAACTCGATGAGCTGTTCCCTGGGCAGCGGTGTCAACAGACTAGCAGATTTTAGAATTCAGCTGTGGTCATTATGAAAGCTTTGCTTTCAAAATGTTAGCTTCCAATTCCAAAGCCTGAAATGAAAAGAACAGATGGAGCTTTTCCATTTCAAAGCAGATTGTCTGTCAATCAATAGGGGGCAATAGATGCTTGCTGTTTGATTTACCTTTCAAAACCAGGAGAATGCTATTTTTCTGCAATCAAAGCTTTCTGTACACTTACATTCCAGTGCCAAGCGTGACCAGGAAGGTTTACCAGCACATTTTTGAAAGCATTATGGCAATGGAACAGAAATGTTAATGCATGTTGAAACTTGCACATGGTGAGCAATGTAATCGGAACAGGAAAGAGGCCTATGATGAATCATTGCTGTAAAAATATATAAATATTGCAATAGAGCATCTAATAGTGGCATTTGAAATCATGAAAACATTTTATACTTACCTTTGAGAATATTGCTGATTCCTCCATAGACTTCCAATGGCTAAGAAATTTCAAGAGAGTTTTTTTTGGTGGGGGGGGCTTACGAAACCTGTATCAATGTCTGAAAATACGGGGGGGGTGAGGGAGAATACAAATTTCCAGTGGTCTTCACAGTGAGGAGCCCAAAGTTAAGAGATGCTTTGCATTTTGCGCCCTAAGCCTTCCTGACCTGGGAAAAACACAATGGGGTCAGGATGTCCAAGGAAAATAGTTCTCAGTATGTGGAGACCCAAAGCACACTTCCAAGGTTCATCCTATCCTGCAAAAGCACAGGTTACATGCCCTACACTTGGTGTACAGCATCTCTGTACACAATTCTCACTGTTTAATTCTGTCTGTAGCTCACCAGGCTCACCCTCTGTACTTTTCTTCACTCTGCACCCCTCTGAGATACTTGTGCTCCTTTCATTCTGGTCTCCTGAGCATTCCTGATTTACATCCAGTTTTAGTTAGTGGCTGTGTTTTCAGCTGCCAGAACCCCAAGCTCTATAATTCCTCCCCTAAAGCTTTTTTGGTCTCTTTTCTTCTTTTAAGATATCCCTACAACCTATCTTTTTGGCCAGACATTTCCTCATCTGCCCCGATATCTCCCTCCATGTCTCTATGTCAAATTTTATTTCATAATATTCCATATAATGATTTTTAGTACAATGTTTTATGACATCCAAGGTGCTATATAAATACAAGTTGTTGCTCTGGATTGAAGTTCCCTTCAGATGAAATTCTGGGATTGACCTTCTTGACGACCTACGACCACTCTAATATGAAAAATATCAACCTTTTGACTCTTCCAGGAAAATGTAGCGCTCCTGCTGTCCTTTGCACCATTACCACATGCTCCATCCTGGAAATCTTGTTCTTCTGCGATATCAACTTCACCAGCATCTGAATTATGACAACGTTCTTCTACGCAGCTTCCCTTTAAGGGGGACAGCCTGCCTTTAAAAAGAGCAGAAAGATTGTTCCATGTGGTCTCTGAACAAGGCTACTCTGGGCACAGTGACACTTAGCAGTGTAATAAAAGCAGCAGCACCCCACAACCTGCTGGGTGCATACCACCCACCTTGATCAGGACAAGCATGTCATAATCCCCTGTCCCTTTGGGTTAGTAAATTTGCGGATGACACCAAAGAAAATAGATAAGTCCCCTGGGCCGGATGGGATTTATCCTAGGATTCTCTGGGAAGCTAGAGAGGAGATTGCAGAGCCTTTGGCTTTGATCTTTATGTCGTCATTGTCTTCAGGAATAGTGCCAGAAGACTGGAGACTAGCAAATGTTGTCCCCTTGTTCAAGAAGGGGAGTAGAGACAACCCTGGTAATTATAGACCAGTGAGCCTTACTTCGGTTGTGGGTAAAGTGTTGGAAAGGATGATAAGAAATAGGATTTATAATCATCTAGAAAGGAATAATTTGATTAGGGATAGTCAACACGGTTTTGTGAAGGGTAGGTCATGCCTCACAAACCTTATTGAGTTCTTTGAGAAGGTGACCAAACAGGTGGATGAGGGTAAAGCAGTTGATGTGGTGTATATGGATTTCAGTAAAGCGTTTGATAAGGTTCCCCATGGTAGGCTATTGCAGAAAATACGGAGGCATGGGATTGAGGGTGATTTAGCGGTTTGGATCAGAAATTGGCTAGCTGTAAGAAGACAGAGGGTGGTGGTTGATGGGAAATGTTCATCCTGGAGTTCAGTTACTAGTGGTGTACCGCAAGGATCTGTTTTGGGGCCACTGCTGTTTGTCATTTTTATAAATGACCTGGATGAGGGCGTAGAAGGATGGGTTAATAAATTTGCGGATGACACCAAAGTCGGTGAAGTTGTGGATAGTGCGGAAGGATGTTGCAGGTTACAGAGGGACATAGATAAGCTGCAGAGCTGGGCTGAGAGCAGGCAAATGGAGTTTAATGCGGAAAAGTGTGAGGTGATTCACTTTGGAAGGAGTAACAGGAATACAGAGTACTGGGCTAATGGTAAGATTCTTGGTAGTGTGGATGAGCAGAGAGATCTCGGTGTCCATGTGCATAGATCACTGAAAGTTGCCACCCAGGTTGATAGGGTTGTTAAGAAGGCGTACGGTGTGTTAGGTTTTATTGGTACAGGGATTGAGTTTCGGAGCCATGAGGTCATGTTGCAGCTGTACAAAACTCTGGTGCGACCACATTTGGAGTATTGTGTACAGTTCTGGTCGCCGCATTATAGGAAGGATGTGGAAGTATTAGAAAGGGTGCAGAGGAGATTTACCAGGATGTTGCCTGGTATGGAGGGAAGGTCTTATGAGGAAAGGCTGAGGGACTTGAGGCTGTTTTCGTTAGAAAGAAGAAGGTTAAGAGGTGACTTAATAGAGACATACAAGATGATCAGAGGATTAGATAGGGTGGACAGTGGGAGCCTTTTTCCTCGGATGGTGATGGCTAGCACGAGGGGACATAGCTTTAAATTGAAGGGTGATAGATATAGGACAGATGTCAGAGGTAGGTTCTTTACTCAGAGAGTAGTAAGGGCGTGGAATGCCCTGCCTGCAAAAGTAGTAGACTCGCCAACTTCAAGGGCATTTAAATGGTCATTGGATAAACATATGGATGATAATGGAATAGTGTAGGTTAGATAGGCTTCAGATTGGTTTCACAGGTCGGCACAACATCAAGGGCCGAAGGGCCTGTACTGCGCTATAATGTTCTATGTTCTATGTTCTATGCCCTAACCTCTTCGCAGCTGAAAATCAAGGCAAGCAAATTTTTACTGGAATCAGCATTTTAACAGATTGAAATCACAGACTCAAGTGAATTCAATAGATTTGGAAACCTGAAGGTCTGAGTTCAAGTCCAAACACTACAGAGGAGTCTTAATATGTCCAAACAGATTGATTTTAAAAAGAGTATCAGAGATTTAAGTCTAATCTGGCTCTTCCATCCAAATGAAACCTATTAATCACTGCTTTTCACTATAATATTCTGAATACTACATTCCTTATCTTCATTCAATAATATAGGCCAATAAAACCAATTGAAACAGTTTAAAATGTGACCTGTGACCAGACAATTATCTTGTAACATTCTGTGAATTATCTATTGAGGTGATAAAGTCTCTCAGGTTCATTATTCTATATAATGTTCAGCCATAAAGTAACATTGTTCTCAGGTCATTTTCCTAATCTTCAGGTCATTGATTGGCAGAATCAACCTCAGATTTGTAAGGTATATGCAATGACTGGGAGGCTTTTAGTTCTGAAGATTAATTTCCTTTCACACCGTTCCGATTATAAACAAAAATGACAGAAATGAAAGCACTATCCTATATGTGAGACTATACAATGGAAATTAATTACAAAATGAGCAGAACTATATTAATGTATGCAAGTCAATTCAGTCGCAGGTTGAATCTTTTTGAAATGTGAGAATTGGGAGACTGACCAAATTGTTTAACGCTCTTGCTTTTCTGAAAAGATTAAATCACCCAATATTAATGTTGTTTTGTTTTGTGTCGGACCCCTGGCAACTTTGACACATCCACATAATTCACACACAGATTTCATTGTTGCTGCATATTCTAATTAAGCGTCCCAAAATCTTGATGCAGGCACCAAATAATGTGGCAACCCTTTTACGATGTATTGATTTCACTGATGCCTGAATTACAGAGAACACCAGGTCAATATCACAGAAGGGACAGTTATTGACTAGCAGCCCTGCCTTTCGAGCCAGAACTCAAGAGTTCACATCCCACTCTAGGGCTGTTGGCCAAAGAAAGTGCATTCATAACGCCGTCAACTTGTCTCAACTTGCACACCTTACCAAGGGCAGGAGACAAGAACTCCCTGATAAGAGATCCCTGGTCAGCCCTGTTGTGGAAAGATAATGGAGCCTCTATCAACAATTATGGATGGCTACAGCAGGAACGCATGCACATGAACTCCTCTGGGACTTGTTGGCTCAGTCGACTGGACAGGAGGTGTGGATCATGTCACAAACATACATTCACACATTAAAATTCAAGCCCCTTGTGCCTACTCTTTACATAAGATCTTGGCCAATCTGATTTATCCTTATTCCCACCAATAGCCTCAGTAATCTTTCAACCCCATCTTTATCAAGAATCCTTCTACGCCTGCCTTAAAACTATTCAATGACTCTGCTTCCACATGCCTTTGGAGGAAGAGAGATCCAAAAACGCATGGCCATCTTTGAGAAAAAGATTCTTCTTTTCCCTGTCTTCATCGTGCAACCGCTTATTTTTAAACAGTGACCCCCTAGTTCTAATTCTTCAACAAGCTGAAACATCCTCTCCATGTCTATTCTGTCAAGATCCCTCAGAATCTTATATGTTTCAATCAAACCACCTCTTACTGTTCTAAGCTGCAGTGGATAAAAGTTTAGCTGGTCCAACTTTTCCTCATAAGACAACGCACCCATTCCAGGTCATGTAAGCATTCTCTGAATTGCTTTCAACACACTTACATCCTTCCTTAACTAAGGTAAGCAACACAGTAAACAGTGCTCTTAATGTGGTCTCACCAAATCTCTGCAAAATTGAAACATAACCTCCTTACATTTATGTTCATTCCAATTCGAATCCAATGGGTTGAGACCTGCCTCCTTGCGATAACTGTGGTAGAAGTTGGGGCCTGCAGACCAGACATACCTTTAAGTAGAAGATAATAGCAAGATCATATAAGATAAAGAACAGCTGGAGATCTGAAACAAAAACAGAAACTGTTGGCGAAACTCCAGAAGGTCTGGCAGCATCTGCGGGAGTCAGCGTTTCGAGTCCGGTGACACTTCATCAGGACTGATTAGGGCAAAATTGAACTTTATTGTCACATGTACTCAATATGTAGAGTGAAAAGTTTATACGTCACCACTTACATCTTCAGTACAAAGTTACCTGGGTACAGCTTCTTTAGTTACAACATCTGAAGAAAATAGAGAAATGAAAGTCCAAAACGGTGGTCTTCCAACCCATACTACACTGGTACCTAGCCTCCAGTCCACACCAGCCCCTGGCTCTAGAACGAGCCAGTCTTCACCTTGAGGATCACGAGGGTGGTGAACCTGCAGTAGTTTCTGTTGGGACCTCAATCAAGATTGACTCACTTTCCAATTCCAGATTATAATTCACCATAAGAGCTTCAGGTTTACAATTGGAGTGCCCATTGTGTAGCGAGTGATGAGGCAGAGGATAGGCAGAAGTTTTAATTCAGTGGCGGTTTCCTGCCTATAAATGCATTGCCTGGTTTCTTTAAATTGGGTTCGAAATGATGGTGATACCCATACCTCAAGAACGAATTACAAAAACAGCCCTTCACTTACAAACCTGACTCTCTGCCCTATCTCATAAGAACATAAGAACATAAGAACATAAGAACTAGGAGCAGGAGTAGGCCATCTGGCCCCTCGAGCCTGCCCCGCCATTTAATAAGATCATGGCTGATCTTTTTGAGACTCAGCTCCACTTACCCGCCCACTCACCATAACCCTTAATTCCTTTACTGTTCAAAAATTTATCTAGTCTTGCCTTAAAAACATTCAGCGAGGTAGCTTCAACCACTTCACTGGGCAGGGAATTCCACAGATTCACAACCCTTTGGGTGAAGAAGTTCGTCCTGACCTCAGTCCTACATCTGCTTCCCTTTATTTTGAGGCGATGCCCTCTAGTCCTAGTTTCACCTGCTAGTGGAAACAACCTCCCTGCCTCCACCTTATCTATTCCCTTCATAATCTTATATGTTTCTATAAGATCTCCCCTCATTCTTCTGAATTCCAATGAGTATAATCCCAGTCTACTCAGTCTCTCCTCATAATCCAACCCTCTCAACTCTGGAATCAACCGAGTGAATCTCCTCTGTACCCCCTCCAGTGCTAGTATATCCCTTCTCAAATAAGGAGACCAAAACTGCACACAGTACTCCAGGTGTGGCCTCACCAGGACTCTATACAGCTGCAGCATAGCCTGCCTAAACTCCATCCCTCTAGCAATGGCAGACAAAATTTCATTTGCCTTTTTAATTACCTGCTGCACCTGCAATCCTACTTTTAGCGATTCATGCACAAGGACACCCAAGTCCCTCTGCACAGCAGCATGCTGCAATTTTTTACCATTTAAAACATAGTCCATTTTGCTGTTATTCATACCAAAGTGGATGACCTCACACTTATCAACACTGTACTCCATCTGCCAGACCTTTGCCCACTCACTTAGACTATCTATATCCCTCTGAAGACTTTCAGTGTCTTCTGCACACTTTGCTCTACCACTCACCTCAGTATCATCTGCAAATTTTGACACACCACACTTAGTCCCCAAATCCAAATCATCTATGTAAATTGTAAACAATTGCGGTCCCAACACTGATCCCTGAGGCACACCACTAGCCACTGACCGCCAACCAGAAAAACACCCATCTACCCCTTCTCTTTGCTTTCTACTGGTCAACCAATCCTCTATCCATGCCAATACATTACCTGTAATACCGTGGAGCTTTATCTTAAGTAGCAGCCTTTGGTGTGGCACCTTGTCAAATGCCTTCTGGAAATCCAGATACACCACATCCACAGGTTCCCCATTGTCCACCATGCAAGTAATGTCCTCAAAGAATTCCACCAAATTAGTTAAACATGACCTACCCTTCATGAACCCATGCTGGGTGTTTCCAATGGGACAATTTATATCCAATTTTATTTGTCCCAATTCCAATGGGACAATTTTATCTCCTTTCCCAATGGATTGGAAGAGGTACAGAATAATGCTCAATAAAATAAAAGACCTTAAAATGGCAAAGTGGTTTCCAGCAACAAAATATTACTTGACAAGATATTGGGTGATCAGTTCTCGTATGCCTTCTGAGTCCCAAATATCACATTGATATTTCAGTGAGTAACTTAAACACTTATTTATTCATGTAGCTGTGAAACTTTTTTCTATTGAGCAGAAGTTTGCACAAATTTTGCATCTGCTGTCCAGGCAAGGCAAGGTTTCACTTCTTCCTTCTCTGATAGACAATTAACCATAGAATCCTGACAGTATGGAAGCAGACCCATCACGTCCACAAGGACTCTCTGGAGAGCATGTGACCCAGACTCGCTGCCCTACCCCCATCCTGTAACCCTGCATTTTCCATGGTTAACCCACCTAGCCTACACATCCCTGGATACAATGGGCAATTTAGCATGGCCAATCCACCTAACCTGTACATCTTTGGACTGTGGGAGGAAACTGGAGGAAACCCACACAGACCTACACATGAAGAACATGCAAATTCAACACCGACAGTGACCCAAGGCTGGAATTGAACTCAGGTCCCTGGCACCGCGAGGCAGAATTGCTAACCACTGAGCCCCTGTGCCACCCGGTATTGTCTGTTATTTTTCCCCTAATCACCCATGTTATGATACATCTTTGAAGGAGGTGGGACTTGGACCTGGGTCTCCTGGCTCAGAGGTAGGGACATTACCACTGCACCAAAGCCCCAGTGGGTTATTGTCTTTAATGTGTGTTATGATGCATATTTTGCAATGGATGCTAACCTGCTTTTGATCTGTAAGTGTTTAATGGTATTTTTCCTTTGACTTGCTATCTGTCCATTTTTTTCCACAGAGCTGCTCAGCATTGTGTGTGTGTGAGTCTGTCTGTCTGTCTGTTTGCATGTATGTGTGCTGCGCGTGTGTGTCTGTGTCTGTGTGTGTGTGCTGTGCGCGTGTGTCTCTGTGTGTGTGTCTGTGTATGTGTGTGTGTGTATGTGCATCTGTGTATGTGTGTGTGTATGTCTGCGTGTGTGTGTGTGTCTCTGAGTGTGTGTGTGTGTGTTTGTGTGTCTCTGTGTGTATGTGTGTGTGTGTGTCTGTGAATGTATGTGCGTGGCTCTGTGTATCTCTGTGTGTGTCTGTCTGTCTGTTTGTGTGTGTGCTGTGCATGTATGTCTGTGCATCTGTGTATGTGTGTGTCTGTGAATGTGTGTGTCTGCCTGTGTGGCTCTGTGTGTCTGTGTGTGAGTGTGTGTGTGTGTTTGTGTGTCTGTGTGTTTGTGTGTGTGTGTCTGTGTGTTTGTGTGTGTCTGTGTGTTTGTGTGGCTCTGTGTGTCTGTGCATGTGTCTGTGTGTATGTGCGTCTGTGCATGTGTGAGTGTGTCTGTTTGTGTGTTTGTGTATCTGTGTGTGTGTCTGTGCATGTGTCTGTGTGTCTGTGAGTGTGTGTGTTTGTGTGTGTGTCTCTGTGTGTATATATGTGTGTGTGTGTGTGAATGTATGTGCTTGGCTCTGTGTGTCTGTGTGTGTGCCTGTGTGTGTGTGTTTGTGTGTGTCTGTTTGTGTGTGTGCTGTGCGTGTGTGTGTGTGTCTGTGCATCTGTGTATGTGTGTGTCTGTGAATGTGTGTGTCTGCCTGTGTGACTCTGTGTGTCTGTGTGTGAGAGTGTGTGTGTGTTTGTGTGTCTGTGTGTGTGTGTGTCTGTCTGTCTGTCTGTCTGTGAATATGTGTGTGTGTCTGCGTGTTTGTGTGGCTCTGTGTGTCTGTGTGTGTGTGTCTGTGCATGTGTGAGTGTGTTTGTGTGCGTGTCTGTGTGTGTGTCTGTGAATGTATGTGCGTGGCTCTGTGTGTCTCTTTGTGTGTGTGTATGTCTGTTTGTGTGTGTGCTGTGCGTGTGTGTCTGTGTGTGTGTGTCTGTGCATCTATGTATGTGTGTGTCTGTGAATGTGTGTGTCTGCCTGTGTGGCTCTGTGTGTCTCTGTGTGAGTGTGTCTGTGTGTTTGTGTGTCAATGTGTGTGTCTGTGAGTTTGTGTGGCTCTGTGTGTCTGTGTGTGTGTGTCTGTGCCTGTGTCTGTGTGTGTGTGCGTCTGTGCATTTGTGAGTGTGTCTGTGTGTGTGTTTGTGTGTCTGTGTGTGTGTCTGTCTGTGAGTGTGTGTCTGTGAATGTGTGTGTCTGCCTGTGCATGTGTGAGTGTGTTTGTGTGTGTGTCTGTGTGTGTGTCTGTGAATGTATGTGCGTGGCTCTGTGTGTCTCTTTGTGTGTGTGTATGTCTGTTTGTGT
>NC_063342.1:69234418-69240106 GCF_021869965.1 Rhincodon typus
TGTGTGTGTGTGTGTGTGTGTCTGTGCATGCGTCTGTGTGTGTGTGTGTGTGTGTGTGTATCTGTGCATGCGTCTGTGTGTGTGTGTGTGTGTGTGTGTGTGTGTGTGTGTCTGTTTTCCTTCCCGTTTGGAACAGGATCTCAGTTTGGCTGTAACACTTTGGCTTTTTCTTTCATACGGAACCTGAATTGGCAGCAAAGCAACTGATCAGAGTGGAATGCAAGCTGTGAGATCGCGTATGTTAAAATTCAATTTCTTTTTGGCAGTGCATATAATTACACTTTCTGCTGCCTTGACAGAGACAAACATCAAAACAGAATTAAGAATAATAAAGCTGCTTTAGCGCAGACACTTCAAGAAACAGCATTGTATATGTAATTTTGGACTCTCCAAATATTCAAACCAATCTGTTTATAGCACAAGGTATGAACAACAAGATCAGGACTATATAAAATATCGCAGCCTAGAGTGAACGGGAAGACAGGAAATAGAAGCAAGAGTGGGATAGAAAAGGGGTGGGATTGAGGCGAGAATGAGATTGAAGTAAGGCTAGCTATGGAGCAAAAGTGCCAGTGAAGGAAAAGTGGGACTGAGAGAAGAGTGGAGTTAGAGACATTTGTATAATCAGGAGCTCAGTGGAATTCAGGACAATTGTGGGTTTGGGGTAGGAGTGAAATTCTGACGCAAGACATGACTTAGCAGCAGAGATTGAGCTGCTGTGAAATGGGGCTGGAATGGACCAAGGGAATGAATAGGGTCCTGAAGAGTAAAGGATTAGTCCCTAACATATTGAACCTTCACATTTCAGCAGAGAGTGCAGATGGACATTGAGTCTTCCCATTCTGCTGAGATATTTTTGTGGTCCCACTAACAGCATGAATATCTCAACCGCATGTGATAGATGTTAATATGACACTAAAATGAGGAACAGGTAACAGAATATAAAGGAAGAGAACGTGTCTTGCTTTTGCTGCAGTGTAGGTCAATCTAGCAAGTCATTGCCTTTCACAGTGGATTGATGAACATTCTGACATTCTAAATTCATAAATTATACCTTCAGATGAATCACCCTCTCTGAACCTTCAGAAATGTTGTCATATTTTGTGTAAGAGAGATTGAAGAGGAGGAGGACATGATGGAATAAGGCAGTTGATACAACATGTCCATCAAGATGGAAGAGAGTTGTAAAGCTGACAGTACAAAAATGGCTAATACAATGATACATTTCTTGAATGATCCTCAATTGAGCAACTAAACAAAACAGTGAGCTCATCTCCAATTTACCTGCATCCTGAAGGGATACCACAGTCAAAAGGCTCATGATGTGTCCTCATGGCACTCATCCTAGATTTAGATAGTAGGAAATTGGTTGTGTCATCAATTGCATTTTGTAAAGCCATAGATCTAATTCTGCTTGCTGTACAGAGGGCAGAAAATAAGATCCTGAATAAGATCTCTGACTCCAGCATCGGCAGTTCTTATTATCTCTGAGAAAATAAGATCTTGTATTTCTGTAGTCTCTCTCACATCATAAAATGCTTTACAGTCAGTTAAATGCAATTTGAAATGTAGGCCAGATTTTTCCCCTACCTCTCTGCCATTACCAAACAGACACCGTTGACCCCAATCTGGAAATCTCTTAGCCAAACATGGCACCTACCATTTTCAGAGGAAGTGCGAGTTACAAATTGCCCAAACTGCAGCTGGTAACAGGCATACCAGGTCCTCATTAGTCAGGAGTAGGTAACATGGCATTTGCAGATCAGACCTGGTGAGAGCAGATCTATATCTTGAGGAGTTGTTTGGATAGGTAGTAAGGGTTAATCCTGGCATGTAGCCCTGGGATAACTTTGCAAGAGATCAGATGCCCTTTGGGATAGTTAAAGTTAGACATGAATGTGTGCAAAAAGTGCATAAAATCATTGAAAGAATCAAAAGCAACTGTAAGCCGATGCTCCTTAGATATTTGCAAATAAAGCTACCTGATGTGTTAAACAAAATTATTGCTACCTTTTCATTCTCTTTGTTGATATAAACTTGAGGGCTATCATTATCAGATTAAACTGAATCATTGCTTTCATAACCCTCAATTATCACAATGGGTTGCCTCTCAGTTCACAGATTTAATTGACAAATGCAAATAGCTACAGTGGCTGAAATGGGAAGATGAGTTTCAAAACTTGTTTTTATGAGGGTCTAAGCACTTGATTTTTTTTTAAATTAAGAGTTAGATAGTTGAATGAAAGTAAATTTCATGAATGGGTTTTTTATGAAGGAGAGATTTTTTGAGAAATGTAAATACTGCAATAGACACTTGGAAACTTATTTTATTTTAGTTTTGGTCCTGAGATCTGCTCAGCATGGATAGCAGATACATCAGTATGAAGGGAACAAAGGCACAATGGTGATGGGTGGGCATCATGGGCTGGCATTGGTCAATACTAGGTTGACATAGGCATTATAAGGGGCAATGGGGATTAGATTGAGGCATAAGTTGGCATGGAGGATTGGTGGAGGAGGTGAGGTAGAAAGGAGGGTACGTGTGGCTAGAGGAGTGGGTAGACGGACATGAGGTGGCATGGAGGATATGAAGGGTCATGGGATGATTTAAGGTTTAGATTAGTATGGACTGGCATGGATGGGGCATATGTGGGGGCAATGATAGGGTAAGGACTGGATCTTATTTTATTGAGCATTTTTTAGAAATCTTGATCAACTGCTGGCAGGCTGGGACAGGGCCGCTACCCAGCAGGCTTCACCCTCAGTCCTAGGCCTCACCCAATGATGCTCCAAGAGCACCCCTGGAACGAATATCTGATGTTCCGGGCCACTTTACTCGGATCAGGTTTATGGAGTGAGGAATTGGTCTGACTCTGTCACCCCAAGCTGGGATTAAACAGTCAGACTATTGTCAATATTGTTTTAATGTGGGGAACACAGCAGCCGGTTTGGGCACAGCAAGATCCCACAAACAACAATGTGCTAATGATCAGATTTTAGATGGTGGTTACAGGGCTGGGTTTGGCATGGGTGTCAGGGGTGGGGTGAGGATCCCCTACTGTTTAAAAAATCCTCCTAGGAGAGAGTATAGGGCCTCAATTTAATTTTTCCACCAAACGAGAGCACCTCTTCTTCTTTGCAATGCCTCATTGAGGTGTCAGTCTAGCTGAGGTTCTCAAGTCTCTGCGTGGTGAACTCACAAGCTGCTGGATCCCCCTGTAAAAGTGCTTCATCTGAGTCAGAGCCGCCATGACCTGGTATAGCATTAGGCATGTTGGCTGGCTATTGTCAATCACTTCAGGTTCCTCATTAATAGGGAGGGTATATTACGCTGGGTGGGGTGGGGTCGGGGGAGGCAGTAATGGTTCTGCACACAGACGACAAACACAGCCAAGTGACCTCTGCAGATTATTCTGATGAAATTGTGGTGCTGACCTCAAATACCGATACAGGGGCGTCTGCCTCATTTTGCGACCAATTCTATGGAGGTCTCTATCGCTACAATGTGTCTCGATTCAGAAAAGTACTTTTTGTAATGTTTTCAATCAGCAGGTCCCTCTTCTCTCATTGGATTAGGTACTACACTATAAGCTTAGGTTCAAGACATTCTGCTCAATGTGAAGGTGATGTCAAGAACTGTCTTTAGGCTTCACAGTAACACTGTTTATTAAATATTTAAGGCTAAATATTGCTGTACATGTTTATCGTGGACATACTAGACTCTGATTTCATGGTTAATTTACAGAAGGGCCAATCTATCTACTTCATCTCCATGTTGTAGTGTACTCTGGTGCAGATTTCCGTAGTGTTCCATCTTCACCCACACTGTTATTTATACTCAGTGATGTGCAGTTCTATGATGTCATCGCCCGATTGCTCCAGGGTCAATCAGTGGATGACTTTTATTTTTCAGGATATGAATATATTAACATACTCTTTGGGCAATTTTTTTCATCCAGACAAGTTTCCAGATCATTGATTTTCAGGGCAACGAGCTGTAAACTAGACGATTGTGTGACAGCTTCCGTTTGAAACAACTTGACACATGTAGCAGTCCCTCTTATACTTACATTACCACATAAGAGGCACATCAATTAATGTAGTAAAACATAAATTCCAGGGAATACGATATTGGATAACTTCTGAGAAAGTTACAAGACATAAACAGTGAAGTATAAATAATTTGGAAATTCATTCTTGGCTGAAATTTCCTCTATGATTGCACTTTGCTCAATGATAACAATTCCATCCATCACAGCAGTTCCCTGTGTTATCAATGAGAAGGCAATCAAACTGGGTACAAGACAGGAAGCCTGAGTTCACTGCTTAGCACCAAGAGTTAAAATCCACCCTGAGCTGTGTTATTTACCCTGACTGGGTCCTCAAACACTGTTTGACCTCTTGCCTTCCCTAACTAATTCAGTGACTTGGTTTTGAAGATTTGGAGAGGGTATGTTGTCAGTGCCTGTAACTGTGATCCTGACCAGACAGCTCGTTCCCATTTCCCTGTGACAAACTTTGGTTCCAGTCCAATATTGCAGGATTAAAACCTGAAACCAAGGGTAATGAGCGAAAGTGTTGAAGTGTTTTTCAACCTGAAATATTAACTTTGTCTGTGTCTCCACTGGTGTTGCCTGACCCCCGACTATTTTGACTGACGCTAACACATTGAACCTGATGGCTGCTATTGCAGCTGTTATGCTTTGGGGGCCACTGTTGGAAAGGGTGGTGCAAGCAGATTCAATAACAGCATCCCAATGGGATTTAGACAAACAGCTGAGAAGTCCAGACTCTGCAGGGTATGAGGGAAAAAGTGAAGGGAGTGCAACTAATTGAATAGCTCTTTCGCTGGTAGCAGCAAATTGGGCCAAATGGCCTCCTTCTGTTTTGTCATAATCCTCCATCTGCACCCATGAAGAATGGCGGTTATTTTCATAGGATCCCTACAGTGCGGAAACAGGCCCTTCGGCCCAACAAGTCCACACTGACCCTCAGAGCATCCCACCCAGACCCATCCCCCTATAACCCTCCAGTCTACACATCCCTGAACACTACAGGCAATTTAGCATGGCCAACCCCCCTAATATTTTGCTCAGTTGGGGCTAGGAATTCCACAAGAGGTTTTCAGGGAATTTGCAAAATTCATTGATTATTTGCAGTGAATGGAAACACTCACAGCGATTGCTTTTTGAAATTCGTTCATGGGTCGTGAGCATCACTGACCAGGCCAGCATTTAGTGCCTGTTTTGAGATGGCAATCATTCAAATCAATGGAATCCCATTCATGAGTTCAGGTCCAAGCTGATCAGAATCATCTTCCGACACAGTCAGGTCTGTTGCACAGGTGATGGGATCTAAGTGATCCAAACAAAAGTTACATCTCCTGCCCTCAGCCATTGCACACCACCACTCACCCCGCCATTTCCACACAACGTAGTGTTGCTGACAGTGGTGTCAGCCATTGCCTGAGGGTCTCCGTCCAGATCCCACGGCTCACCGGGCAGATTCTGATAGTGCCAGGACTCAGAAAGTCACAGGCAGTGTGATAATAACCCGGGCGAACCTGCATCCTTTTCCCCACATTACACTGGATTGGATATCAGCAATGGCTCAGGGAGGGATTGCAGGGGAGGAGAAGCAAGGGTGTTGGGGGGAGCAGTGAGGGTGTTGGGGGGAGCAGTGAAGGGT
>NC_063342.1:69255106-69303629 GCF_021869965.1 Rhincodon typus
GCATTTAAATGGTCATTGGATAAACATATGGATGATAATGGAATAGTTTAGGTCAGATGGGCTTCAGATTGGTTTCACAGGTCGGCGCAACATCGAGGGCCGAAGGGCCTGTACTGCGCTGTAATGTTCTATGTTCTATGTTCTATGATCAAGCACATAGCAAAAGTCATCCAATGCTTCCATCCTCAATAAATTGGGCTTATCCTACCATGGATCAGGCTTTGCTTACCCATCAACAGCTGAGTTACAAAAGCTTCATCATTGTATTTAAATCCCTCATTCTCTGTTATCAACCATGCAAATCCTCACAAAAAATCTGCAAAAAAAAGTGCTATGCACCTGTATGATTTTCCTCAATCCATAGTAAAGGTGTTAAACATTTTTAAATATCAAAATAAAGTAAATGGCTAACTGCTTCCATTACAATGATGAATCGTAGACAATTATAGGACTAAGATGAATTTCCTATAGTGAGTTCTGATGTCTAGTGTAAAATGACTACATTCACAGAAATCATTACATTCTTAATTCAAGATGCTTATTGAATTCAAATTGCACCATCTGCCATGGTAGGACCCAAACCCAGGTCCACGAGAACATTATCTGGGTCTTTGGATTAACAATCCAGTGATAATACCATTAGGCCATCACCTCCCTCTAATGGCCAGCATGAGGCTGTGTCCCCTTGTCTTTATGTATGACCTGCTTCAGAGGATTGTATGTGAATAATGTCACTCAACCTCTAATTGTGCATTGGGTAAAATTGTAATCTGGAACTTATTGAATACGATGTTAAATGAATGACATTTGTTCACGGTCCAGGCCCTAAATTTTTATTTTTCCTTTCTTTAAAATTGTGAACTGAAATGAGAAAAGAATTATTTTTAAAAAGTAAGGACCGCTGCATGGTTTGAAAGCAAGTAATTGAATACTCACTGTGAATGCTCTTAATATAGCTGGAGGTTACACCAGTATTTGCAAATAAACTGGAACCAAGGAGCTGTGTACAGATAGTGCTTTGGTTGATGACAAAAAATCTACAGCCTGATGGCCAGTTATTAATGATAAAGGTCTTCTGCCTGCCAATAACTGATTGGCTCTCAGTAAATGAGAACTGTTAAACAAAATGCAGACAGGCTGTCAGGTAGCTTAGAGAAACACAGGGATCTTAGGGTAATTATTCACCTGAAGTCAGCAGAGTATTTGAATAGGATATTCAAGGAGGCATAAGGGACACTTGCTTTCATCGGTTGTGGCATATAGCATAAAAGCAAAGAGGTGATGTTGGAGTTGTACAGAGCATTAGTCAGACCACAGCTGGAGTATTGTGTGCAGTTAAGGTCACTCCACTACAGGAAGGATGTGATCGCACTGGAGGGGTTACAGAGGAGATTCACCAGGATGTTGCCTGGGATGGAGAAATTGAGCTTTAAGGAGAGACTAGATAGGCTTGGATTGTTTTCTTTGGAGCAGAGAAAACTGAAGGGGTCTTGAGTTCTATAAGATTATAAGGGGTACGTACAGGGTGGATAGAGAGCAGCTGTTCCCCTTGGTTGAGGGGTCAATAACAAGAGGGCATAGTTTTAGAATAAGGGGCTGGAGGTTCAGAGGGGGTTTGGGGAAAAAACCTTTTTTTACTCAGTGGGTGGTGGGAATATGGAATGCATTGCCTAGGAAGGTTGTGGTTGTCAGAAAACTTACAACATTTAAAAAATATTTGGATGAGCAATTCAAATATCAGAATATTCAAGAATATGGGACAAGTGCAGGAAATTGGTATTAGCGTAATTTTAGTGAGTGTTATGTCGATGGACCGAACGGCCTTTTCTGCACTGTCTAAATCAAGGTATCCACCTGCTTGGAGCTCACTCTCAGTTCTACAGTTGCTACAGTTCTCTGCAGTATGCCACTTTAAATCTAGGAAAAACCAATTTATCATTCCTTCAGCAGTTGCTGTAAGCTGTGACTCTGAATTGGTAAGTCAGAGACCTTTATATAAATGAAGCCACCACCTGCAAACCAATGGAAGCATCTGGAGAAGGATGACTGAGAAGCAGTGTTTTGACCAGCAGAAGAACCATCTGAATCATCACAGAAATCCTTGTCAATGGGAACCACTGAACTATTTGCTAGTTTTCCCTCTATCCATAATCCATGTTTTTCTCTGTAGAATGACAGAATAGAATCACAGAATCACACAGTACAGCCCACCAATTCTGTCCTGCCAAAACTAAACTATGACCTACACTAGTCCCACTTTCCCACTTAGGCCCATAGCCTTGAATGTTATGACCTTTTAAGTGATCATACAAGTACCTTTTAAAGTTTGTGAGGACCTTCCCAGGCAACGCATTCCAGATCCCCCACAGGGTGAAAAAGCTTTTCTTCAAATGTGTGTGTGTGTGTGTGTGTTTGTGTGTGTGTGTAAGGGGGATGTTTGGAAGAGAGTTAGAGTCTTACTTAGTAGAATTATATGTCTACAGTCTCTGCCTGTAGATGGAGCCTAATTCCTTGTAATAAGTAGTCATTCTTGTTAAGTTAGGAAACATGGCCCATGCTTTCTGTCAGCCTAGATCTGAAAATCAGGTCAACTAGGTGTCTATGTGAACTTCTTAAAAATTTAGCTTCTGTGACGACCCCAGGAATAGTGGAGGCTTGATTTCTAGCGTGTTATCCCAGTGAGTGTGACAGCACTTTTGTGGCTACATCCCAATACAATCCCTAGATGTATCTATAATCAATATTGACTTGGAGCCTAAAAGAATCTCAGCAATTAAAATCTACATTTTTGTCCCAAGGGTAGTTGGAAATCTCGGAGACAGTCTGTCTTTTTAAACTCAATTAGACTCTGTTGCAAGGATTTTGCAAAAAAAAATGTCAATTTGTATGGTGCCTGTCATGACCTAGGGATGTCCAAAAACATTCAACAAGTAAATAAGTTTATTTTCAAAATGCCGTCACTGCTATAATATAGAAATTGTCCCATCCAATTTGGGCACAGCAAGCTCCCACAAAACAATGGTGCACAAGGCAAAATAATCTGTTTTTGCTTCTTGATCAAGTTTGAGGGCGGAATATTGGCCACGATCCTTGGGAGAGTTCTCTGGCTCCTATTTGAAAAGCATTCTGGGAAAAGCAGCATTTTTAGAAATGCAGCACTCCCTCACTGAACCTAGTTTACATTCTCATATCTCTGGACTGGGACTTGAGCTCATGGCCATCTGAGTCAGACAGTATTGCTACCGAGCCCAGGCTGATACCCAAGTCTTGCAAAGAAATTATTTGAAAGATCTTCACTTCAGATTGCACAATTCTTCTTGACCACAGTGAGGTCTTCCTGCTCAAATACAGATGATGAATTGATCTCGCTAGAATGAGCTGAGAAATGAAGCAAGTCATTTTCCCAGTTTCATTCAGAACATGTCTTTGCCTGAAACAAATACCTTTGAACACACGATGAAAATTTACTTTAAATTCCTACACAGTGTGTGATGTGACCTACAAAAAATTGGTTGCCTATATTTACTTTGGTTCGGTTGTTGTTCCTTTCAATCCAATCACAAAGTATTCTGGTTGTATGAGAAAATACAGGATTGCAGTTCCAAAACTCCACCAAATCTACTTTGCCACTGAAAATGCAAGTTTTATTGGTGAGAAGCCGGAGGGCCAGCAAGACTAGCAGACATATTTTTAAGGTGAGGGAGAGAGATTTAAAAAAGACATGTGGGGCATATCTTTTACACAGAGGGTGGTTCACGTGTGGAATGACTTCCTGAGGAAGTGGTGGGTGTGGGCACAGTTACAACAGTTAAAGTCACTTTTTTAAGTACATGAATAGGAAAGGTTTGGAGGGATATGGGCCAGGAGCAGGCAGATTGGATTAGTTTAGTTTGGGATTAAGTTCGGCATGGACTGATTTGTGCAAAGGGTCTGTTTCCGTGCTGTATGACTCTATGACTCTGCAATTTTAAAATATTTCTTTCACAATTTGATTGCTTAGCTACTGAATATCCAGGAAATTCTGAAAGCTCTTTCAGATGAAGTGAAGCAACCATGATATGATTGAATTTATACTCACTTTGAAAGTGAGAGTGGGTCTAAGACTGTTATTTTAAACTTAAGTAAAAGCAACTATGTGGGCATAAAATCTGAGCTAGCTGAAGTGAACTGGTGCACACAGGCTATGGGATAGATCAATAGAGACATTTAAGAAGACTCAGAATATGTATGTTCCTGCTTTAAAGTAAAATTCTAAAGGGAGGACTCACCACCTCTGGTTACTGAAATACTGAAATAAGTTAGGGGAAGCATTTAATTTAATGATAAAGCAGTAACTGTGCAAAGCTGAACTGAAAATCAAATTATTGCTCAGAATATAAGGAATAACAGAGAATGACTGAAAGATTAATCAGGAAGAAGAAACGGGAGTATTAGAGGAAGCTAGCCAGAAATGTAAAAATTCATAGTAAGAAACTCAACAGGTGTTTAGAAAGTAAGTAAAGTGGGAGTTGGTGCTCTAGAACAGTGATACCCAACCACTTCAGTATCAAAGCACATTTCACAAATGACCATTGCTGAATGTCGATCCTGTGCATACACAAGCAGTGGGGAGGTGATGGTCTAGTGGTCCTGTTGCTAGACTATTAAGCCAGAGACCCAGCTCATATTCTGGGGACCTGCATTCAAATCCTGCCACGGCAGACAATGGAATCTGAATTCAATGCAGGGGGAGAAAGGTTTAATTCTGTTAAAATGGGGACTATTTGCAACAAAAAAAAAGCATGGACGGAATTTAGAATGTCAGAGAAACTAGACTCTACTGGTTGGCTTGATATTTCTGAAAGAAGAGAAGATGGATGAAAGGATGGGAATGTTATTTAATTAGATGTTAGAGTCACAGTGTTTGAACGTTTTATCCACTTGAGGAGTTAATTTGTGTTTCCTATAAATATTTAAGCATTAGCTCCTTTTATGCTTCATCATGCCTATAAATGTCCTTGAGATTTGAAACATGAGGCAAGGTCTAGTGAGATAATTTCCAAGACAAATATAGGTCTGTAGCTAAAACAGAGGAGTCATGTAGGCTTGCTTTTCATTTCCGAGAATATTACTAAAGGCCTATCTTGACAGTGAAGCCAATTGGCTGACATCAGGCAATTGAGCGTTTGAACTGAAACATCTTCCTGTAGTGTTTTTTTTTGGCTCCATCTAAAGCCATTTATTCAAGTGGCCACTGAAGCAAATTAAAATTCCTGCAGAATCATTGAAGTATGAGAGTCAACTATAAACATTAAACCTATACATGAACGGTTGTTTGATATGCATCAAGAGACAGCCAATAGACTAGTTGTCCCATTGACTGACAGTCAAGGAAATCTGGCAGTCTCTACAAGAAGAATCAGAATTAGCTTTATTGTCTCATGTACTCACATTAGTAACAGTGAAAAGTTTAGAAGTCGCCACTTATAATGATGTCACAGGTACCTAGGTACAGATTCTTAGTTCAAATTCTTCAGGACAAATATAAAAAAAAATAAAAAGTCCAAAAATAAATTAGAAAAATAGAGAAATAAGAGTTCAGAATAACAGTCCTTCCAACCCAGACCATGCTGGGCTTTAACTCGAGGCTGGGAGTGCCAGGAGTTCAAGTTCACGCTGTAGCAGAGGGGGTCCATGCTGGCTTTCACCCTGGACATCAACAATAGCGCCTGAAGACAGGAGGTAATAAGAAAAAGAAAAACAAATGCAAAAAGAGAAAGAAGAAAAAGAAAAGAAATGGACAGAGCGGACGAGGTCCAGCTCAGGAGTCCTACTCCACTGCCATCTTGGAGGTATTTTGGAGACATTTAAACCACCCTCTGCAATCCCTTTAACTCCTGTGAGTAGCTGAGGCTCTGGAAAAATTCAGCAGAGCTCTTCCTCTGATGAGGAACACTCAGGTTTGGTTCTCTCAGGAGACTGAGTGGGTCAAGTCGAGTTTATGAAAATACTAACTGCAGAGACGTCTGCAGGTAAGGAATCCAAAGCAGATCTCTCTTTTCCATTCTGTGCTGTCACACGGTCCTATCCTCTTAGTCTCTTCCCATTTTTGTACAGTGCAATATCACACTCAAGAGATGACATTGCTCCTGAAAGTTTGACTGAGTTAATCTTTCGACGGTGAAGCAGTGAAATTCAATATTTCACACGTGTTGTCAAGTGATACAATGGCATTATTCCCCACACACGGTGTGTGAATCAAATAGCACAGAAGGAAATCACTCAGCTTCTCATACTGACACACACAGGTAGAGAAATTGGACCTGCATTGGTATAGCCCCTCATCTCCACGTCACTTCATTTCACCTTCCTGTTAATGTTCATGTCACACTTACTATGGCACTTACCTGTGTAAACGCATTGCTCTGATCATGCATTCTGATCTCTGGTACATTTCATTCATAAAGACAGAGAACAAGCATTCTTATATCCCCCAGTTCCGGCCTTCCTCAGCTTGATGAATACCCTGGCTCTCGCTTTCCACTCCATCAATCACCTTTCTCTTCATACTGCCTCATTTTCCCCTGTAGAATACATTTAATTTTATTGCCTTTATTGAATGCCTTCTGAAAATTCCAATATATCACATCTATTGCATTCAGTTTATCCATTGCAAAATCTAATTCCAAACTGCCTTTAACCTGCCAATTCTGGCTGTTCTCTGTTAGTCCATGTTATTTCAAATGCTGACTCTTTTGATCTCCAATCATGGATTCCAAACATTTGTTCACACTTAGGTTAGATCAACTGCTCTATAGTTTTTGGCACTATCTCAACCCTGGCATCTGGAGCATTAGCTATTCTTTATGTCAGTGGCACAATTTTTAGAGATTTAGAACAACAGTGGCCAGAGTATCTGGTAACTCCTCTCTGACTTCTTTCTTCAGCAAGTTCCCCGATTTGAGACACTTTATGTTCTGCTTTTCCAGAAACAAGTTATCTGTGCTGACTGACAATCCATATACTGGCCCTACAGCTGAACTCCCAACCCTTGTGTGGGTGGCACGGTGGCTCAGTGGTTAGCACTGCCACCTCACAGCACCAGGGACCTGGGTTTGATTCCACCCTCACGCAACTGTCTGTGTGGAGTTTGCATATTCTCCCCATGACTGTGTGGGTTTCCTCCCACAGGCCAAAGATGTGTGAGTTAGGTGGATTGGCCATGCTAAATTGCTCATAGTGTCCAGGGATGTGTAGGGTTAGCCATGGGAAATGCAGAGTCACAAGGATAGGGTGGGATGTACTTTGGTGGGTTGGTGTAGACTTGATGGGCCGAATGGCCAGCTTCCACACTGTAGGGACTCAATGGGATACAAAAAGTCTGATCTAATAAAATAAACCACCGCTTGGTTTCGGATACACAATCACTTTGAAGAATCCAAACAGTATAAGTCCGATTTGGGAAATGCTGCCAAACCTGCTGAGTTTCTCCAGCAATTTCTGTTTTTGTTTCTTTCAGATCCCCAGCGTCCACAGATATTCTGTTTTATTATCTACATATTTCTATAACTACGATTTGGATTGAGTTGGGTCTCATCTGACTTGGTGCTTGAAGAAGTCCTTTGTGTCTTTTGGTCAATGTGGTACAAGTTTAGGAATTTGTTCAACAGGGCTGACAAGGGGAGTGCTGTGTGTGCACATTTAGCTGGTCAATCCCTCAGGATGACAAGATCAAGCATTCAGGTGATGTGTAGATGTACTGTGACTCTCCCATTTTAAAGTTTTACATTCTGTCCTTACGTTCAATGCAATTTTACATTATTGTTTATGGAAAAATATCAAAATTTTAGGTAAAACAGGCAGGGAAGCTGAACAGGGGTGTTACAGCAACACAACTGTGCCTTTACATTTCAATATATTCAGCATTTTTCATCCACATGTGGTTGTAAGGATTTATAATGGCAAAGGTGGGCAGACAAGTGTGATAATTTAGTGACTCTTAGTACTGCAGACAAGTGTAAACTTTCAGAGAGATGGCCCAAACCTCATTGGGGAAATTGATATCGTCTTTAAAAGGTAGGTTTTGTAAATCAGACATCTGCACTGGTAGGAGCTTTTGAGTATATTTTAGATTAACAGGTAACAGGGAAATCATGATGGGCAGAACCTGCCTCATTGCCCGCCAGATGCATAAAAGATTCTTTGAGCTGCTCTTGATATTGAGATAAGCCTTACCGTTCTTTTCATGAGATTCTGCCTCATTTAACAAATGCGTTCAGGCCCCTAGTGGGTCTTCTCTTCAGCAAGGCAGAGAGTGGCTGCCTATCCCTACATTCACATGGCTTAAAGCAAACAGGCTACACCTCCTTAAGATCCTGAGAACAAGGAGGAACACAGTGAGGCCAAGCCACCCAGTACACCAAGGGGAACATCACCATGGAGACATACAGTTAGGGGGAGAATCCATGGAGACATACAGTAAGAGGGAGAACACCATGGAGACATACAGTTGGGGAACATCATTATGGAGATGTACAGTTAGGGGAACATCACCATGGAGATGTACAGTTAGGGGAGATCACCATGGAGACATACAGTTAATTGAACATCACCATGGAGATGGACAGTTAGGGGAGATCACCACGGAGACATCCAATTAGGGGAAAATCACCATGGAGACATACACTGATGGGGACAATACTGCATGATGGATGCAACGGACAGATGATATTAACAGAGATGAAACTCATTCTTGTGCGTTCTCCATCTGAAGAGGCCAATGATCCTGAAGGGTCCAATGAATGGCCAGCTGCTCATACACTGTTTTTCCTCGCTGAAGCTACAATAGCCATGGGGACGCTATGGGACTGGGAGCTGCTGTTTGATTGCATCAAGGAGATGATGACCAGGCCATACTTATCTGCAGGCAGCCACTGAGTAGAAACAGATTCCTGAGTTTTCCCCAAGTTTCCAATGTCTTTTACTGTATAAGATCAGGCCATTGTGATGTGTCAACAAATCAAATAAAGACATTTTTCACACTTCTAACTGTTACACTGTATTTTTGTTTGGCAATAAAAGGAATCTATAGAAAATTGATTTGGATAGGGACCTCCTGGGCTATTTCAAAGCTCCATTTAACTTGCATTCGTGGCAGAATCCAGGGATTCAACTCATTGTGGTTTTACATTTTGTTGTGGATAAATATAATAATGCTTAATTTTTACTTTCTCTGGTTTAGTTGAATATTCTATTTGTGGCGATCTATTCTTGTGTTTTGTATGTTCTATATTTTAGAAGCAGAGAATTGTAACCCACAGTTCCATGTGTTAACCCTCCATCCAGCTAATATAGCCTTTGGGGTGGAGGGACATTTGTCCATCTATTTCTTACTTGTGGTTTGTTCTGGCTTGAATTTCTTAGGGCAGATGCTTTGGCAAGATTTACAGTCGCTCCCACTTTCTCATTGAAAGACAATTTCTAAATTGGAACCCTACAATGGGTTAGTATTAACAACGTGTGATCTTTAGAAATCCACAGCTTGAAGCCCAGCTGAAATAGAACCTTCTTTTAAATTAGCTCAGTTGGCTGAATGGCAGGTTTGCGATGAAGAGTGACGCCAACAACAACATGGGTGTTATTGTGAAACCACCATCATCATATCTCTCTAATATGAGAAAGCAGTCCTCTGGGACTATGGCACCCGTACCTTTACCTATTTTTAATTCCCTTACAGAACTTTTTTGATTTTCATTCCTTCATAGATCCTGCCTGCTTTCGATTTCATAAAGAGAGTCAAGAGAAAAACATCAATCCTAATTTTAGGCCTCAGATGGCTGGTAGTTTCAATTTGCACTATTCTTAGTGATGTGGCTACCACACACTGTGTGAACTGGTTTGTGTGCTATTTTAATAAAGTCAATTATGTTGTATGACGCACTTGTTAAAAGCAGACTTGGAGTAATTTATTCTCCCAGATAGTCTCATCCAATTATATGTAAATTCAAGTTAAAATTCCTCCCCCTCACCATAAATGTTTTTTTGAGTATAAGGTCTTTACCTGGTTTGGGCAGATAATTGTTCAACTAGAGACGTTTATTATCATTCATTATATCCAATTTGCTGTTGTAAGTAGCGGTGGTACTGAAGCTAACACTAAATTAACCTCAAGGAAATGTACTGCCTGGTGTCTTCAGCATCAGCTTATCATTTGTGGTTCTTACTCGTAATGTCGATTTGATCTTTACTAAAAACTTCCCTATCAGTGACTGATTTGAAGCTTTTCAGGAGCCTGATACTTGTGTTGGATGTTACAAAACTCCTGTTCGTCATGAATTAGTCTAATAGATCTGTGTCTGTCAACTGTCCAAACACATGATTCCTCAAGAGATCTTGTGCTAAAAAATCTATGATTTGATATTCCATTTATTCATCAAATCAATTAAGTTCTTGAACATTGAGGTGAAATGCCATAGCTTTATTAAGTACATAGATGTAAAGTCACTCATTAGAGAGCAAGATTTACGACTAGTGGTGAGTTTAACCTGAGAATCACCAAACCTCAGGTAAGGGGAGAGGTTGAACACAAGAGTCCTTCATGGTTTCTGTAGTGATTGAAACGAGATCCCCGATTAGAGTAGTAAACCTGGGCCAATCAGGGAGACCTGGCTGACAGATATAAACAGAAGTCTCAGAGAGTGTCCTCACTCCCAGGGACTGGTTCTGAGCTGTCCAGCCAACTGAGCTGACTGACCCCTTCTGCTGCATGCACTGTACCATTTAAACATACACTTAAACCAGTGTACTTACAGCGCAATGAATGATTGTTTCTGTGGAGATTCAAACACATTATGGCTCTGAACCCATTGTTCTGGGCATTTACAACCAAAAGTAATCATTACAATCTGTCACTTATACATTTCTCTCACTCCCTCCATGTGATCATTCATCATTTCTACATTATGTGATCATATAGAAGTTAAAATACAACTCTGCATGATGGAGGGTTTAATTGGCTTTGTCAATAGTTTTCATCAATAAACTAAATTTCTTGCTTAATGAGCTCCTTTTCTGCTGGGCTAATGATATTGGTTTAACACCCTTACTCTGTCATCTTACCAATAGCTTTGGTCTTATTCTGTATAAATGGCTATCCTAGCAAGGCAAATCTTTAATTAAAAATCTATCTTTGTTTCTGTATCATTCAGTTCAAGTAAAATGGATGAAGCATGCTCAGATGTTTCCCTGTCTTGCCACATTTGTCATCAAAAGCCACAGCCCCTGACTCAGGAAGCAATGTTATAGTCTTTAATTAGTTGGACTGAGATAACTAAATTGACCATTGAGGTCAATCAGGGTTCAACTGTTCAGTGGTCACTTCTTTACGTTGATGCATCCTTCCGTGTTTAACATGCCAAGGTTAAAAGGATAATATAATTGCAATATGAAGATAAATGAAGACTGGGAAGATGTTGGCAGCAGACTTGACAGCAGTCTGATTAACCCTTTCCTGACACTTGCATGCTCTTGTGATCAAGGCTGATTGTCTTCCACGTTAGGTCTTGTTTATTATTGCGGGACTGCAACCCGATGTTCAGTGGCATCAAATACCTGGGGTGGGGAACACAGGTTGTGCTAAATATCCAGCCCATTTTGACAGGCAGTCTGTGATCTGTGTTACTGGTTGTTGATCAGGGGAATATAGCATCCTTCCAACCCTTGTGCTTTTATAGATGTATAAATGTGTGGGTTTGACAGGTTATTATGTAAGCAGCCCTGACTTCGATTACAGTATATATCAGTGCAGGGGGAAGGTTACATATTTCCCAAGACTTTCTGATGATGTATAGCCATTGAGAAATGAGACAGGTGTACAGTGTTTTTATTCCTGCAGTTGGCCTGACATCATCTTGTCATGTGACTGACATCTTCCACCATGTTCTTTATGCATTCTGCGTGTTCTTCAGTGACTGATCCCAGGCTGGGGGCTGGGGATAAGGCCCGGCTTCACCAGTCATTAGTGTTAGGGTCAGTGTCAGGGTTAGTGTTAAGATTAGGGTTAGGGTTAGAGTCAGGGTCAGGGTTAGGGTCAGGGTCACGGTCAAGGTTAGAGTTAGGGTTGGGATCAGGGTCAGGTTTAGAGTTAGGGTTAAGGTTTGGGTCAGGGTCAGGTTTAGAGTTAGGGTCAGGGTTAGGGTTAGAGTTAGAGTTAGGGTCAGGATTAGAGTTAGGGTCAGGATTAGGGTTAGGGTTAGGGTTAGGGTCAGGGTCAGGGTCAGGGTCAGAGTTAGGGTCAGAGTTAGAGTCAGGTCAGGATTAGAGTTAGGGTCAGGATTAGAGTTAGAGTCAGGGTTAGGGTTAGAGTCAGTGTCAGAGTTAGAGTTAGGGTTGGGGTTGAGATCAGGGTCAGAATCAGCATCAGGGTTAAATGCGAATCACTGATTGTGACCCATGATGGAGACTCCATTGATGGGAAACCAGGAGTGCTTTATTTATAGGGAAACAGGGCACGTGTCATTTAAATACACAGTGAAGGTCTATCAGAAGCAGGGTTACAGATTTGTAATCTAAAAAGGGAGAGAGAAAGACATTTTGTTACTCTGACCTGTGAAAGGAAAGATCACTTCTTGCTATACCTCACTCAGTAAGCTTTTGGTGAAAGCCATGATTTTTCAAAAGGGGGGCTTCAACCCTCAGTGATGGCTCCTTTATCTCTGAGTTCAGTTGCAGGTCTTCACAACTGCTCAACCCCAGAATAATAGGATGATCCGTTTCACAGACACTAAGCATTGAGTTGACGTCCTTTTCCTTTGTGTCCCTCTGACTCTGGTCTTTCCATGCTGTTGAGTGGCTGCCCCCAAATGCTGTCTGTGTAACATTAGTCAGTTTCAAAGCACCTTCCCTCAGGTAGTCACTTTCTTCCAGATGCTCAGAACAGATCACCAGGTCTGACCAGAGCAGGATGAGGTTACAATATGCTCCACAAAGTGCCTGGCACTGCCCAGAGGTCATGGAGGTCCAAAGCAGAGACGATTAACTGGGGAAAGTGGATCACAAATGGGCCATTCTGTCAAATTGTACTGAGAATGCGTAGGAGTGGGAAGCAGCTATTCAAGATGCCAAGGGATGGTTTGCAGCCAAGATGAGTCACCATGCTGGTATTAATGCATCAATATATGCTACAGTTTGAAGATGGCATGGAGGCAGGTTTAATGATGATGAGATAAGCTATAGCCTAGCAGGGAGCACTGTTTATTATTTGTTCATGGGATGCTAGCTGAGCCAGTATTTATTTCCCATCTCTAGCTGCCCCTAGAGAACGTGGGGATGAGCTCTTCTTGAACTGCTGCAGTCCATGTGCTATAGGTAGACCCACAATGCCCTTAGGGAGGGAGTTCCAGGAATTTCATCCAGTAACACCAAAGGGATAGCGATATATTTCCAAGTCAGGATGGTGAGTGGCTTGGAGGGGAACATGCGGGTGGTGGTGTTACCACATGTCTGATGCCCTTGTCCTTCTCGATGGAAGTGGCCGTGGGTTTGGCAGGTGCTGTCTGAGGATTTTTGGTGAATTTCTGCAGTGCATCAGTGGTGGAGGGAGTGGATGCTTGTGGATTTAGTGCCAGTCAAGCGGGCTGCTTTGTCTTGGATTGTGTCAAGCTTCTTGAGTATTGTTGGGGCTGCACCCATCCAGGCAAATGGGGAGTATTCCATCACACTCCTGACTTGTGCCTTGTAGATGGTGGACAGGCTTTAGGGAGTCAGGAGGAGAGTTACTCATCGCACTATTCCTAGTCTCTGACATGCTGCTGTAGCCACTGAATTTATATATCGAACGCAATTAAGTTTCTGGTCAATGGTAACCCCAGAATGTTGATTGCAGTGGATTCAGTGATGGTAACAACATTGAATGTCAAGGAGAGATGGTAAGATTCCCTCTCCTTAGAGATCATCATTGGCTGGCATTTGTGTGGTGTGAATGTTACTTGCCCCTTGTTAGTTCAAGCCTGGATATTGTCCAGGTCTTCCCTCACATGGACAAAGACTACGTCATGAAGCAACATCAAGCTCTAGGGTTGCACTGAATTGTGTAAGGAGAGCATTTCAGGAACAGGGAAAGAGCCCTGAAGGTGGGTTGGTTAGGTGGCAGTGTAGTCAGTGTGGTTGATAGTCTATCAATATGCCTTTGTAATTCTATGCTAAGTGAATGGGCAAAACTGTGGTAGATGGAGCTGAATGTAAACAAGTTTGAACCTATCCATTTGAAACGAGAAACGACAGATCAGGGTACTTTCTAGATGATATAAAGTTGAATACAGTGGATGTCCAAAGAGACTTGGGGATTCAGATGCATAGATCTTTAAAATGTCACAAACATGTGCAGAAAATAATCAAGAAAGCTAATGGAATGCTGACTTTTATATCTGAACGACTGGAGCACAAAGATACAGAAGTTATACTGCAGTCATAAAAAACCCTGGTCTGACCCCACTTGGAGCACTGTGAGCAGATCTGAGCACCACACCTTGGGAAGGAAAGTTTGGATTACAATGTTGGTTTACAGGAATGATACCTGAGCTTCAGGGATTATTTTACAAGGAGAGATTATACAAATTAGGCCTGTTTTCTCGAGAGTTTAGACGGCTCAGGGGTGATCTGATCAAAGTCTTCAAGATATTAACAGGAAAAGACAAGTTAAATAAACTATTTCCACTATTTGAGAGTTCTAGAACGAGGGAGCATGGTCTGAGGATTAGGGCCAAATCATTCAGGAGAGACATTAGGAAGCTCTTTGATACACAAAGGGTGGTAGTTGTTTGGAACTCTTTTCCACAAACAGCAGTGGATGCTGGATCAGTTGTTAAATTTTAAGTTTGAAACAGACATTTTTTTGTTAAGTAATGATAGTAAGGGATATGGGCAAAAGACCACAGGCCAGTCATGATGTCATTGAATGAGGGGACAGTCTCAAGAGGCTGAATCGCCTACTCCTATTCCTGTGAGGTAATCTGTTCACCTTTGGAATGTACAAAAATATTGAACGTATTGAAGAACTAATTTACTCACAGGAAAAAGTATCAGATGGAAAAGAAAGCTGTTCAGAGGCCATTTCTGGTTCAGCTGCATAACTGTTGATGATCAAAAGTCACCTATTATTCGATCTTCTCCCTCAAATTCTCAGAACTCAAGACAATATGTTGCACAAGAGTCATGGGAAAAAAACCGAACACAATCAAACACTGAGTGACATTTCTAACAGAAACTCTTCCCAAAGCCCCACCTCCAGAAATTAGCGACAGTGGACAGAGGACACCTTACAGTTCCCACTCATTTCCAGAGTTTAACCCAACAGAAATCCCACGGACACAACGGCAACCAGACCAAAGGAGGAGATATCAGGGAGGGTGCAGACAGAAGTTTGGTCAAAAGCTTTCAGGAGGGAATGAGACAAGAGGGATATGTTGGGCTTTAAAGCAGGAATTCCTGGGGCTGAGGGGACTGAGGTCACAGGGACCAACAACAGGAAAACAGCAGAAAGAAGCTGTACATGACACAGAGTCGGAGCGAGGAGATAGCTCACCCTAATGTCCCCACCCCTTGATCAGGAGTTTCAGAGAAAACAAACTCGTGTGTGTGTGTGTGTGTGTGTGTGTGTGTTTATGAGGAGTGTGTGTCTCTGTGTGCACGTCTGTGTGTGTGGGCGTAATGTGTCCCTCTGTGAAGGGTTATATTTGTTACGTTCCAATCTGTTAGAACTTTCCCTGAACTTGAGGAATTTTATGTTCTTGAAGTCTTATATTAGCTAGCTTCCAGTCCATTAAAACTTTTCCTGGATTTCAGAGATTTTATTGAATTAACACCAACATATCTACTAACTCATTTATCATCTCATTTTACAAGCCCAAGTGAATCCTTCAGGACCCAGAGACTGGTTCGCTGTGAGAGGTTATACAGGGGGCTCCAGCAATGTATTACATGAACTTACTAGTTTTGCACAATGATAAATCCCACTTTTGTCAGATCCAGGCAATTGTATTTAACAGTGAGCACGTAAATGGACAGCATTTCTATGCTCACTATATATGATTCCCATCAAGATATCAAAATAACAAATTCACTTTTGCATTTGCCCCTATTAACAAGTCAATCCTTGATAAATAGTGACTTGCCTTCTATGTGGTAATACTCTACCAAGGAGTCTCTACAGCTTGATCAGCCAGACCTACTCCAATCGACTGCTGTCTGAGGACAAAGGCCACTACTAAAATAATCTTCTAGTGTATTTTGCAACAAAGTTCATTCAAATTGTATTGCTCACAATGACCTAAGATTGTCAGATTGTCAATAATATCTGTTGAAACAGAAAGTAATGTCATGATTCATTGATCGGCGTCAAATGCTTCCTAAGTAGATCTTTGATTCTTTGATTAAGAATACAAATGACATCTATCTAGATAAAGAACAATAGTGGCTATTAAATAAGACAATCACACACGACATCTGTGCAAATGCTCTGCCCAAGACCACAAGAAACTATGGAGAGTCATGAACACAGCCCAGTCCATCACACAAACCAACCCTCCATCCACTGACTCCATCTATACTTCCTGTTGCCTTGGGAAAGCAACCAACATTATCAAAGACCCCTTCCAACCCAGTTATATTCTCTTCTACCCTCTTCCATTGGGCAGTAGACACAAAAGTTTGAATATATGTACAAATAGATTTACGAACGGCTTCATCCCATTGTTAGTCTTTTGAATGGACCTCTCAAGTGTTAATTCTGATCTCCCTCTCTCTCTCTCTCTCTGCACCTTTTCTGCAGCTGTAACACTGTATTCTGAACTCTGTTCTACTACCCTGATGTACTTTGAATGGTACAAACTGCCTGCGTAGCACACAAAACAATTCTTTTCACTGTATGTGACAACAATAAATCAATCAAATAGAAATCTTCAGGTAACTGGAATCCATGTACCTAATTTGTGTTACATTTAGAAAACGCAAGAATATTATTACACAGTGAGTAGCTGGGATTTCTTTTTCTTTAAATAAAAGAACAAAGGAATAATCAGCTTTACAAGTTTGAAGGCCAAGGGGATCAGCAGCTAAAAAAAACCGCAATCCAGAAGCTCCCATGGTCCAGAACACAGAAGAAAATAAGATTTCTTCATAAACTGTGAGAATCCCTGAATTGGCCAGATTGATGCAGGCAGCCAGTGATTTAGACCCATCCCATGAAAAGGACCATCATGAATCAGCCCTGCACTGAAGAGAAAATGCATGCAGGTTAAAATAACAAAAAAAGGGCTGCATTCAGAAACAGTGCCCTAAGTCAAGTTTCCCACCAAAGAATAGTAAAGAACATGAGATACAGTGTTGAAAGCACAGAAAGAATGCAAATGCTAAATTTAAAATGAAAATACTACAGTATAGTAGAAAGACAGTTACCAAATCACATACCATGAACTGGAAAGCCATAGATCAACTATCCAAGTTCAAACATTTTAAACAAAGGATGCAGGTATGATTCATAGACCAAAGATATGGAAATGACTAGAGGATCAACTGCACAGAAGAATCAACTACCAACTTCATCACTTAGAATTAACAGCTAAAAGTGCAGTGGGCTGACTAAGAGCAAAAATACTGCAGATGTGTGTCAGTAGAACTGTCTAAAAATATTCACATCAAGTCCACCTGGGTTTTATAACAATTGTATCTGGAGAGCATCAATGCCATAGGAAGCTTCAAAGGTAATGCAATATAATACAATTCCATCTATTGAGCCTCCAGAAAATCCAGAATTCATGTACAAGAATAAATTTAGTGTTGGCTGGATAATGTGAAACTCAATGGCTTCATTTGCCCTGTGTCTCACCACGCAAACTGGTGTTGTTCAATTACAGGCATACTAAAGAAAGGTGGTATAAACAGGTGTGTCTAGATCTGAGACATCTGAACCTCTCCCTAAAGAGATGCCCAGGATGGCATTACCTTCAGAATACCATCTGGAAGATATTGCTTCCAGACACTACCTACTGGTTTGTCAGTCAAGCAGGATCTGTTCCAGCAAAAATCAGCCTGGATACCGATGTATTGCTTTTGATATGGCAGTAATAGGCAAACTCAGAAGAGCTTAATCAAAACCACTAGTGATAGCTTACTATGGAGGGCTTGTTTTCAACAGCAAGGAATACAGGTGAACCCAGTCAGATCCATCTATTTGGGTCTAAATGCTTAAGTTATGGAATTCATGTAGACCCAGGTGTAGATGAAGATGTAAGATAAATGAATGTCCCACAAGACAAAAAGAAACTAACAGCAACTCTTCAATTTCTTGGCACTACAGATTCCAACCTTTTCTGTCAAAGCTCACAGAGAGAGCTCCTAAAGAAAGACAGACCAAACGTATGGTGGGAAGGCCACCAACTTACACTTGAGTCTGCCAAATAAGCTTCGTCAGCAGAAAAGACAATCCTAGAAGTTAATGCTTCACAGAAAAGGCTAGGAGTCTGCATCAGACAAGATGATAAACCAATTACATCTGAATCTAAAAGTCTGTCATGACTGCAATCCAACTATTCCAACATAAAGGTATCATAGGATTCCAGTTCAGAAAGCAACTCACTATGAAACTAATCACAAACAATTGGAAATGTCTTTCTGCAAATCACTGAGAAGTGTACCACCTAGATTATCACAACTCTGGTAAATACAGGGATACAACTTCAATGCCTGCTACAAACTGGTACCAAAACAGTCACCTCAGATACACTGAGCCCACTGCCAAATAAGGATGCAGACTTCTGCTGGATCCGCAAGACGGCATCAAGGCGGAAAATGTGCTCAAACTTGATCAATGGTGTTTTGGTTAGCATAAATACATCCAGTTTCAATCAGAAACAGCTACTGACCCACAACTGAAGGCATGGTATAAGCTTATCATTGAAGAATGACAGGACACAATAAAAAATGCTGCCAAACACTCTCAGATGGTTTCGACTCTAGAGAGATTAGCTCAATATCTCAAGAGACATTATCCTGAAAGGAAAATAGTGTCTGTAACAACATATTGTCATGATTACACCAAAGACTTATGGGCAGAGAGCGGACAGGACAACTAACACGTAATGACCAGGGTTTAAGGATGAAATTGAGAAGAAAATGAGGATATGAGAGCTACATGGAGAACATCTATATCAGCACAAGATTCTTCTCTTGAAGGAGTCTTCTTCTGGTTTTTCCCCATAGGTACTGTTGATGGTTCCAAATTGTTGTTCGACTGGTGTCACCAATACAGTTACATGGCTTGTGGTTTGCTTAAACTTCGGATAATATTTGAATCTCTCTGCAGGTAATTTGTGGCCTGTTCTGTATTAGGAAGATTTCCTTGACCTGTACATGACTGAAGTTGGCCTTTACGCATTTCTTCAACCTCCCTCATTTACACCTATGACATTCTACATTTTGAGGTAAGCGCATCTATCTCCTACAGATAAAATTCCATCTCTCTTTTTAGACTTGCACATAACTGCTGACATCCCTGCTTCACCGTAGATATCGCTATATCGTAACTCCATATGTACCAGTGTGAATGATTCTTAAGTGCCCTCTGAAATGGCCATGCAAGCCATTTAGTTCAAGGGCAATTGGGAATGGGCCATTCACATCCCATGAAATAATGGATATTTTAAAAACTGAATGGCAGAGCTCAAACCATTGCTAGTCACACTCACTTGATCCAGATTTGTTGCAGCCTACCCAGCAGTCTGTATCGAGAGAACTGGAGGCTAGTGTCTGTGGGGCAGGTCATTGGGTTATTTTCCTTCAGTTCAGTGGGGCCCATTCCTGCTCCACTTGGCTCAGTAACAGGCCTGTAAGCGTTGGCTGACTTGGGCTCTGCCACATTCCTCTTCCTACACCACCTACCATCACCACCCATCTCTCACGTTGCAGGACACACTGAAGCCCTCAGGCTGCACCAGGATGCCACATTAACAATACGCAGCCTGTTGGCTTTCCAGGAATGGAGACACAGTTTGGAGTAAGCTTCGCATTATCTTCAGCTGCATTACTGACAGTGCACTGGTGTGAGGTACAAGGAGAAGCTGGATAGACTGTGACATTTTTCCACTGGAGTGTAGGAATTTGAGGAGGGACCTTATAGAAGTGTATAAAAGCATGAGGAGTATAGATAAGGTGAATGGCAGGTGTCTTTTCCCTAGGATGGGTAATTTCAAGACTGTGGGCATATTTTTAAGGTGAGAGGAGGAAGATTTAAAAAAGACATGAGGGGCAACTTTTTTTACACAGAGTGATTTGTGTGTGGAATGAATTTATAGAGGAAGTGGTGGATGCAGGTAGAGTTACAATGTTTAAAAGACATTTAGATAAGTACATGAATAGGATAGATTTGGAGAGATATGGGCCAAGCACAGGCAGGTGGAACAAGTTTAGTTTGAAATTATGTTCGGTACAGGCTGGTTGGACTGAAGGGTCTGTTTCCGTGCTGTATGACTCTATGATTCTATAAAAACCACCTTCTCATTGGCAAGCAAGGAAATCTTCTGTAAACATTCAAGGTGATAAATTAATGATAGTTGCATTTAATATTAAACTATTTTGCTTGTAGACAACTTTTAAGATCATGTTCCTTTTTTTCACTCACAATCCTTTCTGGCTAGGGGAGCTAATTACTTTGCCAGCACAGATTTCAATTGATTCAACATTTTTCTGCTTACCCTGTAACAGATCCTTTCCCGGCTTGCTGTAGATAGTTTGGATTTTTCACAACTGACACAGTAAAATGGGACTGAAAAAAAATCACAACTCTTGATTCTTCCACTCAAGCATTCAGTTTGGCAGTCATTTTAACACTATTTACACGCAGTGGCTGGACATGATGGCAATCATTAAGACCAAGCATATCTTTCTGACAGTTTTTGAGACGTTTTGTGCAGTTCATGGCTCTGCACCTTCAATAACTGTTATCACTCATATCCAAATTTAGCTGCATTCAAAGTGTGAGCATTTAACTTTCTGACTGGGAAGTGAACAGAGATCATTGCGAGCTCTTAATAGCATTTTACTTGAAAGTGAAAGCAGCCAATGCAACAACAAAGGTATGGGTGAACGTGACAAAAAATATATATATATACCCACATTCTTAAGCTGCTTGAAATTCATTGAACTGAGACCACAACATCCTTTTCTGCTCCTCTGATATATTGCATGGCTGCAAATTTAATGCAGAATGTAATGAAATTTGGACTGCATATTTTCATCAAATTGGCTGTATTGGAAAACAATCTTTCATTTTACAGCAATCACGAATTTCTGCTACTCCTGCCTTGGAATAGCCTCTGTTATCTGTTCTTGGTACTGTAAGATTCACGCTGTAAATTAGTCCTACTAGGATATAAGTCTTCTATTTTATCCAATTATTCCTCTATGTTTAATAGATATAAATGAATTATGGATGCGATTTTGTACAACAAATTTTAGAGAATTATTTATCCTGAGTTTTGGGATGATTTCCCACATTAGCTGGTCTCTCAAAATGCAAATCTTGTGAATTGCTCCAAGCCCCTCAGCAGATCATTGACACCTCCCTGTGTATAATTGATATGGTTGGGTAGTGCCTCTGAGTGCCTATCAAAGGGGAACAACATCAGACAGATGCAAACAAGAATGGTCTGTTAAGAAGGAGGTGAGACTCTTAAAAGAGAAAACCAGTTTCTTTTTTAGTCCTTTGTTAAGTTCTGCTTGGACATCCCACAGATCTGAATGGGATTCCTCTGGGTTTACCTGCAAGGTTCATCTGGACAAAGAACATATAAACCTGTAATGCAAGAGCTGGTGTATCCACCTCATCCCGTAGAAAAATAATGATTTATTCATCGTGTTACAGACACCAAGCCCCACCCTCCCCCACAAAATGTCCAATCGTCACATCTGGGGGAGGTGCAAACAAGGTTAAAACGACAGGCTACTTAAGGAGAAAGAAAACTGGAAATGGCTTCTCAAATTTCTTTGGGTAATCAAAGTGAGCCCAGGAAATCACATTGACCCTAATGGATTATTGATTTTATTATTGTTGTCACATGTACTGAAGTACAGTGAAAAGTTTTGTTTTGCGTGCAGTACAGGCGGACACTAGAGTCAGGGAGGGTCGCAGAGGACTGGAAAATGGCTAACGTGACACCCCTGTTTAAAAAGGGAGTAAGGCAAAAGATGGAAAATTACAGGCCGATTAGCCTAACCTCAGTCGTGGGTAAGATTTTGGAGTCCATTGTAAAGGATGAGATTTCTGAATATTTGGAAGTGTATAGTAAAATAGGGAAAAGTCAGCATGGTTTCATCAAGTGGAGGTCATGCCTGACAAATCTGCTAGAATTCTTTGAGGAAGTAACGAGCAGGGTAGACTAAGGAGAGCCAATGGATGTTATCTACCTGGACTTCAAGAAGGCCTTTGATAAGGTGCCACACAGGAGGCTGCTGAGTAAGATAAGGGCCCATAGTGTCAGAGGCAAGGTGCTAGCATGGATAGAAGATTGGCTGTCTGGCAGAAAGCAGAGAGTGGGGATAAAGGGGTCTTTCTCAGGATGACAAGTGGAGTTCCACAAGGGTCAGTGTTGGGACCACAACTTTTCACTTTGAACATTAATGATCTAGATGAAGGAACTGTGGGCATTCTGGCTAATTTTGCAGACGATACAAAGATAGGTGGAGGGACAGGTAGTATTGAGGAGGTGGCGAGGCTGCAGAAGGACTTGGACAGGTTAGGAGAGTGGGCAAAGAAGTGGCAGATGGAGTACAATGTGGGTAAGTGTGAGGTCATGCACTTTGGTAAGAAGAATAAAAACATGGACTATTTTCTAAATGGGGAGAAAATTCAGAAGTCTGAAGTGCAAAGAGACTTGGGGGTTCTAGCTGGGGGTTCTCTCAAGGTAAATTTGCAGGTTGAGTCAGTAGTCAGGAAGGCAAATGCAATGTTGGCACTTATTTTGAGAGGACTTGAATATAAAAGCAGGGATGTACTACTAAGGCTTTATAAGGCCCTGGTCAGGCTGGTCCAGGATATTTGGAGTATCGCGTGCAGTTTTGGGCCCCATATCTCAGGAAGGATGTACTGGCCCTGGAGCAGGTTCAGAGGAGGTTCACGAGAATGGTCCCAGGAATGGAAAGCTTAACATATGAGGTACGTTTGAGGCCTCTGGGACTCTACTCATTGGAGTTTAGACGGATGAGGGGGAGATCCAATTGAAACTTTCAGAATACTGAATGGCATGGACAAAGTGGATGTTGGGAAGATACTTCCATTGGTAGGAGAGTCTAGGACCCGAGGGCACAGCCTTAGAGTAAAGGGACGACCTTTTAGAATGGAGATAAGGAGAAACTACTTCAGCCAGAGGGTGGTGAATCTATGGAATTCACTGCCACAGAAGGCTGTGGAGGCCAGGTCTTTGAGTACATTTAAGACTGAGATAGATAGGTTCTTGATTATCCTGGGGATCAAGGGTTATGGGGAGAAAGCAGGAGAATGGGGTTGAGGAACTTATCAGCCATGATTGAATGGTGGAGCAGACCCGGTGGGCCGAATGGCCTAATTTCTGCTCCTATGTCTTATGGTCTTATGGATCATAACAAACCAGGACATACAGATCACAGTGTGCTTAGACAGAGCCAGGCATGCCAGATTGCAGCTGTGCAAGAGGTGCCCAAAGCAAGATCAACATTAGATTTGAAATTATAGCGGTTAAGAGAACATTATTACATAGAACTTAGATTTAAAAGTGTGGAACAGTTGTAAGAAATGTGAGAATAAGATCTGCTGTAGAGAGCTCGCAAAGAATTGCCTGGTGTCGACGCCATCTTGGGTTAGTCATGGTAAATGTGGGGTTACAGAGACAAGATAGGGGGCTGGGTCTGGGTGGGATGTTCTTTGGAGGTTCGGTGCAGACTTGATGGGCCTAATGGCCTCTTTCCACACTGTAGGGATTCTACGATTCCGTGATTCAGTGAGTCAGCACAAGGCAGTTCACAAAAGTCAACTTGCCTGACATTCAACCTGCTCTGCCCTTCCCTTGTAAGTATTGTATCCCTGCTGCTCCCCAGCCTGTCCCGTGGAAATAATTGGCCCACCAAAACACAAGTTAATCCCTGCATAAATCTAGATCATTTGTAGGGCCTAGCTCTCTCAGTCTCTCTTGCTAAAATGACAATCTAAGAATTAACCTTACTTGTGTTCCCACTGTGTGGGAGTTAAACAGTATTCTGAATGAAGTGAAAGCAATGCTTACCAGCTTTACTGCATTGGTCAAAAGCCTATAGAGATTGAAGTCCTAAACCACTTCCTTCTCTTTCTCTCTCTTATACCACAAATCCAAAGGCCGAGACCAAAATTAATGATGTAGCTATCTGTTGGATAGTAAAACAACCTGTAGGTATCTGCCAGGAAGAAAATGTAATTTTCAATGAGTCAGCAATCTTTCTGCATGTTTAATTGGAGACGGTTTACATTCTTCCTTGTGGTAATGTATCATATAAAGCATCATTGCTTATTTTCAGAAAGATTCATGTTGGAGATACTTAGAGAGCCAATTGTATACCAACTTGAACGGTGCACTTGCCACTTGAAGAAGTTAAGTATTACTCTCATTTCTTTGGCAAATTGCTACACAGCTCAGTAATCTGCCATCATAACTTCTCATGGAAAGAAAAGCTTGTTCAGATTTTAATTTTAACCAAAGGCCACAATCATTAGTCTTTTGTTTTCACGCCTGTTGTTTTTGGCAGTTCAGAAGTTCTAATTGTGAAATAGCATTCAGAGGATTTCAAATCAATATTGCACGGCCTTCTGAAATTTCCATACATTAAATTTCCCTTGAAATAAGATGGTAATTTCCCCACAAGTCCATAAGAGATTCTGATTAACATTTAAACATGAGCTGCAACAATTTGTAATGGGATGACGCATCACCTAACTTGGAAATGACAAGGGAAGGGCCCTTTCCATTGAAAGCATGTTGGGGAAAAGAGGACACGGTTATAAGTGAAAAGATGAGTAGCATATCTGCTAAAATAATTGCGAAAGTGACAATGAACAGAAGAAGGAAATCATTTGATCAGAGCATCTTTTGACTTTACAATCAGGACTCTTTCATGAGCTGATATAACAATTGGATTGTGTATTCATTGTCTGATGGAGCCTGTCTGAAATGAGGGTACTACGTGATGCTTTGGTACTGTTTACTTTTGCACTTTTATATATTGGTGACTTGATGACTTATTGAGGGAGAGAGCAGGGCACCTGATGGGACTGATGGGAGTCACCAGTCATTCCTTTCACTCAGATCAATGTAAATCCTGAGACAGATTTAAGTTGAACCTTAGATGTTGCCCTGGCTGCTGAATGCTTTAGCAGTTCATAGTTACTGAGATCATATTGTATTTCAAGCGGCTTGTCAAATTGTCTAGTTTAAACATACACGAACGCATTGTTAATCATCCTGTCACTGACATGGAATTAAACAAGCACTTAGGAATTGTTTATGATGATAGCGCCACATTTACTGCATTCCCCAAAAATATTAGGCTCAAGGGAAATCAAATATATTAACCTGGGTGAAGAAATAGTCGTTTCAGACAGTTACGTTTTACTTGTTTCAGTGACCCCTGGAATGGACAGTTATGTTTCTGAGATGGACAGTTCCATGCTGGCTACTAGGCAGTCAGTTCCCAATAGGAACTTGACATCTCCAGTCTTGGCCAATTGTTGTCATGTTTGGTATTTACCCGATAAACCCTTCCTATTCTCCTGTTTATATTCCCCTGGCTCCATTAGTGGGTGCCTCAATGTCAGGTTAATTGCTCATTTCAACCACCACTGCCTGTCGTCAATCCTGCCATTCCCTCAGCCAGCTCCACATCTCTTCCCAAATTTTGGCTCAGTTTCCTGCTTAACCTGTGATTTCATCAGTTTCTTCTAGTTTGTCACCTTAGGCTTTAAGTCAGTCCTTGTGTTGAATTGAGACGCATCTCTCCACCCTTCCACACCATATGGTATCCTCCAACCATACTATCATCATTTTCCCCTGCTACAGGTCTCCTGGATCCCAATGAGAATTCCTCCATCAATGCATCTTTTGATAAACTACCCTTCAAAAATCTTCTTAACTTCACTTGCCCACTATGCTTGTCTTTAAACATGAACAACAGCTTGTAGATGCTCTGTGCTCGCTCTGACTCCCTACACCATATTTAATCTGGTACAGGACTTATGACAACTTTTGACTGTCTGCAATTGTCTCCTCTCTCTTCCCCATTCAGTACTCAAAATATTACGAATGCTAATTAATTCTACGTGATCAGCCTATGTAAATTAATATTTCCCCATTTATTTGTAGCACACTTTTTCTGTCACAAGCCTGAACCCAATAGTTCAGTTTCCACATATTACTTTCCTCCTCCTATTACTTATCTCTCCACCATTCCTATACCCCTCCTGACTTATCTCTCTTCTCATTTCTCCCTCTCAGTTCATTTGTCTTTCCAACCTTCACTCCAATCCTTTTATACTCCTCAAATTTCCTATTCTCCTGGCATGGTCCCGGGCTTGCATGCAGCTTTCCTCACTGGCTCTCTCAGCATTCTCCAAAGGGCCTACGAAGCATGTCCTCCGCATGAGCAGCAACTGACTTTCTTTGTTCACACACAGCATGCGCACATCACTGGCTAGGCCAGCACTTAATGCCCAGAGGGCAGTCAAAAGTCAACCACATTGCTGAGAATCTAGAGTCACCTGTAGGCCAGACCAAGTAAGGGTGATAGATTTACCTCCCTAAAGTGAACTAGATGGGTTTTCTTTATGATCATCAATGGTTTCATGGTCATGGATTCCATGGCAGGATTTGAACCCAGGTCGCCAGACCATTAGCTGGGTTACTGGGTTAATAGTCTAGCGATAATACCTCTAGGCCATTACCTTCCACAGACTGTACTACTTTGTGACTGAGATAGAAGGACCTCATTGTTTTTCCCTCGTTCCAATTCTCCATGGTCACAATGTCAACTTAGTTTGTTTTACCAAGTTCTGGATATGTTGCTTCATATGATTTCTCTATATTAGAATTAAAAGACCCAGCAACTGGGTTTCCTGTAAAAAAAAACGCAGAATATTATTTTTGCTTTATTATAAAGCAAAACATGTTCAATGAAGATGCATAAATTGGTTAATGCACACAGTTTTTCAGTGTGCTATCAGCCCATCTTATCAGCACTAGCACTTTGAGTATTTTAACATCGTGCCAAATTCCTGTCTTTTTCCCGTTACCCTGTAAATTGCTTCTTCTTAAATAATCACCCAATGTCCTCTTCAAAGCCTCAACTGAATCTGCCTCCACCACACTCTGAGGCAGTGCCTTCTAAACCCTAACTACTCGCTAAGTGAAGAAGTTATTTCTCTCACTTGCTTCTTTTGCAAAACACTTTACAATTTAAAAATAACTCTTGTTTACAAGTGGGAACAGTTTTCTCCCTATCCATTCTGTCCGGACCCCTCATGATTTTGTAAACTTCCATCAAGTCTCCTCTTAGCCCTCTCCTCCCCAAGAAAAACAGCTCCAATCTCTCCCATCTTCTTTATTTTCCCTGTCGTCTCTTGTCTTTCAATTTCAAGATTTGTTCTCATCTCTAATTCTTTCTTCTGTTCAAAGTTTCCTCACTTCAGTTTCTTATTCAGGCTGCTTCATTTGCGACTGAAATCTCACTGGTATAACTGACTCACCGATTGGATTGCTCGCCGTACTTATAGGCGAATGGATATTTCCTGCAAAGCGATCTCTCGGCCTGCATCTGGTCTTTGCAATGTAGAGCAAACTGCAGGGTGAGCAGCAAATACATTAGACTAGGCTGAAACAAGTACAAGTCAATGCCTATTTCAGTCAGAAGATTGTGTTTGAGCTCGAGTTAAAGTCAGCAATTCATTAAGCAAAGGGAACAAAGAGAGGTGTATGCCATTAGATCATGGATCAGCAGCGATCTCATTGAATGATAGGCCATTTAGTCCCTGGATGCTGTTGTATCATAGCATCCCTACAGTGTGGAGGCGGGCCATTCAGCCCATCAAGTCTAAACCAACCTTCCAAAGAGCATCCCACCCAGACCAACCTACCATATTCCTGTAACCCTGCATTTACCATGACTAATCCACATAAGCTGCACATCTTTGAACTGTGGGAGGAAACCGGAGCACCCGGAGGGAACCCACACAGACACAGGGAATATGTGCAAATTCCACACAGACAGTCGCCCAAGGGTGGGATCGAACCCAGGTCCCTGGTGCCATGGCATCAGTGCTAATCACTGAGCCACTGTGCCACCCCATCAGTGAGCCCATCCAGTATCTTCCTTCCCCATAATTGGCATGATGATGCCCCTTGGATTACACAGTCCTTCTTAAATAAATGCTTCAGTCAATTTTTCTGTCATGATATTGGATCAGTTGTGTGAAAGGGTCCTTGAGAAGCCTCCTCAGTATTATTTAATTGGTGGGAAAGTAGATGTATTCTCTTGAGGAATCCAATGAACTCTGTCCAGTCTTCCTTTATTCACTGTAAGCAACATTCCAATTGCGCAAGTCAGGGAACATCTATCTCGTAAAGGACAGAAAATTGGAAAGTATCATGATCGCCTTTAAGCCACATTCCCGCTATTGTGGGTAACAGCCCATTCTATGGAAGTGGATATTAATCATCATTAATTTAACTCAACTCTTTTCACAAAAAAGGGCAGCATCTTCTGAATAGAGAGCCTCATATTTATCTAGCACCTTTTATTACCTCAGGATATCCTAAGCACTCTACAGCAGATGAAGTTCTTTGAAAGATAATCAGTATCGAAATGTAGGAAATTTGGCAGCCAATTTGTACAAAGAAAGCTCCCACAAACAACAATATGATACTGTGTGCCTTGTCATGTTGATTGAGGGGTAACTATTGACCAGGACACCAGGGCTAACACCCCCACCACTATGCTCTTCTTTGGAATGGTGCCAGAAGATCTGGTGAACTCCCTTGAAAAATCAAAGGGGTCTCAGTTTAAGGGCTATCTCAGACAGTGCTGCACTCCTTCAGTGGTGGGGCAGTACCTTGTCAAGTTCCGTGTAATTTGGAGGGATTCCTGCAAGTCATACTATGCCCAGGCCCCTGCTGTCCTTGTGCTTTTAAACGGTGTGGGTTTGGTTCGTGCTGGTGGAGAAACCTTGACCTTCTTACATTTGTTTCCCCTTTCAAGACTTTATGGCTTCACACCCTTCCCCTTTTGTCTCGCAGAAATACACAACGTCACTGTGACAGCAGGGAAACTACCTGCCAAAACCCAATGGCCTACTTCCAACAAAAGAATGATGATTTAACAGGAAAGTAAAAAAACCCACAGAATCTGCTGGGATAGGGTGGTGGGTGGGAGAAGGAGGTCTGATGCTGGAGCTTGTGACATCTTTTGGATCTGTCAAGATTATTCATGGAAGTGAGTCACTATGTCAAGTGTGCTTTGTTAACTCTGTCTTAGTTGCCAGTGGAACGTCTCATCCATTACAAAGCAAAATGATTGAAATGGGATGCTATCAAGGTGAACGGTGTATTTTTCAAGATGGATCGCACCTTCTACTGCAGTAACCTGGAGTGATCCCCTTATTGGAGTTTTTATTGGAGTTTTATTTTTCTGCACCTCATTTTTGAGGCTCATAAATCCATTTGGAAGTCCTGATTCAGATTACTGTTTTGTTTGGGAATTTCATCAGTCTGTAGAGTAGGGCCAGGAAAGGGGTTTCATAAGGGAGATTCTCTCTCATTATACTATCAATATTGGAGGAGAAAAGACTGCGCCAGTCTGGTTTAGCAGCTCTAGAGTCAAACAAAACATTTCATTGGAAGCCCAGTCATTAGAGTGCCTGGATCCAGGTCATCCTCCTGAATATTATCCTGAGGTTAGACATACATTTACATAGTGCTTCTGATATCTGCAACATATCTCAAAAAGCTTTGTCAGCCAATGAAGTGCTTTCAAAGTCTAGTCGCTGTTGGAATATATGAACAGAGCTCAGATCAGCCCAGTCACCCTGAACATTTTGTTCGGTAAGTCTCCTCTATAAACAGGCAGCAGGAATTTAATGCAGCATGTAGGCGTCATCTGTATTGGTAACGTCTGCTAGATCCATCCGCTTACTGTCTCTCTGTACATCAGACACGAAATTAATGTCCTATTTGCCAGGCGGTTCAGTCCATTACATTTGATGCAGGTTTTAAACAAATGGCTGAGTGGGCCACTTTGTCTTTAAATGGATAACCAGGTTTCCAAGAGTACTTTGAGCTCACGTGTAATGATACAAGCCTTTACTGTCAACCTGTATAAACCGAAAGGCTTTTCAATCCTTTAACATTCGATTAATATGCAATTATGGACAAAGGTTTGTACTCATTTGTAGTCAGGAGGCTGGGACCTGTCCTTATACATTCCACCCTTTACTGTTCAATGTCCCTGCATCCTTTCAGATTCGAGTACAAAATGCTAGTTGACTGGCTTCTTATAGACAAAAGGTACCAGATGGCAACATAGCGAGCAGCAGGAATGAGATGGGCCATGAAGGAAGCTAAAGACTGCTGCTGGGAGGCTTCCATCGACAACAGGAATGAAAGTTGAACAGGCAATTATCACACTGAAGAAAAGATCTGTATGTTTCAAAGGGAGCGACGGCCCTTTTCAGCTGCACTTCTATTGTAGCATCAGGAATTGCAGTGACCTGCTGTGTTCTCCCCAAGACTGAGATGGAACATCCTGAGACACAGGGACTGGTATGTGAGAAGGACACACCAGGGTCTGCTGAGGTAGGGAGAGCTGTCAGCCAAACTCATTACAGAGACTTTCAATAACATCTTGCTACATTTTAGCAACACACATCTGAACAACCAGGACACTCCATGTAATTATAGCACTTCAGGTCATACCCTTTTATCATTTTTTTCTGTTTCAGTTCAACTTCAGGTTCTTAATATTACATAATCTAAATAATATCTTTGCCTACAACAAAAAATCATTTAAGAGTTTTGGGAACTGAGTAATTCTCAGAATATTGGACTCCACTTGGGAGCCATTCACTGTTCCTCAATCTTTTTAAACCATTTTCTCTAATTGTCATCTGAGGGCTTAGGGTCAGAAATGGAGCTCCTAGATGTTACTGTGAATGTTCTGGTATGTAAGTGGCCGGTCCAAAGATGTGCAGGTTAGATGGATTGGCCATGCTAAATTGCCCATCGTGTCCAGGGATGTGCAGGCTAGGTGGATTAGCCATGGGAAATGCAGGGTTACAGGGATAGGGTAGGAGGTCTGAGTGGGATGCTCTTCGGAGGCGGCGGTGTGGACTTGATGGGCCAAATGGCCTGTTTCTCTGCTGTAGAGATTCAATGATTCTTCTCATAGCAGTATATAAATAACATCCCCTGCCCCTAAAAACAAGGAGATCTGTATTGACCTCAATGCTTAATACTTGTTCTTCCATCAGCCCTGTCCTCTATCCTGTTAGGAGACTCTGTAGTGAATCAATAATCACTTCAGAAGTATCCTGTAGGTCTTCAGTTTTACAAAGGATAGAACTGAGAACCTGAATGGAACTACACCTCTTTGGCTGTAAAGTGTCACTGGACATTATGATATTGCAATGCTATACAGTTACATGTCTTTCTTTTTTTTTCCCTTCTTGGGAAGGTATTCTATTTTTTTTCACTGAAGCCTGCACCTTTAGATGTGGAGTCTGCACAATGTTGTCCTGTTAACTATCCTCCAGTTACTAAAGCATTGGAAAGGACTGGGCAGAGAAATCTCTGGTGCCCTGTCCCAAGGGAGTTCACATCATCAGCAGCATCTGCCTGCCACGTGGAAAAAGACCCATTTATTCCCACTCTCTGCTTCCAGTCTGTCAACTAATTCTCAGTGCATGCTAGTACATTACCCTCAATCCCATGTGCTTTACATTTGAGCACTAGCCTCTTATGTGGTACTTTATCAAAAGCCTTTTTGAAATCTATTATATCTTTTTTATGGAATACGTCCTCAAACTGCTCCAGTGGACTTATAAGCTTGATTTGCCTTTCATAAACCCATTCTGATTTTGTCTGATCCCGTTAATGCTTTCCAAGTGTTCTGTTATCCTGTCTTTTATTATAGACTAGCATTTCCCCATTGCTGATGTTAAGCTAACTGGTCTGTAATTCTCTGTTTTGTTTTCCTCTTCTTCCTTTTTAAATACTGGGTTACGTTTGCCACCCTCCAATCTGTAGGAACTTCTCCAGAGACTATGGAAGCTTGGAAGATGACCACCAGTGCATACAACATTTCCAGGAACATTTCCTTCAGTGTTCTGGGATGATAATCAGGCTCTGGGGGTTTGTCAGCCTTTAACCCCCATTAATTTCTCTCACACCATTCTTTTTTTACGAATACTGATTTTTCTCAATTTCACCCTCTCACTGGACCCTTGGTTCCCTAATCTAATATTTCTTTTGTAAGCCACATTTTAAGCCATCTTTCCTGTTATATTTTTGTGGCAGATGGGAATGACTCATTATTGTAAGTCATACAAACATTCCTTAAATATTATTAATTGGCTACCTTTTTTAATGAGGTTCCCAAATCTACTGCTGCCAGCTTGTGCCTCATACCCTCCAAATTCTCTTTATTTAGGTCTCTTTTACTGACAATGTTATCCCACCTCCTTTCCCTATTTGTCTATCCTTTATAAATGTTGAATACCTCTGGAGGTTCAGTTCCCATTGGTATGGACCAAACCAAACCTTCTCAAAATATATTAAGAATGTAGTCTAGACCCTAATTTTTTCTTATTTTAAAGGTAAATGAAAGGTGCTGTGTTCCAGATGCAATTCGATTGGTCAAACTACTGGATTTAAAGTAAAACACACTTTATTCATCCACTATAGTTAAAATACAACAAAAGAAAGAAGAAATTGGAATAACAACTCAATCGGAAAATGTAACAGACTAATAGATACAGTAACTATTACTAATTAACTGTTCCAACATAGTAACATCCCATAAACACACTCTTGGCAAAAGGCAAATTCAGGAAACAGATTGTCTCACAGGCAACTCCTGTATCTGGCAGAGAGCCCCCAACTTTTGCTTTAGCCAAGAAAGGGAAAAAATAGCTTTCACTTCTTCAAGACCCCAACAGCAACTGCTGAAAGCTAAACCTAAAATCTCTGGTTCTGTGGGTGGGAGCTTAACCACACCCAGTCAGGATGCTTCTATTGCTCCAACTTTTAAAAATACACCCAAGGCTTCATTAGTTACTTATCTTCTCATAGACTGCTCCACATTTGTCCCCCACTCTCTCCCTGAAAGAAACCAGGACAAAATACACATCTTAAAGTCACTGTATTGTAAGAGCATCCTTGGTCACCCTGTAACCATGTCTCCATAATTGCAACTATATCATAACTATGCATATCTGTTTGCACTTTTAATTCATCTACCTCAGTGTGAATCCTCCGCTCATTAACAGATGCATAAACTGCTAAAGCTAGTTGCCTGCAATGTAGATTTGACTGCTGCACTCAATTCTATTTCCTGTACATTGAGAGATGCTAGTCCACATCCTGCCTAACCTACCTCAAACCCACAATCAGGATTGTAAGACAGGAACTGATATTGCCTGTGCCCATTTCTCCAGAGTGCAAAATTTATCTTGCTTTACCTCAGCAATCCAAAGAAAACATGTGCTGCACCTTAGCAGTATAACACACTCTCTGCGTAATGTGTCACAGCCTGAGACTTTGTACCTTGCACTCAAAAGTTCAAACATAGAGTTAATCTTCAATGTCTGAAACAGGTTTACTAACACATTCATGATGAGCGCAACATGCTTACCCTTAGCATATTTTTGCAATACTCCAACCTTTCTGTGCCTTCAGCAAACATCAAGGTCATTTCCTTGAGATATCTGGTATGTGTTTAGGTGCCTCCATTTTGTTAGGAATGATCAAATTGATGAGCATCTGGTTGGATGCTTTTAAGATAGATTCAGATCTATGGTTCATTAATACACAAAAAGTATTCATGGATAAAAACAAAACTAACTTTAGTCTAATTAGGGCATGAATATGAAGTGGCAGACCTAGATTTATAACCATGGCAGTGTTTGTCCTCTCTAAAAGTAACTGCCAAATCCTAAATTAGTTGGCAATGTCTTTCCAGCTGATGTAAAGTACTTCTATTTTCATCAGGTATTCCATAAAGCTCTGCCAGTAAGGTTTCAATAAATTAACAGTTATGAGCACAAGATTGCTGGTATCCAAACAATGGACACCAGTAATGGCCTTTGAAGGCCAAATGAGATCTGCAGAACATCTTCATTGTTCTGGCGTGCATTACTCATATTAGAGAAGGGGTCAGTGAGTGTCGTTAGAAGTGTGTGGAGAATAGACAGCGCAATACTGATTTGCAACCAGAGATTACATGGTGCATTGTGAGTCTGGACCTCAGCAGTTTCTCCATCAAGGGTGGCTGATTAGCCTTTCAGTAGCAAGGATGATCAGTTATTTATCTGGCTGTGGGTTATCTCTCCAAGGCATGGTGCCAGCACCCTAGGCTGTCTGACGGGTATCATTGTGAGCTCTAGTGTAGTGGCAACGTTGTGTGCACACATTCCTGCTACCCTGAGTGATGACAGCTGTGGGAAAACCACTGGCACTTCCCACCAACAGGCCCTCTTCAGACCCAGCCACTTACCGGAAAGCCGGATTGCTATGGGAGACTGCAAGGCTCCTTTGGAGCAGGTGGTACCCGCACCGAGGAATGGCAGCAAACTGAGCTTTCACGACTTGGCTCTGCAATGCTTGAATAATGAGTGACTCCTGCATTACAAACTGAGGTGCTGACTATCAAACAACTGTTTCATGGACGGATGTACAGGTTTGCTAGAGGAGTTAACCACCATTTCCCGTGCCAAAAAGATGAGGATGGGCTCTCAGCTCTGCACAAGGGCCCATGCTGTTCCACACGGAGAGCAGAGACTTGCTATCAGTGCACCAAGTATTTCATTGACCTTTACCCATTGACTTCCATAGCCCTCCCCCCGAAGTGCTCACCAGAATCCCCTGCAGGAGGCAGTATATCTGTCCAGAGAACTACCACCTGTGGTTCCCTACTCCTGTCCTGGCAGCGGACCATTTCAAGCCCAAGTGAGTCACCAAGCGTGTATCCCACCTCAAAGTGGTTCTCCGGTATCTGAACTGCTGGCTGTGAGTTTGAGGGCGGGTGACTGTGTTGTGTAAAGTAATGGCGCATTAAGATCCACACAATCTGCTTAGGTCATATCGACTTGAGTGGGGATAAGGCAGAACACCTTAGAGCATTGTGCAGTGCAGAGCTATATCGATAGGTCTCCTCTTTGTAATCTTAGTAAGTGTCTAAGAAACCAACGTAACTTCTACCTGATTACTAACATGCACTCAACTACCCTGCATGAAGACAGAATCCTCTTGTTAAGACTCATTCATGGTTGTCTCTCTCCTACTGTAAAGAAATGGGTTCTTACACCCAGCCAAGGCAAGAGGATTGGTAACAGCATATTTTCATCCACAAATACTATATTCATCATCACTGCCTACCTGCTTGCCTACCTCCTGCCTTTTTACCACTGCTTGGCCCAGGTGGCAGCTCCTGAGTGTCTGAAAAGCAAAGGACCCAAAGGTCAGGAATTACACAATTAAGAGTAGGACCTTCGGCAGTATTGTAGAACAGAGAAACCCAGGGGTTCAGGTACATAATTCTTTGAAGTTTGCATCACATATAGATAGGGTGGTTAATAAGGCGTTTAGCTTGCTTTCATTGCTCACAAGTCAGGACATCATGTGGAGATAGTACAGGACACTGGTGAGGCCTCTTCTGGAATACTCTGTGCAGTTCTGTTCGCACTGTTATAGGAAGGATATTGTTAAGATGGGGAGGGTTGAGAAAAGATTTACCAGGATGTTGGCAGGAATGGAGGGTTTGAGTTATAAGGAGAGGCTGGATAGGCTGGGACTTTTTTCACGGCAGCATAGGAGGTTGAGGGGTGACCTTATAGAGGTTTATAGATCCCCTGAGGGATATAGATAAGGTGAATGGCAGGTGCCTTTTTCCTATGGTGGGGCATTTCAAGACTAGGGGGACATATTTTTAAGGTGAGAGGAGAAACAGTTTAAAAAGACATAAGGAGCAACTATTTTACACAGAGAGTGGTTCATGTGTGCAATGAACTTCCAGAGGAAGTGGTGGATGCGAATACAGTGCAACATTTAAAATACATTTGAATAAGTACATGAATAAGGAATATTTGGAGGGATATGGGCCAGGAACAGGTAGGTGGGGCTAGTTTAGTTTGGAATTATGGTCGGCATGGACTGGTTGGACCGAAGGGTCTGTTTCCGTGCTGTATGACTCTATGTTTCAATGACTCTGTGATAAAGTGACATTAAACGCAGTTAGTGCTGGCTGAAAACTACAACTACAGTAATAAAAAGACAGCACAATGTTGGAGTACGTCAGAACAAAGTAATTGTACATCTTGATCTCTCCACCACTTTCCAGGGGCTTTCACTCATGGCCATTGAACTCAGAGTCCATCAATGAGGTGGATTGAGGACTGGCTCAAGAACATGAAGACAAACAGGGGGACAATTGGAAATAGCTCTGGCAAGGGAGCAGCCATTACTAATTAGGGACATGGTTTTAGATTAATCAAACGTTTGACAAAGATCATAATAAGAGGAGCCAAATCATGAATAAGGAAAATTGTTAGCAATCAACTAACCAAACAAATGGGCCAATGAATGACAGATATATGGTAATGTGAATAATACATATGGAATAAGAAATATAGAAAAGCACATGATGAGAGATTTCTATTGTAAGAGGCCTGGTGAACACGACCAGCCAAAAACAACTGGGACATAATCAAGGTTTAACGGGGAAACAGCACATATGTTTCCAGAGATTGGTAAGGTTAATCCACCCAATGGAGTAAGTCTTGTCGCTTTTGCATCTCTCCTAATACTTATTTCTACTGGAGTCAGTGTTACTCACTGGTTTATGTTCTGAAGGTCTATTGTTCCTCCAGTCATAGGTTCCCACTCCTTCTCCTCCCTGTCAATACCCCCACTCCACCTCCAATAGCCCCCCATCACCCACACTCACAACCTGATCCACCCTGGGATAGATGTACCCAATCCCCACTTTACTGTAGGTGCTGCGAGGTACTTGCTTCCTCCAGATCAGCAAGAATTCATTGGAAGGAACATGAGCAGGCCATTCAGCCCATCGAGCATGTTCCACCATTCAGTGAGATCATGGCTGATCTGTGGCCTAACTCCACGTACCTGCCTTTAGCCCATATCTCTTAGTATCTTTTCTTAAGAAAAAGTTATTGATCTCAGATTTAAAACTAACAACTATTCCAGCATCTACTGCCATTTGAGTAAAGAGTTCCAAACCTCAACCACCCTTTGTGTGTAGAAGTGCTTCCTAACATCTCTCCTGAATGGTCTGGCCCTAATCCTCAGACCATCCCCCCAGTTCTCAAATCCCCAACTATAGGATATAACTTATCTTTATCTACCTTGTCTTTTCCTGCTATTATTTTGAAGACTTTGATCAGATCATCCTTTAACCTTCTAAATTCTCAAGAAAACAGGCCTAATTTGTATAATCTCTCCTCGTAATATAACCCCTGAAGTCCAGTTATCATATCCTGACATTGTACTTGAATATATCTTTCCTAAGGTTTGGTGCCCAGATCTGCTCACAGTACTCCAAGTAGGATCTAACCAGGGATTTCTATAATTGCAGCATGACTTTTGCATCCTTGTACTTCAGTCATCTAGATATAAAGGCCAGCATTCCATTAGCTTTCTTGGTTATTTTCCGCACCTATTTATGGCATTTTAAAGATCAATGGGCCAAACTCCCAAGTCTCTCTGGACATCCACTGTAATTAACTTCATACCATCTAGAAAGTACCCAGATCTATCCTGTTTTGGTCCAAATAAATAGCCTCACACTTGCTTAAATTAACTCCAACTGCTACAGAGTTACCTATTCATCTAATCTTTCAATACCCTTTTGTAATTCTATGTTTTCATTTACACTCTCTTCTCATTGCAAGTATATCCTAGTGAGTGACCAGGCTGTCTGGGATAGAGCAGGGTACAGAGAAGAATGTTGTCTGTATGCTGTTGTGTTTCAGTGGCCGGACGGGTGAATTTGTAAGTGAGCAAGTTACAGAGAACACAGTAAAAGAAAGTTGGTGTTGTCAGACTGTTGGAAGAGCTTTCCAGTTCCACCCTGCCACATTCCCTCGATATTCTCGGTCCCATGTACTTGAGGGGTTTGTTATTGCGGGTCCCTTGACCAGATCAGAACTGCTCCTTTCTAGTATGCTGGCTTGTCCTGCCAACAGAAACATAGTATTAAAATGTTCAAATGTCAACCAAGTACAATTTCTAGATGTGAATACATCAACATCCTTTATGCAACTTTATGCAACAAATCAGAAAGATTTGTTGTGTGAAACCCCCTTATGGTATCAGTTCGTTGAGATGGATGAGATTATTACACTTCATTAGGACCCCCCTTAAGCATTAAACTGGCTGTAAAAACAGCTGGTGTCTTTAGGCATGGGGTGGAAGGGCACAAGCTAATTTAATGAGCTAACTTGGTTGAGATACTCCTCGGAAGTCTGATCTTCATCGTAATCCTTCAGCATGGAAATATCTATGTTAGAGACTAATTTACTTAAACTAAGTAGCTCCTGAGTCTACAGACATATGAGGAATCACAGCACTCCATTCTCTCCTGAAGGCATGAGGCATCTGGTTTCTTTTGACAGGTTTTCAGGTTTCAAGTTTCACAGCCATGTCAGAGAGCAGAGAGCACATTTGCACTGCCGAATCTGGGACAGCACAGGCTTGATGGGTTGAATTGCCCGTTGTTACATTCTGTAGACATCCGCTGGGAAGACGGATGCACTAACATCAGCGACCTCAAACCAGGCCAACATCCCCAGCATTGAGGCACTGACCATGCTTGAACAGCTGCGATGGATTGGGCACGTCATCCACATGACTGACACAAGACTCCCCAGGCAGGTGCTCTACTCCCAGCTTCAAAATGGCAGGGGAGCCCCAGGTGGACAGAGAAAACGCTTCAGTGATACCCTTAAGGCCTCACTGGCAAAGTGCAGCATTCCCACAGACACCTGGGAATCACTGGCCCAAGACTGTCCAAAGTGGAGGAGGAGCATCCGGGAAGGCAGCAAACACCTCGAGACTTGCCTTCAGGAAAAAGCGGAAGCCAGGCGAAACAGGTTGCCACACCCACGCTCCACCCACCCCTTCCATTGACCACCTTCTGCCCCAAGTGTAACAGAGCCTGCAGTAGCCACATCAGTCTGTACAGCCCCCTATAGACTCACCCTGAGAGTGAAAGAGAGTCATCCTCATCTGTGAGGGACCGCCAAAGATGAGTAATCATCGACACAGGTGGCCCAGTAGCTCAGTGGTTAGCACTGCTGCCTCTCAGCACTAGGGGCCTGGGTTTCATTCCGCCCTCGGGCTACTGTCTGTGTGGAGTTTGCATGTGCTCCCTGTGTCTGTGTGGGTTCCCACTGGGTGCTCCGGTTTCCTCCCACAGTCCAAAGATGTGCAGGTTAGGTGAAATGGCCATGCTAAATTGCCCATGGTATTCAGCGCTGTATAGATTAGATGTGTTAGCCAATGGGAATTAAAGGGAAAGGTTAGGGGGGACAGGTCTGGTGGATGCTCTTCAGTGGGTTGGTGTGGACTTGTTGGGCCAATAGGGCCTGTTTCCACACTGTGATCATTCTATGAGTAATGTTGAGCCACATTAATTCTGAGCCAATGCATTTTGTTGAAACATAGATCAGGCTTAATAAATTGGAATTCTTTGAGGGCATGATAAAACTGGCGAGTGACTGCTACTAAACATCTTGGCTTTGAAAGCATTTGATTTGAGCTCTCTGATGGAATATGTGACTCAAATGAAAACTCCGTGGAACTGGTTTATAAATTGGATGGTAGATTGACAAGCTAATACATAAATAGAGTCCTGATCAATTGCTGTGGTTTTAACTGGACAGCTGTGAGGACCAGCATTTCCCAGGGAATAAGACTCAACACCTGCCAGTCATAACAAATAAAAAATAATCCCAGACAAAAGTGCTGTTAAGTTTGCAGCTACAAAGCTGTGTGCAGAAAATTTAAAGAAAAGTCAAAGACCATGACTTAGAACAGAATGAACGGCAGATGCTGAGAATGGTGAGGCTAAAATCGCATTAATGTATGTAAAATTCAGATAACATCAGTAACACCAATCAAGTTAGGAGAAAATCTTTCATTGTGAAAACAGAGGATCGACTGATCTGAAACTTCTAAAACAAAAATCCCTGGGATCATACTTCAGACAAACAGCATTTGTGACAGAACAGATAGTCAGATTGTTAATGATTGAAAATTGGATTCATCCACAAGCCAACACAGAGAGGCTGCAGCTATCTGGCCTTCACAACAGGCTCCAACTTCAGCAGCACTACATTGGGAGATGGATGAAGAATTAAGAAGTAGAAAAGGATCCAACACGTAAGGGGAATTCCATCCCGAGGTTTCGGATACCAGTGCCGGTTTGGGAAGCCCAGCAGTGGCAGGCTGGTTTTGCCACAGCAGGCCTGCGATCTGTTCACCAGGCCCTCTCCACAATTAAAAGTGCCAAGTGGGGGGTGGGGGGTGGGGGAAGGTGATGGTGGCATCTCCTACCGCTGCTGGCTCACACAGGGCCGAAAACATAGCAACACCACCAGGACAGGAGGCAGCAGGTAACTTTAAGCCCCTGACAGCTAAGCAAATAAATGAGAGAAAAAAGAAATCAAGGGGATGACGGTCAGAGGGGTGATTGCTCCAGGGAAACCACTGAGGCACCTTCTCTGCCCCTGCCCTCCTCTTGACCCATTGGACATCAGCCTCCAATGGACCTTTGGGCACTTCCAGAGAGTCTACCTTCATTAAACTGATGGCCTCTCCGTGTGACAGACTGCTTTGAAATGGGCCTTATAATTACACCAATCGATGGCCTCCTGGACCATCACCCAGAAACCAGTAAAGTACAGACTTCAAGACCACTCTGCCGTTCCCTTGCATCGTGGCCGATTTGTATCTTAACTCCATCCAGCTGCCTTCATTCTTTAATGATTAATACAAACAGCAACCCTTCTGTCTGGGGTTTGAAATTCTCTACTGATTCTCCAGCCTCAGCAGCTTGATGGGGAACCTGGGCTCCAGACTTTCACTACTCGTTGTATGAAGAAATGCATCCAATCATCACCGTGGGACACTTAATTCTGAGTTCAACGTTGTTTTACCTCATTACAGTCTTCACCAGACCAAATCGTTTCTCTCTGCTTCATCAATTCCTTTAATCATCTTAACCAACTCAGTTAGATCACTCGTTAATATTTCAAACGGGAAGAAACACAAGCCTAATCCATTCAACCTACTGTCACAATTTAAACCTGATGGGAGTTACTTATAGACTCCCTGGCAGCACTGAGGTCACCATAAGCTGTTTACGTACGGAGGTCAGCAAAGTGTATATCAAAAGCAGTTCTAATGGGAGATTTTAATGTTCACATTGATTTTGAGGCACAAGATAGCTTTAAGCATACAGGCAGTGAATTTCTGAAGTCATCCAGGAAAATTCAAAGTGGGAATTCATTGCAAAGGGGGAAAGAGGTGCTTTAAGTAAAGCCTGCTGCAAGAAGTAAAGTGTGGTGATTGGAGAGTTTGGTGAAGATTTTTTTTTACCTGCCACTCTTTCTTAGTAAATTCATTGGTTGGTGAGGTACCTCTTCGTGTCTGTCTTTTAAACTGCTGTAAATTAGAAAAGATAAACAGGTTATTTTCTAAAGAAGTAGTTATACTTGGATTAAACTGAGAAATATCAGGAATAAGGTCAAGGATGTTATGATAAAGTAATGTAAGTGATGCAAAGCATAATAAGGTTAACACAAGGGATGTAAAGTTAAGGCATGGCAGTACAGCTCGGTCAAATGGAATGCATGGTCTATAATATATGGGAAGTCTCAGACCCTACCAGTGTCACAGACAACGACATGTACAGGAACTGCTGCCAGCTGTAGAAACGTGAGCTGACATTTCAGAGCTGGAATGGTGGTTAGAGTCAGTGAGGCCACAACATACATGAATAACACATGCAGAGAGGTGGTCACACCACAACCCAAAGGCAGGGAGGCGGAAAAGGAATGGGTGACCACCAAGCAATTGAAGAGAACCAGACAACTAGTGCAGGAGTCCCCAGGGATCCTGCTCACAGATCAGGTTTGGAAGATAATATGGCATTGCACAGCATGCCAGAGACAGGCTGAGGGACTGGGCAGCTAGGTGGCAGATGAAATTTAATTCAGAGAAGTGCAAAGTGATGTATGTTGGTAGGAAGATTATGCAAAGGCAATGGGAGCTCTAGCTGGTGTTCAGCTCTCACTGTAACAGTGCTGCGCATTGGTGCCTGGGTTTCTGACTGCAGTCGTGAACCAGTTCTTGAGAAGTTACCCACTCCCTCTCTCCAAGAGCTCAGCTTGACACCTGCTGCTCTGGTGGAAGACTGAGGACTGGTACAAGGTGAAAAATTGTCACAATTGCTGCAGGAAATTGAGCACACACCTGCAGTCACACACCAACCAGATGTTTAAGAAGAAAATTCCCTCCTTACTATACAACATGGCTGGCTCATTTCTGGCCAGAATATGAGGGAGACTGTGTACAGTCAATCTTATAGAAATCACTAGCAATACAGGGACATCTGAGAGTAAATGATTCTGTTTTGTTCAGCTTCGAGAGCAAATACAGACATGCAAGTTGAATCTCCAGAACAGGTAGCAAAATAAAAGTGGGTAAGTAATAAATTTGGCAGAATCTATAGAGTCAAAGATGAGAGACAGCAGTAACATTACCTGAAGACATGGCTGATGAGAAGGGCTCAACTGACAGCCTTCACTTACTTTAAAAATATGTTTTCAAGTTCCTGGGTCAAACAGTCAGTAATAAAGAGCCAATAAGTTCCTCAGCTATTAATCGAATCTAAACAGCACTTGTTAACAAAGAGAGAAATCCAAGTGAAATAAATTTCAGAATGATGACTAAGAAAGCCACTTCAAAAATAATACATTATTTCATGACAAGTGACGTCTTCGTAATGGGGAAAATTAATTCAGGACAGCGCTTATGATTGTGTTCAGAGAAAACTCATTGCAGTAGGAGTAAGGTCAAAATTTCGTTAGAACATTGCTTCAAAAATGAACACCAGACTGCAACAGTGACTGATAACAGGAACTCTCCTCCATTATGCCACATCATCATCTTTTCCTCCTGCCCTTTTCATCTCTCTATCCATGTTTATTTCTTGTCTGGTCCTCACCTCTTTGGCCTATTCTTTCTCTTTGTTTCCCATCCACTTCCAAACCTCTTTCTGTTGCCTCTCCCCACCCTCAAACCCTAGTTCACTTCAATATTACATTGGGTGCTGACTGTTTGCACGCATCACGAGGAACTGACTGGCCTTTCTTGTATGACAAAGCATATGGTTCGGTAGCAGGCCATTCAGCCTATCAAGTCCACACTAACCCTTTGAAGAGCATCCCACCCAGACTCATCCCCTTACCCTATCCCTGTAGCGCTGCATTTCCTGTGGTTAATCCACCTAGCCTGCACATCATGGGCAATTTAGCATGACCAATCCACCAAACCTGCACATCTTTGGACTGTTGGAGGAAACCCATACAGACATGGGAAGAACATGCAAACTCCACACACACAGTTGCCCAAGTTGGAATCGAACCCAGGTCTCCGGAGCTATGAGGCAGCAAGACTAATCATTGGGCCACCATGCCACCCCTTGTCTCTGCCAGGATTGTATCTAACAGAACTACAAGGACTCCACACTGTTGCCATGGTAGGTCAGGAGGACCACTGATAGATGTTCCTAAGCAGGTATGTTGAATGTGGGCAGTTTGCAGGTTTAGATTTGGGGATTCATATGAATGTGGTTCCAGTTGCTGTGCAGAGAAGCACTAAAGGGATGAACAAATGATGTGACATTTGAAAAGTTGCTCGGTAATGGCTGTGAGAGATATTGGGAACTCAAATAATGAATGTATAATTTCCCAACCTGTTTAAATGTGTCTCCTTATAATCACGGCCATTATTCCATTAGCAAGGCCTTCAGGGTATGTCTAAATCATTCAATGCAAAATGCATCTTTGCTGCTATTAAACCCTGCAATTCCTGACACAACCCATGACTGACTCACAGAAAATACATTCACCTCTTCAATCAGCCGGTACCATGTGTTTGTTGCTTCATGTGTCCTTTATTGTTCCATTCTATTCCAGCTGTAACCTGCAAAACAGCACCACAATGCCTCATATTAGATACATGCTAACATCCCAACCTTTTTGACTGTAACCCTGCTAGGATCTTCGTAGTTGAGTTCCTATCCGACTCCTTTCTAAAATTATTTATGCCATCAGCTTTTCAGGTGGACATTCCATCCCTTCCAAGCATTCTCCAAGTGAAAGAAGATACCTTCTTTTCTGGCTTCCGATCTTTTGACAGAGCCCAGCTATTCTGATAGTCAGATAGTTACTGGACCAGTGCAGACTGGAATTGCATATCAGAGCTCTGCAGGATCCCAGATTCAGCTGACTCCTTAGGAATTGAGGATTCCGAGAGGCAATTCCCTTGATTCTGAAATCCACTTGTTACATTGGGCAATTCAGAGAATTCTGCTTCAGTTAAGCTAATAGTTACTCAGGATTGTGGATCAAGTCCGGCAACATCTGCGGAGAAAGTAACAGAGTTAACGTCTCAAGTTTGACATCTGGGATCTGAAATTCTGAATATCAGAATTATTTTAGACTCGAAACGTTCACGCCATTTCTCTCATCACGGATGCTGCCAGACCTGTTGATTTTCCCCTGCACTTTGAGTTTGCCTCAGATTTCCAGCATCTGCAATAGTTTGCTTTTATGAAAAGGGAAGATACAGCTTTAAACCAGGGAGACGGTGTAAAGGTATGTTTTAAGTTTTAGAAAACATGCTTACTGGAGCATACTGGAAGTAAGACACACAACCTTGACTTTTTCTTGCTCAGGGAGAGAGAGCTCAGACAGAACAGTGTTGGCAGCTTTCTGAACAAAGAGATAGCTGCCAGAAAACAACGTTCTTATTGGTTCCTTGGCCGCTAACCATAGCCTGCATATGCGGTAACTGAAAAACAACAGAAGCTTCTAGCAGCTAAATCTTTTCTCTCCCACCAGTATGGAGAAGAAACAAAAAATCTCCTGGTAGACATTTTCACTCACTATTCCCCTGTAAACTGCTCTCTCTCCAAATCCCTAGTTGGAAGTAAAAGGGGGAGAATCAGCTTCAGAGATAAGTAATGAATGGGTGATACTGTGTCTCAGTGGTTAGCACTGCTGCCTCTCAGCACCAGGGACCCAGGTTCAATTCCAGCCTTGGGCAACTGTCTGTGTAGAGTTTGCGTATCCTCCCTGAGTCTATGCGGATTTACTCAGAGTGCTCTGGTTTCCTCCCACTGTGCAAAGATGTGTAGGTTAGGTAGATTGGCTATGCTAAATTACCCATTGTATCCAAGGATGTGCAAGCTAGGTGAATTAATGATGGGAAATGCAAGGATAAGGTAGTGAGTGGGATGGTCTTCGGGGGGGAACTGTGGACTTGATGGGCTGAATGGCCTACATCTAAGCTGTAGGGATTCTATGAAAGACTGAAAATTAGTATATCGAAGAAGTCAACAAAAAGCTGAAGGAAAATATCTCACCAGTGTTTGTGATCTAGAACTGTGCTTCTCTAACATTCTTTTCCCTTTGTCTTGTCTATTTGTATGTGTATGGGAATTTTTAAACAGGCATACAGTTTATGTTATAGAGTTACAAGTTAGTCATTCATGTGGCTTTGTCACTGTTGGTTAGAAAAGCAATTTGTTCAGAATAAATTTCTTGTTAGGGAAAACTTTGGTGTGCATATTCTATTAAACTGAATTATGCAGTTAGGTAGCATTTGATAATCAGCGATTTAATCAAATGTTCACATTTGTGACAAATCCAGGAGAGGGGGATTTAATTTCCACTACACGATCCCAGTGAGTTGTGGCACCCGACAAAACCCTTCCCCAACTGCCTTGGGACCAGACTTCCCCCTCACTGGACCCAACACACCCCCACTGCCAACTGCCCTCTCTCTGCTGTATTCAAGTTCCCTTCTTCCTGCCAGACTTGACAACTCCATTCCCACTGCAGGACCTTGCATCATCCCAGACACTGTTACTGGATCCTTACCCACAATAAACACTCCTTCACCTACCTGGCACCCTACATAGCTGGCACTGTATCCACTAGGCACCTTAACCCCATAGTCACCTGCGTGCTCCTTCACAACAGCTGTCAAAGTGGCTAGCTATTCTGCTGGACACTTAAACTTCACCGAAGACAGCATTTACTGCTGTGGAAATGGGGTCATGGCTTGACTTTTTCTGACTAACCTGCACTGTGAGAGAATTGTTCAATTTCAGGTGCGCTCCATTTATCTGAAGGAGCTGGGATCAGGATTTCCAGTGGGAAGTGCGGAGCTCAGTCCTAACACCAAAATGTAGGAGCAGAGTGGCAATCTGCCTCTGATTACCTCTCCTCAGTATATCCATGGTAATGACTTTAAATCCATGACGCCCGGTTACTAACCACTCACCAAAGGAAATAGGTTTACTCCTTTACTGGATTGTTAATCCAGAGACCCAGGAGATCATACTCTGGGGACCTGTGGTTTGAATCCCACCACGACATACAGTGGAATTTGAATTCAACAGCAATCTAGAATTTGGAGTTTCATAATTGCAACAAAGCCAATGTCGATTGTCAGGAAAAACTCATCCTTTGGGGAAGGAAACTGCCATCCTTATCAGGTCTGGCTTACGTGTGACTCTAGACCCACAGCAATGTGGTTGACTCTTAACTGCCCTCTGGGCAATTAGAGATAATCTCTCATCATCTGAATCATAGAAAATCTCTTTCAAGTCACCTCTTAACCTTTATTATTCCAAAGAGGGTTGAAGGAATTTTCCTACCTGTTCTATTGGTTTTTTTTATTAATTCAGGGATATGGGTGCCACTGGCTACTGGTGCCCTGGAGAATGGTGATGAGCTGTCTTCTTGAGCCACTGCAGTCCATTAAGGAGGGAATTCAAAAATCTCTCATCCCCGGTAAACCTCCTCTGTACCGTGCAGAGACGGTCTTTGGGTTGGCCTGTTGGCAGGATAGCAATCATGATTACAGATTAACAGAAGCAACAAAGGGTCTTATTTTCCTCTTTTGTATAACATTGGTGAAAATGGAAATGTGAACAGTAGCAACCACTGGTAATGCCAGTGGATTAGTAAGGCAGAGGCATGAAGTCCTTCAATGATTTATCTACTAATGAAATGTGCTGTGTCACATTTAGAGTTTGCAGCACAGGCTTTGGCTTTGTGTTGTAATGTAAAACAGATGGTAAAGTGTCAGGAGCTTGTGTTAGATCTCCCTTGCGTTTTAAATCTGTTGACTCAAGAGTTGAAACAACAAGATATGAAACAGAGCAGCAACTCACAGTCGCCTGTTATCACTCAAACTAACAATTCCTCTCATTTGAGGATTCTTCTAACTCCATAGACATTTCATATTTCTTTCACCGAAAGGACCAGCTCAACTTGATAAGACCTTCTGAAAAAAGGAGGACTCGTATTTACATAGCGCTTCATCACATTGTAAAGTGGTATCTCTCTCTTCAGCTTCCTTCTGCTTGCTGTGAGTTGTACCAGCTGTCCTCACTGCCTCCCAGCCACTTATGTTTGTTCATTCCTTAATGTCGCTGCCAGTTCCGTCTGGTTCTTGTGAGGTCTATTCCCTTGTGAGTGAATAGCATAACAGGATTTGTTGAATGTAATAGAACAGCTGTATAGAGTTTTAGTTAGGCCACATTTGGAATATTGTGTACAGTTCTGATCACTACACTAAATCGAGATCGGCCTCCATTTTGTGCCTAAGCCCTGGAGTGGAACTCACACCTGGAACTTTGTCAAGCTGTGGAAACTGTGCAACTCATTGAACCATGTTCACACATCTTTATTCGGGTGTCCTGTGTTCTGAAAGTGCCCTGAAAATCCCAGTGTGGCAGCCCCTCAGGTTGTAAATGATGTCTAATCAGGGTTGGGAGATTCTGCCATGAGGGATGATGTGACCAACCAGGCCAATTCCCGACCTGCTGATTTTTGGGCAAGTCATACAGTCATACAGCACAAAAATAGGCCCTTCAGCCCAACTTGTCCATGCTGACCAGGTTTCCTAAACTG